>NC_082597.1:68083994-68391494 GCF_030936135.1 Gavia stellata | reverse complement strand
CTCTGATTTCTTTTGGTTGGGAAAGAGCTATCAGAGGTGTTTACATTATTCAATGTAAAACAGGGATCTTGGTCATTCATGATAAACCAGGTACAGGCTTTACTCTTTCACTAACGTACTTAATTCACAGGAGCACGAATTACACACAGAACTGTTACCACCCTCTTTCCATCCCTGTACCTAGATGCCTTATATAAATGCAAAGAAACCCAACCTAAAACAACCCCCCCACTCCCAAGATCACCTATTGTACCAAGCAACAAAAAACAAAGCTCATCAGCAAAAAATGCTTGCAGTTCTATGGTGATTTTTTTCAGCAAAGGCTTAATATCTACTCAGCATCCTTAACGAGGAAAGAAAATACATTTCTGGCACCTAAATTAATCTTAAATTTCAACCAAGTTGCTCACATAATCGTTGAGGCTAGGAAGTAATTTCTCATATGTTTTCCGTTCTAACTTTCCACAGTCCTTCTGAGTTGTGTCTTATTAACATCGTGACAAGAAATCACACATCTGCAAAGCACATCACACTACCACAAGCGGTTGCAGAGCCTGGCTCAGACATCTGAAGCCGCAGGAGAGGTGCCTTAGCAAAGTATAGTACGCCGCTCAGGCCATTTGAATCTGCTCTTCATTCAGACCAAGCTCAGCTAAGGGTCTCGCCTCCACTGTCCATTTTTACTGACACCAAATGGTCTGAGCTAAATTCTATGACAATTCAGCTGTCATTAAATGGACACAATTATGGAGAAGAGACACACTGCACTTCAAACACATGCTACAGGATACCAAGCAAGCGGATAACAAGAGAAATACTCTACATAGAAGGAACTAGATCTGTTCACTCATGCTATACATCCTCAAAAGCGATTTTCTGTTTCTTGGTATCAAGTACAATTAACATAGCCAAAGTGCCAGGGAACCTTTATGCACAACAGAACAAACCTGACTCAGAAATCTTCCCATGGTCTCCATCTTCTACAAATAAGTAGACTCACAGGTGACAGAGGTCAACTTTAAACTGAGGGGGTTTTTTTCCTAAAAAAAATTTTTAAAAGCTCAGTGTGTGAGCTGCTACATAACTTGAAGAGCTGTTCCTTCTTCCACAATATTAGGAAGATAATCAATAAAGAGGAAACAGAGGAAGTCTGGACACTTTACATATCACAGACAGGTTTTACTAGCTTTCTGCATATCCTACCACTAGATCCAGAAATTCTACCGAGCTATATTGCAGGCACAGTTAGTGGGTTGTTATTCTGGTTTGGTTTTTTTTTTTTTAAACTACACTAGAGCAACACTACATAGGTTTTATCCAAAGAGATGCACTAGAAGGCACACTAGAAAAATTAGTAGCAATGAACTGTCTTCAACTGGTGTGATCTGAAAATTCACAGCCATGACAGATTTCAAAGCGCTGTTGAATTACAGATAGTCTAAATCGCAACCAAGGTAAATTATCTATCTGTGCTGAGGTTACACCAAGCAGCATTTTATCAAGCTTTCCAAATGTCTGAAAATTTGAGGGGAAGACACTGCTGCTCCCAGCCTATTATTCAGAGGAAGCAGTAGTATACAGAAGAGACAAATGTTCTTCTGTGTGCATTTCTGCAGCATATGAGAAAGGCTTTGCAAGCCTTTTAGGCAAGGTTAATGAGGGGTCATCAGAGGAGAAGCTAGCAAGACTGCGCCCTGATATTCAGCACTCTTAATGGAACTGAGGCTTTGTGGGCTGCAGTGTTCTCATCCTGAAAAAAATCTGGCAGTTAAGAGGAAAAATGAGCACAGTGACCATTGAGCTAGATTAACAAAGTATCAACAAAGAATCCACTGAGCTTAAAAATCATCCAGCATTACACAGTTGGTACCTACAAATGGAAGTCTCAGTGCATAAGAACTGCATCTACTTTTCTGTGTCAACACATAAACCGCTTCAGACTTTCCAGTGTTAAAGACTAGGTAGAGAGAAGAAAGGAAGGGAGGGGGAAAAGACTGTTTAAAATGCATCTCTGTACAGCAACAGATGTGAAAAATTGATCAAGGATCTGCACAGATCCTTCCACCAGTATACCTTTCTGCAAACCACTGCACACAAAAAACTGATTAAATGGAGCTGAATAGTTGCCGTTCCAAAAGCATGCACGGAAGGATTTTTTCAATTGACAGTAGTGTTTCTTAAACGCTCAGAGCATTTCAGCGCCCTGCCTGAGAGGCTAATTGTATAATATAGTGTTTGTAGAGTTACATAACCCTTTAGCTAACCATAGAGTTAGGAATCAGGACTGCACACGTAATGGAAGACATTCAGTCTTCAGCGAACTCCTGCTTCATGCATGCTTCTTGCTACAGCTCTCCCACCTTCCAGTAGACCAACCTTTCACAGGCAAATCTCTACAGTCTCTACACAAGATTGTAGCGGTTGATTCCGAAATTTGGACTTGGTAATTTGGGGGCTCTCAGCACACTGGGGAAGATCATCAGCTGCCAAGATTGCCAGATGCTCAGTAAAAAGAGTTTAGAAAAAGCAATACATTAAAACTGTGGCTACTGAGGACAGTGAGTGCCATATTAGGATACACAGTAGTACATGAGAAGTCACTAGATCAAGAGCTGCCAGAACTTAGCTATCAATGCTCCTAGGCAGCACTCCACACATGGATGGAGTAATCTATTAAAACAGACTGCCTTACTACGCACTGTTTATTCTTTAGATAAATCAAGTATTATTTCTCCCCCCAAAATTACATGAATTAGCCAAAAGATAAGCTAAAAAAAAAAAAAAGAGAGAGAAAGACCAAACCAAAAAGCTACTTGCCAAAGGCAAGAACAAAAAAAGTCAGGCTTCCTTGCCATAAAGCTACAATGCCCAAAATCCTCTTTAGCTTTCAGAAGACTAGGTATCTCCCAACCTTTAAACTCCTCAACTACCCCTTCCAGGTCATACATCCCCAGAAACAGCTCTGCAAAGACTTCTAGAAAGTTTTTAGGAAGAACGGGTGTGCTTGCTTGCTACTTCAGTGTTGTTTCCTTATCCGCACTTACGGAATTCAGAAATCAAGATCCATCTCTGTGGCTGCATAAAGTCACATGGTTTGGGGGAAGGGAAGAATATAACGCACACCCTCTTCTTCACATTAGGCTGAGGAGTCCCAAAACAATGAATTGCAATGAAAGAAAAGCAGGTAATCATATCAATACAGAAGAAATAGTAAGCAAATCTGAGGATCTTAGTACTCCTCCATTCCAGATGCTGGTAACAGGTACTTAGAATCATAAAATCATTTAGGTTGGAAAGGACATTTAAGATCAAGTCCAACCATTAACCTAACCAAGTCCACCACTAAACCATGTCCCTAAGCACCACATCTACACTCTTTTAAATACCTTCAGGGATGGTGACTCAACCACTTCCCTGGGCAGCCTGTTCCAATGTTTGAGAACCCTTTCAGTGAAGAAATTCTTCCTAATATCCAATCTAAACCTGCTCTGGCGCAACTTCAGGCCTTTTTCTCTTGTCCTGTCACTTGTTACTTGGGAGAAGAGACCAACACCCACCTTGCTATAACCTCCTTCCAGGTAGCTGTAGAAAGTGATAAGGTCTCCCCAAGCCTCCTTTTCTCCAGACTAAGCAACCCCAGTTCCTTCAGCTGCTCCTCATAGGACTTGTGCTCTAGACCCTTCACCAGCTTCACTGCTCTTCTTTGGATGCACTCCAGCACCTCATTTTTTTATAGCGAGGGGCCCAAAACTTTTCAGTCCCTTTCCTCCTCATCATAGTTCAACGATAGAAGACAAAGGTCTTGAGGATGGGTAGCAGAATGAAACGCAAGCCAAGTTAACACTTACTGAAAGTACAATTTGACATTGCTGCTTGGCAAGTCTCCACAAGAATAATCAATTTTATGTAAGCTACAGTCTGTCTTCGTGGAGTATGCAAATAACCTTGAGAAAGATAATCCTGAAGTATAATATGCATATCTAACACAATGGCAAAGAGTAGGCTTAAAACAGTTATCTATTATACCTTTTAAAGTTCCTGATTAAGGGTAAATATTTTTTGTAGGCTTCCTCTTACACAAGGTATTCAAAATGCTTTAAGTTTCAGGAAAGTATGCAAGTAGTCAACTTAAGTGAAAGGTTGAGGGATTATTCACATTAGTTGTACAGTTTCCTGGTGAAAAGCATCTACCTGTACATTCTCTTCTTTATTTTCATTTCTGGCATTTCAATGCACAACAATAGTAGCACAGCACAAAATTTACTAGAAGATGCAGTTAGTTTGTTAAAAAACACACCAAAAAATAAAATTGCTTCTTGTCCTTTCTCTTAACATTGATACAGATAAGTGATACAGCAAATGTATTTATTTTTTGCTGCTCGAAGGTCAGAATTAAAGAAACACATTACACATCTTGACAGAGATGATACTTGGGTAAACCGATGGCAGGAGGAAGAAGAGGAGGGAAATTAAACTCTCAATGATCAGACAGAACAGGAACAGACAGAAGCCTTAATCAGTCAGGATTTAGTCTGAAGAAGTCAATTATACTTATCCTGAAAGAATCAATACTTGAGTAAGCTTCAGAAAATAAGAAATACAACTTCGTCTTAACATTGAAGGGGGAGTATCTGCTACTAAAGCCTATGTATGTGACTGAAAGATACCAGCACCGCTTCCCATTTTATCCTGTGATTGTTTGTCAGTTTTGATGAAGCTGTGATTCATCACAACAGGGGAAGGGGGGAAAACACCACCAATAATTATATTCCTCTGATGTGGTTGCTTCCAACTTCTACATATGCAGTAGCATCTGTGCCAGCAGTAGCAGCAGTAGCATCTAAGACACCTGGTGGCAGCAATGTCATAGACTTAACCTATGCTTGAAGAGACATTCTCAGTGAGAGTCTCCTGATCACAGAAAAGGCATCAGAACTGAAGTTTGTGCTTGCTCGTACGAAGTTCTAGCATCATTAAACACAACTGACCTGTGACTAGTCACAATTTTACGGTCCTTCCAGGTCTTCAGCTATAAAAAAGAAGGTTGGCTAAATCATCAAGTTTCCAGGATCCCATAATTCATGAGAACATTCGGAACAAGTCTACTGCTAATATTGTTATTGCTGTAGAGGGAGCAGGCAGTAAGGAATAACTAGAACACGCAAGAACAAAGATGCTTTAAAAAAAAGTAAGTTAGGAACACTGCATCAGAGATGAGCTCACTAACTTGTTGAGATACAAAGCCATTCTGCCTCACTTCCTCACATTGAACAAATGACACAAGTGGGATCAGAAGTGTAAGGAGCATGCAAATACAACGTGCACCATGAACACAGCAGCAGAAAAACACTTTTGTTTCCCTGCAGGACAACAGTAGACCAGAATGTTTCCTCTTTATGTAAGATCACAAGAAATCTTAAAGTACGATCCCAATAACAAAGTTTATCTTTTGTTACAGTAGCACTGTGGGAATTTTTATTTTCAGCAATACCAGAGATGACTACGCTGCTACACTAGTGCACTTCAATACCATGTGCAATACTAGATGGAAGGCTCATGCCCCATGCTCACCAGAGACAGAGAGGTGCAAGCATGCTGCTTAGACACTGGGGCAGCCAGCTATACCTCAACTCCCTCTTGAAAAGATGATGACAGAGAAGAGAACCTGTACAACTCCAAAAGCTCTAGAATAGTCTGTCTGGCTGACAGGCTTCCAAAGAATTCAGCTAGTGCAGATTTTTAGGTTTCCATTTACATTTTAAGAAGCACAAATATGACGTACCTGGCAGTGAAGCACCTTGCTTTTCCCAGGAAAATCAAACATCAGCAAAATTGTACCACCTGCGAGTCTCTGTTGGATTACTACCTGTTTTTCTAGGGCTGTGTTGTGTGTGAATATACACATTAATACAAGTCTATACTACTCCTCTCCCCGCTCTCTCACATCAGCACAAACATTCATAGGCAAAGCAAGTAGGCCAAACTGAAGAACTGAACCAAATTCCACTTCTGCAGAAAACAATGACTAAGACTAATAAGTACATTGCCTAATCCCACAATTTCCTTTGGGAAACTTGCATGCTTCAGAATACAGCCATGAAAACTACATAGCAGCTTCACAGTAAATTAAGAACTATACTCATATTTTATCAAATCAATCATATATTTTCCTTTGTTCTTCACACAACCAGTAAGAGAAAAATTTTGAACAGTAGATATGAAACCTATGGCTTAGGCATGACCTCCTCTGGAATCCCTCAGGTCCTCAGGAATCTGGTCTAAGAATGGCAAGCAACTGTTTAGGCTTCAGTCATTTCTATTCCAGGGTTGCTCTAGGCAGCTTTGGTGTTTCCTTACACAGAAGTCTGGAAAAAAAGATGGCTAAAAGTTTTATTCAATTTATTCATCCTGAGAGGCTGAACATAAGAAACAGCAATCAAAATACTGGGCTATACAAAAATAATCAGTATTAGAAAAGAGAACTCATCTATTTATTTTCACTTTAAAATTGCTATTTGATCCATGGAAGATAAATGGATAAGTTTGCTATCTGATACCAGTTCACAACAAGGCTTTTGTTTATTACATACAGCTTATTACAAAATTGAAGTGTTAGCTGAACTGAATTCTTGATGAGCTATTAACCAGCTGGACCATCTTGTCAGTTGGCTCAGATGCCTCATTAAAAGTTTTGAAGCTCGCATCAGCTGTCATTTTGCACTGAATTGATTGCTTTGCCAGTGAAAGGGAAGGTACATCCAATCACCTCAATTTAATTTTACTATGAAAATCCAATTCTCCATACAGGGGGTGACAATACTGCAGGAAAAATCCTCCTCTCCACAATCTATTCTGGTTACTTTTCAGATTTATTAACTCATTGCATCAAAAGAGCAACTGTAGCTCTTTTTGTTTCATGTATTTCTGTATGACCGTAAGAGTCCTTTTATGAGTAGGTACCTGTCTAGAACATTAGGGTGAACCCTTAACCAATTCTGATAAAGGCAAGTCAATTCAGAGACTCAAAAACATACTCCAATTCTTCATCCTATATACTTCACAAAGCTATTGGCAAAAGGGAAGAGTTAGCTATATCCACTTTTCAGTATGCTGAAAAGTTGCATCAATATGCTGGTTGGAAACCATGCAGAAGTATCAAGATGACTACAAAGATTTACTAATAACGATCAAAGTAGGAGATACAAGAACTAGTAATGTTCCTGTGCCTCTGACTAGTTCCCTTGCAAAAATCCCAGCATAAAGCCTAGAGGCAATAAACTTAAATTGTCTACAGGAGTATTTAAGCAGCAGTCCCTGCAAGACAGCCCCCTGCACTCCTCCAGTTGTAAAATGAACTCACATCAGCCTACAGCACGTGTTAGCTTCAAGTTTACATACAACATTGTTACATATATTGCATATGCAGCCTGATTACACCAGTGAAGTTACTCTTCCCAGCTTTGCTTCTTTTTCTGCAAACACATCCAAAAAAAGCAGTTAATTTAATTTACAAAGTTGTGGATTACTATCAGTTATGATAGGATGACATACGAAGTGTAGGCCAAGTACTGGCAGCCAACAGAAAATTCTTACAATAATCGCTAGAGAACTCCATGCCAGACATCTCTCATTCAGAGACAGATCTCCCATTCAGTGATTCTTCATCATAAACATTGATTCATCATAAACACCTCAAATAATTGCCAGGTGTTCTGCATGCTCCTGCACGATACACAAAATCAAGAAGGGATCTCATGTAGGGAAAGACTAAAGAGTTCCAGAAACAGTGAGTTTTATGTTTTCTTGTTCTAGATGAGGTCTCAGGAATACCTTGCATAAATACTAGTATTAGCACTAGCAGTTCACAAACATGAAAGTCCTAAAAGTCATTGGAGGAGCACTTTTGCATTTTTTTAAGCGTCACTGCATTAATGATGCAGTCTTCCTGTGATCTACCAGAATGCCCATCTTCATCTCAGGCTTCTCGTAAAGGGAAGCAGTAATAATTTTTCCATGCTTACCTGACAGGTTGACTTAATAAATCAGGTTCTTGCATCACTTGCATGTTTATTGTAGACTTTCACAATGATACCATATACATTAGAGACACCTATGTTTACAATGGACCATGTACATCTTCCTTGGCAAACACCACACAAGATGTAGATCTAAAAAGCTACCCTAATTCAGAAATATTTCAGACAACATCAAATGTACCACTAATATGTAAATTTAAAAATATGCACATTATCTTTCACAGAGCAAGGAAATTGAGCACAGTTGACTCAGGAGAAAGAAAACACTCAAATATTTAACAGTAGGCAAGTGGTAGGATGAACAACTAAGAATACTGGTATGATGAAGCATACTCTGCATCCAGAAGCATAATTGGCTTTACAATTCAACCCTGAATAATTTTAAAATTAGTTAAAATGTAAGAGAAAACATAGTTTAACTGAAATGCAGATGGAGGGACCAGTCAGCTCCTATTATCTAAAGCAACACAGGATACAATACATAAAAACAGCAAGTGTTTTGCTTTACAATAAATCAAGGTAATAATATACACACCTTGGACATAAAAGGACTACCTTTATAGAAGTTGGAAAAAACCCCTTAATTGTTGGATTGACCTGCAAGAAAATGCTTTGACAACTAAAATTTAGTGTTGTAAGACAGCTGAGATGAAAGATTATCTACAGAGTAACCCCTAAGGCGATTCAAAGCAGACAGCTAGGGGAAAGTGCTAGGATTTTTTTCTTGGAATTTGGGGACTACACATGGTAGTACTGCCATTGGCAAGGCTATTCTGTATTAAACTAAGTTTTTTTCTGAAGAATACTACCAGGAATATCCTGCACTGCCAGAAGACCAACCACGACCTAGAAGACCTCAGATACTCACCACAACCTATCCGTGAATCAGCTTTTCAAACTGTTATAGCTTAACCAAAAAGCCTGTTTCTCATTACAGCATGCTTTAGTCACATACTGTCTGTCCTTGGTCTGATGCCACTTTATTTCAACTGTTTGAAAAGGAACACTGAAGGAATTTCTTGGAGACAAGCTACAATGCCTGAGGATGTCATGGTCTAATGGGCCTACCTTAAATGGGTCATCACAACCTGTAAACGGGCTTCTTTGTTTTCGATCTACCTCCTACTTTGTTACACTGAAGAACTTTAGTTCACAACTAAAATTAATTTTGAACTGCAGGTAAAAGAGCATCATCCAAAAAAAGTTTAAAAGATTCAAATACTCTTTCCATACAGTGAAATATCTGATGTTCTGTACATCATATACCAAATTTTTAATTAACAATCACATTTAAAATTGAAAAAAGTTTCCTCAGCAAAAAAGTTATCTGAAAACATTTTTAGCACCATGGCTCCATCTGAAACTCACGCTTATGTGTTCAGCAAGTCTGCATACACAAGAAGCCATGGAAGCTGGAATTCAAATTAGAGTAGTTTGTCAGAAAAGCTGCACAAGTGTTCTGGTACTGCATCCCTTGCTTCAGTGGCAATAACTACATTTCTGCAGGGATAAGAGGGGGTAAGTAGATTTGAAACATTCTGTATTTCTGTTTAAATTAAAGTCCTTGCCCAATCACACAACCTCAAACAACACCCCAGTAAAACAATTTTAATTCAGCTAGAGACAGTATCATAAAGATAACAGACACTCAGACCTGGTTTTAGTCTGAAATCCACTAGTTACTACTTTAACAAGTACACAGACTTACTCTTGCTAGAAAAGTCAGTCAAGAATTACCTTTCCCCACTCTTGAAAGAACTGAGGCTACACAAGACCCCTTTTTTCACAGGCAGGACCCTGATAGATCTCTGGACAGATATCTAATAGAGCAGCCATATTCATTTTCAGAATAAGAGCCTTCTGTCCAACTACCAGGCAACAGGATGTGAGTAGAAGCAGGATGAAGTCCATATAAGCAGCAGTCTGGAAGCACCTGAGAACCAGTTCCTTTGCCCATCCTCTGTTGCCACTGCCATATTTTCTTCAATTAACTCAGAAACAATCCAACTGCCAAGGTGAACTTTCCAATCAAAAATGTTTGAATGCTTAGTATCTAGAGATATTGATGAGAACCTCACCAATTCCCTCTGAAGAGTTTCAGGTTACTTTGTAATTTTTTTTCTCCTTAAGACCCTACCACTACAATATAAAGTAATTTTTCCACAGGATGGCTATGATCCAAATAGAGACGTCAGTACTTTCAATGGACAGCTGTGTGAAATAGTCTCTTGGAAGTCCAACTCCAAGACCTCTTTTGCTAGGAGATCAAAAGGTGGAACTGTCATTAGATAGTTTTAAACCCTCAAAACACAAGAAAGAAAATTAAGACAGTTTTCTTGTTACCAGCACAGGTTTTTGTGCTTAGAACTTCAAGTTTCTTAATTTGGGCCACAAAACTGAATTATTACAAAAGAGTTAGAAAGAGAAGATAAGCGTTTTATCCACTCCTCATTTTCTAATTGTTTACCAAAAATGAGGGCCAAGCATAATCACCTGCTACTGCAGCACCTCAGAAATATTGAAAATAGGCTTCAGTAGCCAGCAGTAATATTACAGTATAGAGTAGCAAGTTTTGAAACTCAAAATTTATGATTAACTGCACCAGCATCAATACTTAACAGCCTGCAATTGTGAAAGAGGGACAAGACCAACAGGCTGTCCAATAAGCAGGAGCCAGACAGATGAATCAGAGTCTCAGAGTTACTGTCCTATCTTCAAAGCTGTTAGCAGACTAAAAATTTATGAACAGGCTTCTTCAGAATGAGTTGCAACATATCTGTTCATCAGAAACAGACATAGCCCCTTGTGATTTCACTCTGCAAGTAATAAAATCCAGACTGCATTGCAAACAAAGAACTGCAGTTCCCCCCCTGCTTGCTCTTGCCCTGAGCACTTTGGCTACAGAGGCTGCTAGTTTTTTGATGCTATTTTAATCTATCCTATGCTTCCAACACATGTTGAATCTCACAGAAACTTTCTTGTAATTTGCTATTTCAGAGTATGCTTTCTCAGATAGACCTGGTCCATAGTTAGTCACCTTCTGTTGAAGGTTCACATGACCAGTCGGTTTGGCTCTACATCTGCACAGCAACTTAATGCTCCATACAAGCCAAACCAAGATAGCCGGAGCATTTTCAACATACTGAATTGCTGACTCAGTCCAAACGACTCCATTTCAGAATTAGTCATACATATAAGGCTGTAAGGTGGAAACTGAAATTTATGCCACTATGAAGTCTTCTTATCTCAACCAACTTCAGTATGCTTGCGTCTAAATAAGGACTTCACAAGAGATCTACTGGCAGTGATCAGCTTTGTCGAAATAGAATGCTTTTCTCCAAGATTCATGTTCTTTCCAGAGAGAGACAGTGCAATGGGATGGTATCATAAGAACATGGTGAAATCTTAAGACCATAGAAGAGACTATGGCTACAAGTACCCAGAATTTCATTTTAAAAAATGGAGGGAACAATTTCCAGGTAACCCAAGGGATAACTGCCTTTTCCTATTATAAGCCCCTGCCAGCCCTTCCTTCCAAAGTACTTTCAAGTATTTACTTCCCAGGAGAGACAAACAACCTTAGACATAGGACAGACCTGGCTCTGAGCTAATTAAAAAGGAATTCCCACACAATGTACTAGACACTAAACACTAGAACAAAACTAAAAGCAGTCAAGTACTACTCTGATTATAGCTATGTTTAGACAGCTTAGATTTTTTGCACTTGTTTAATCTACATACATTTCTTTGGACTTTAATTTTTCCCCTCCCTCTGCACAATCATGACTACTGTCATTTAAAAAACAAACAAAAAAAAACCCCCAAACATTTCTCTAACTCTGCAGTCTGTATAGCAACAGACTGGTGGCCCTATTTCATTTAAACCCTGAACATCAATAGTCCAGTCTGATGTGAAAAATCCAAAACGTATTTATTTGAAAGGCCAAATTGTAAACATACAAACTCCTGTATTTTAAAATATGTTAGACAGAAAAGGATAAAGATAATTGCCAAATCTAGTGAAAAATACATATATATATTCCATTCTATCCATATCATCTTTCCCTCAAGGCTTGTGGGAAAGCAGACAGACTTTGACAAAGGCATTTGCTTTTAAAATAATAATAAAAAAAAATTACTTTGCAAGATCCAAATTTACTATAACGAAAGCCATTTGAGCAGTATATTTTCATAGATGTTTCCATCAGACTAACTACAACATACTGGTACCAAAGCTAGTTCTCCATCATCTGAACACTGAGGTTAATAGATGCAAAGTCTGTTGCTTCTGCAAAAATAGAGGCTGCTGTTCCACGGAAGATTTTCTACTTGAAAACTTCAATTCCTATTGCTCCAGAGAAACTTATGTCCTGATGAAGCAAGCCATTTCTGAGGATAAACTTTACTAGCTTAAATAGCTGGAACACAAACAAGGGAACTGAATTATATTGTACAGTTTTCTATCTTGCATTTCCCATCCTGAGGGTTTGACTTGCACATGCTGTACAAAAAGTAATTATACATTTGTAAAACAAAGTCAACACACATTGTAGGTTGAACAAACTGCTTCATATGGCATCACATGGATGCTAACACGGACTACTGGCAGGCTAGAACATGGATCAAGTCTTTAGAGTTTAAAAAAGATACAGTTTCCAAGTAAGTCAATCTAGAAAACGTCACCTGTTTTAAAGCTTTATTATCTGAAATCTATTTACTTGGCAATACTTCCTCAGCGTAAAGACAACCCACCTGTCTCAACACTGCTTTTGGGTCCCTGCTTCACAACTCTGAAGTACAAAAACATAAGGTGCCAATGGATGCAACAAAGCAAGCACTTTTCTCTGAAGCATCTGTACCATCTTGGCTGAAGCTTCTTAAACAATTAAGCTCAAGACAGACACTTGGCTTGAAAACTTGCAGCCCAGGTGGTTAAGGTACACACCAGCTGGGCAACTGAAAGCAGGATCTTATGAGAGGAATCAAACTTAAGTGGTGCTACCTAAAGTGTTAGTCCCATGTGTCCTGGTAAAGAATTTACAAGTAGATGACCACAACGTAAATACAGAGGAGCATTACCAACACATTTCTTCCGAACACAGCTTGCAAAATTACAGACCATTACAGATCCAAACTCCAGGAAAGTTACATACTTATGCTATAGAGCTGACCTCTCAATCTGCTTGATTGTGCAGTCCAAAAAAGTGCAGTAACTGAGTTCGGTAAGCAGCATCCTAACACCAGATGACTGAACTGTATTCACACTGTCAGGAGGAAAAAACACCTGATTGACATTCATGTTAAGCACATGCATCACCTGCACTGCAATAGCTCTGAGTATTATAACAATATATACAACTGATTTCTCAGTTCTGGGCTGTCATACACAGACTCTTTTCATTTCACTACTGTCCAGGTTAAAACCCAAAAGGTTCCATGGCATAAGACAAAATTTATTTCAAGAGTATTTCCAGTGACTGCCAAGGATAGAGCTCAGCTGGAAAGACATACGTGTTGTCCCTTAGATTAAGGTCAGCAGTTCTACTGAAAGAATCCAGCCTATCACGAACATGAAAGACAAATACACAAATTTTCATACTCTCGGAAGAAGCAAAATAGGTATCAGCTTGCACATTATGCCAACTCATGGGTGGTAATGCAAAGAAATTCAGTTATATACAGCTTAATAATTTTAACCATCATTTTAGGCATTGTCACCAAGTTTTGCACTGAACATTCGAATACTAAATTGTTGTAGTAGGGTTTTTGCCAGCAATGCCCAGAGGGGCTGCAAAAGTAAGCAAGATGTCTCTTCATGTCACTTCACCCAAAGAAGTCCCCGAAATTACTACTTTTTTGCAACTTCATCTCACTGCTACTACAATGCTTGCATTTTTAGTTAGCACAAAAGCATACTCCTCTAACGCTTTTAGAATAGAGTTACTAAAAAGAGCTAACAGCAACTATTGCTCCATTTGAAGATCCTTTTCTGAATAAAATCAGAAAACTATTAATGCTCTACAGGGTCCGTTTTCTGAAGCACAACACTCTAAACATAACAGATGAAGCTCAGTCCTTTCAACTACTGTTTAGTAACTCCAGAAGGTGTTTTCTACCCCAAGCTCCGCAGCTGCAACATCCAAATTAGTTCCGCAAATAATCCAGTGGTTAAGTTCACTTCTTAGGAGAAGAGGAAACAGCAAGATAGGAGACTAGACAATACACATCATCTCCTTAACCCTCAGGATCAAAGAAAACACACTTGACATCCACAACCTATAAGGCACAATAACCTAATATTGCCCCACATCAGTAACAACTACGGAAAGCAGCTGCAGTGCCATTCATGTTTATTGATAAGCCTTCTTCTCTCCTTAAGTTTCCTCTGCACCACTTCTTTCAGGGAAAGTGGCATAATTGTCAGAGTAACCAGTTACTGGTCCCTGTAATTACCTTGTACAGTATCATTAGTGCTAGTCAGACATTGAATTAGAAGCCAAGATACAAGACAGATGAAACCAAGACTCCTCATCCAATCAAACTTTTTTTCCATAGATACTACAGCAGGAATCATGCAGGAACACTGAAGAAAACAAAAATCATGACAAGTATTTCAACAGGAAGAGGAAAAAAAGTGCTGCTATTTGGAGTCTCCAAGTTATACTATCACCAGTCATAGTCCTATTAGATACTCTGACACAATGTAGGCATGTGGCTAGACATGAATAGCCTCTGCGCTTCCACCTTTCAGGAAGAACTAAAAGCCAAACAACACAATAGCCACAGATGCTTACAAAAAAGTGAAACTAAACTGATAAAAAGTCCAATTAATTCAGCTTGGTTTCCCCAATAAGACAGTCAACCCCTCTTATCTTTTATGAATGTGTCCCAAGATGCGATAAAGTGCATAGCACCACAATCCTTGATCTCTGCTTGACAGCAGTTGTCGTTCAAGGCTCAAGATATTTTGTTATCCTATCATATCTAACAGACTGTTCAAAACCCACAAAAGACAGCTAGGCTAACAGCTATACTTGCTATTTCCAAGAGCACACACTGATGACCCCCAGACCCTCAAACTGCAAACCTGACACTAAACTAGAAAATGGCCATTCAGATGAGGTTCCAGATGAAAGACTTCCTATTGCTTTGACACTAAAGCAAGAGATCACATGCCAATATATGGCCGAAAACCCACAAACATTTATCAGAATATGACCTATCCCAGACAACTTATTTTATAGAAAGTCAGAACTGAAGTCCATCATGATTCTGAAGCAAGGAAGTTGCAGACTTTAAAATACATATCCATAAACACCGTCAATATGTCAATGAAAAGCACGCTCTCAGTTCCTGTCATCTAGACCAACTGCGTCGATTCAAGCACAACAGAAGTTTTCACTGAAGGACACATGCAATTCAAAGGCCACAAAGTCCTCATTAAAGGACTCCAGAAGAGCTTCAGCCTCCCCAACACGCACTAGATTCCCCAAACCTCTAGAGCTGCAAATCACCTTTTTCATACTGGCTGCAAGGGCTTCTATCACACAGGCACTGCAGTAGTGAATTCCACAAGCCAGAAGAAAACCATTTTGAAACACAACATACCTGGAAGCAAAAGTGAGATCTATACAGACAAAGCAACTCAATGTTTTTGGTTTTTCTGGTGGGGGTTTTTTTGGTTGTTTTTGTTTGGGTTTTTGTTTTGTTGGGGGGTTTTTTGAGGCCTGCAGAGACTAGGAGCTAACAGTGTGGTCAACTGTATTTATTGTTCCATTGTCTGAAAGTGTTAACCATAGACATTAAAAATATCTTTAGTACCCCTTTGAACTAGAAAGGTTTTTAAAGCAACAGCCATAACTCCTCTCAAGGTTTGAGAAGCAGGTGGTCCACTAAAATATGGCGTATTTCCCTGTTGGGGGGGGGGGTTTAGCATGTTATTGCAAATTTTTGTTTTATTTCTAATTCAGTTTGTCCTATACACTGCAGTCTTCACTAGTCAAGAACTACAATCTCGTTTTACATTAGTTTTCTGTAGAGAAGCTATTTTAAGTTAATGACCATGCCCATTCTCCCATTAAAGTGTTTTTTCAGTCATGTACTTAGCACTCAAGTTTTTTTTATGGCACTTAGTTTCACATTATGCTCAGCAGCCCATGTAACACATTGCATTTTGCAACCAAATAGCCAATGGCCATTGGCAGACTTCCACCCCCCCTTTCTCAATATTATTTGAATAAATCAAGGCTTATTTGCACATGGATGGCAGCAAAAACCCTCTGCAACCTGCAAAATCAAGTTAACCCCCTGAACTATCAACGTCAAGTAGATTTATTACAAATCTCATTACACTTGATTCATTGTTAGCTAGGATCACATCAGGTATCTCAGCTTTTTTTACTAGAAACCCATATTGAAACACAGACTGAGGATTATCAACTGGCAAAAAGACCACTGGGTAATAGTCTGGATAAATGTTCTTACCTAATAAAACTACAAAAGGAACGGAGACAATTAGATTTCAGAGCAATCCTTTTAACTACTTCAGAAACAGCATCAGTAAAATCCAGCATCAGCAGCTAAAACATTATCATCAGTGTAAGAGAACTTCCATAATACTCTAGAAAAATAATTATAACTTCACCTGAAAAAGGAATTTTGCATTTCAGTCATTCAACTTCATTCCTCCTTTCAGTGAGCCTTAGACTGTTTCTAACAGTTTCATAGTACAGCTTTATTTCAAGTTACAGTAATGCTTACGGCCCTATAAACTAACAAATTGGTCACCAACTTGTGATCTCAGTGACTCCTGATAAACTCACAGCTGTTGGACTGAGTATTTATACATGAAACAACTGACGTATTTCCATCTGGTCTTCATGACAAGAGGATGACTATATAGAATAGCAAATCACTACTGTTTCCAAACAAAACTCAGGGAAGAGGAAAGGGAAACTGCTGAGTTGGACTGCCCTTGACCCACGACAAACAGACAACTCAGCTGTCACTTATGTTTTGGTCATTTGAGAAGCAGCAGAAAGTATATCTGAAATGAGACACCCTACTCAGCTGAAGCTCAATCTAGTACATGGATTTTTTTCCCTTCCTGGTAAGAGATTTGGCTTGAGAAGGAGGAAGGGAGAAGGCAATAGTATAAGACAAATTCCCAAGAGAACTGTAAGCACATTTCCATGGATAAGATTGATTTTCCAGCTGGAAAAATCTAAGTTTGGAAGAAGGCAGCTCCAGGAATCAAAATTTAGATGCAGGTTTTAACGATGCTCATTATCCTTTAACATAGGGTAGCCAAACACAGACACATATACAAAACCTGCTTCATTTCAGAGTGCAAAGGGGTGGGGAGGGAGAAAAAGAAAAAAAATCCTTGTTTTGCCAGATGGCTTATACAGGGACCACAAGAGGATTCAGGAAGGCCAAAGTTAGAAAATAAAGCAAAAAAACTACATCGGCAATGACTGATACAGTGTTTTGTTGGTGGCGGGAAGAATGAGAATACTTCCTGAACAGGTAAGAAGCAAGAACAATTACCATTCCCACACAGGAACAAGAAAAACAAAAGATACCATTTCCCTACATATTATTGCCAGAGAAGATAAGCACAAAAGTCAAAGGGAAAGTGGAAAATAGTTTTCTGCACGGCCAACCAACTCATTCTTTCCATTCTAAATTCCAATGCCAACTTCCTCAGATTTCATACTCCTCTTAAGTGACAAAATATACTGAAAACATCACTATGCTTACAGCCTGCTGCTTTTTAACTGCACTCATCCACACCAACTTAGTTAACATGTTTATCAGTTGCATCATTACCTGGTATTTATCAGTGATTTTGGATAAAGTAGTTGCGCTCCTTCAAATTTTACAAGTTTACCCAAACCATGTGGTTTGCTGCAAAAAGTTATCAAGATCAGAAGTTGAGCAACATATAGTTTTGGATGTGATTCAACAGTAAAATCATAAAACGCAAGCATACTTCAGAAATTCAGTATTATCTTATAAGCTGCCACATTAGAAGCCACAACTGTTTTCTGACAGAGGTCAAAACACTGAAGAACTGTAGTGAAGCAAACCTTCAGTTAAACAATTCAGAACACCAACCCACAATTTGCAATAATAGTAAATAACAGGCTACCACAAGAAGAATTTTGGGAATTATTTTGCTGATGTTGAAAGTACAGCTAGCTGCTTTAGCACAGCTGATCCTGGCTTACTTCCCTTGATTAGCCCGACCTAATCTAAAGCTACTTAAGCTTTCTTCACAAAACTGAACCATTTCTTTGCTTCAACATTCGAGATAATTACTATTTGCACTAGTGTTAGTTTTCATACGTGAAAAAAGGACTACCAGAGCTCTTGCAGATTCTTCTGAATCAGTTTATCAGCAACCTCCAATTCAAAACCCTATCACTTACATGGTTTAAAATCTAAGGATGCTTCTTCCAAAATGCCAAGGAATAATGGGATTTTACAGTAGTGGTTTATCAAGCAGAAACCATTTATAGCATAGGTACATTAGGAGTTTTCCCAACATCTCTACATTTGGGGCAGCAATACTCTGCCAAGTTTTTCTCACTCTTGTTCAACTCAACACTTTAGAGCTCTTCATCTACGTATCTTAGAAACCAGATCCAGAAAACTTTCTGGAACAGCTAGTCATCTACCACTAACTAGGCCACAGATGCTGGTTTGGGATAGATGTCTCTCCAGTTCCAAAAAAAACTCTTTCAAACACGTAAATTATGGTCACAAAGTTTTACCTTAGAGACAAAATACACAGGTTCACAGTCTATTACAAAATACTAAAAACACCACAACAAATAGCAACACAATGTTCATCATTACTGGCTGCTGCCCTTATACAGCTCAAAGTCTGAACACACACACACACACACACATAAAATTACTTTACATATTCATGTAAGTTACCAAATATTTAATCCACAAGTCTGTAAAAAAACTGAGAAACTGAGGTATGTCAACAGTAGGTGGCTTAGTCAATAAGATATTACTAAACTAAGAATGCAAAGGGAGGTATTTCGGAAAAAAGCAGTGAAGAAATCCACAAACTTTAGTCAAGTATTACATTAATGATACTTTCATGAACTAACCATTCATAGCAATGGGAATTTTCAGAATCAATTCATTGTTTTAAACTTGCGTGGTCCTAAAACTTTAAAATTCATGTTATATACATCCTAAGAAACAAGGGTTTTTGCTATTCCTCACCTTTGTCTTGTAAATGCCTTTTCAACTCTCAGAGTTCCTTAGAAGAAACCACCTAAGTCAACAGTAATGACAGATTTAAGAGTCTCCAACACCAATAAATCAAACTTCAATTCTGCTTAGTTTTCTGGCATTTGCCCAAATTTGAGAAGTAAGATTTCATACTGGATGAGAAGAAAAAAAAATTTTTTTTTGAACCCTAGTCCCAAGATATACACAAGAAAACTGACTATTTTTCCTATTTGAAATAAGTGCCATCATATACATTTATGCATTTAGTCATGTTCAGTTGCACTATATGCTGTAATTTGTGCTGTATTACTGTTGTGGTGCCGTTTCTTTTTTTTTACCCTCCCCATAACTACACAGTTCCAGCCCTATATCCCATTTGATGCACCTCTGCAAACACCTTGGAAACTCTAGGGACACAAACTGTTAAGAAAAATCACTCAAAAAAAGCAAAAAAGGAAGTGAACAGTATAAGATAGTAAGCTATTTTAGTATAACCTGACAGTAGCAAGTTTTGTTTTATAGGCATACTACCCGAATAAGTCAAGAAGCTCATTTGGACAGAATTGTTTTCATTACTAACACCCAGATAGAAGGGACAAATTCCAACTACAGGACCATTCTTAGGTAGTTGCATTACAACCTAAAGCAACTGGAAAGATTTGTTCTCCTACACAGACAGAAAAAAATGCAGTCCCTAAACAACAGGATGTTAACTACTTGTATTTGTTCTGTACATTAAATTTACTTCAAGCACAAATGCAACTCAAACCAGAATTCCCTGGGATCTTTTCACTTCCTGTAAAACCAAGAAGATGACTGCAACTTGAGAGGACAAAATTCCTTGTTTGTCCTCCTCAGATTTCTCACAATTTTTTGTTGCCACAACCACTGAAAAGCACTGAACATTCAAGCAGGTAGTCTACAAAAACAAAGGGAGCCCATAGGAAGCACATGCGCATTTTCCTAGAGAAAACTTGAGTATTAAAGGCAGGTTTTTTAGGACAGATCTTCAGGTATAGATCATGCACAATCTATTAATGTACTCAGCATTTAAATCTTCAGCAGCAACCCAGAGCCTCTTTGCTATTTTTTTATTGTTCCTGAGGGTAAATACTGAACCTCTCGGATATGTTCAGGCTTGTATAATGAGATCAGCAAAAGAAATCAAACCATCACCTGAACTGGCTCACAGTTGCCATCAAGAGGCAAAAAAATTCAAATTCAAGTGTCCTGTGTAATTCCCACCCCGCCCCCCCCCACCCCAGTACAGACAACCTGAAATGCATTCTGCTTTTGAGCCAGTTGTCTGCAGAAAAAAGGTCAAGCTGCATGCGAAGGAAGTAGAGAAAAACCACAGAAATAACATTCTAAAACTAAACTTAAAAGTCTTATTTTTTTATCAGACATTTCTGCAGTTTCTTCAGTTTCTCCATTTTCAGCACACTAAGCACCAAACCACGATAAATGCAAATAAAAACCATGGCCTCAAAGGCCGTTCTATATACTGTCAATCTCTACTTGTCTACATCCAGAGAAGGCAATACAAAAAAATTTCAATCACTTTTCAGACAGTATTTCTTACTGTAGGATACTTGTCTGAATGGACTGCTTCTCAGGAATTCTCCAATTCAAGTTTAGTCTCACTTATTGCAGTTTTCCTTTAGGGAAGACTCAAAGGCTCCGAGTCCAAACCAGCTATAGCAAAACAGAGCACATTAAGGTAGCATCTTGCATTTTTATATAGATACACAACCTACATTTCCCAAATGAAAGCATACTATACAGCTGAATAAAGGAAGAGTCAAACCAAAAATAGTTTTATGTTGGAAAATACCTGTAGGAATAAAAGCCTCACTTAAAAGAAGCAGATTTGAAAACAGACATGGTAACATTTTGCAACATTTAAGCAAAACCTGCTAACAGTTCAGAAATTGCCATTAAGAGATGCATATTATGTAAGTGTACACAGATTTGTAGATCCTTAAGATAATCAGCCTGGATTGCTGAAGCTTTTAATAGCAATATTTGTGGGTTATTGTTTGTATGTCATTAGTTTTTGCCAGGATAGAAGCAGTCAAAATACGTTCAGATTGGGGTCATAAACTTGCCAGCAACAGTCAGCAAAGCAGAAACAAGTCACAGGGTTATTCTAAGAGAGGAAAACGTCCAAGGAAAACAGGGTAACACCATCAGTTGGATAGTCTTAAACTATCATGAGACTATAGTAACTGGCCAAAACCAGATAAAATGGACATAATTGTTGGTATCAGCTTTGTACTATCTTCCATTTAGCTCAACATTCCTACATAGTTGTTTCAGATTTACCCTAATTACAGAGAGATCAGTGTTCATATTTTTTTCAAATTCTTCCAAATGGTGGTAATAAACTCTCAATCACTTAAATGAGTTTTTCCATTTGTAGCTTTTTGCTTTCTTTTGCTAGCCCCAAATCTGCTATCAGAACCCACTATCTTCAGGTACTGATGCTATGAAATAAGGAATGGCTGAAGCCATCCAGATGAAAAAGATGATCCAGAAGAGCTGAACAGAAATAACAAAGCTTCTCCCTCATATAGGGGGTCTAATAAAGCTTATTTTCCACACCATCTACTGTCCTAAAGCATAAAAATAGCTGTTCAGTGGATAGCTATCGTAAGTTTCTATCAATGACTGCTTATTAACAGAGGTGATAGGATCCGAACCATTCTGAACTATTGCTCAAAATACAGCATCCACATCACAAGTTCTCAGACTTGCCAAAGCTTCCTCTTTGATCTTACTGGTAACGTGCTAAAAGGAATCCTGCTAACTACTCACTAAATTAGAAGACTTGAAAAGCACCATGGTGATCTTGTCCTGAGAACAGATACTCCAGAGAATTGCTGCCCAGACTATTGCCAATAGATGAACCGGATGATTTCAGAATCATATTCTTGGGCACACTGAATACAAAAAGAAATTATATTCCCTACATTAAGACACACAGCCCTGGGCAAAGCATTAGTTCCAGTGTCATTGACACATCACTTAAAAGCTCATAGATATTTTAGTTACAAGACAGATGGCCATCAAGTATAAACATACTTTTTGCAGGATTTCTAAACTAAGAATGCAGGTAGCAATCCCAAAGATTCTGCTTATACCTAAAATGATAAATCCAAGCTTGGTAACTTTGCCTCCGTGAGTGATTTAGAATGAGTTATCCTTGTAAAAATTGCTTACTGCTTTACATAAATATTAATAATTAAACAGCTTCTAGAAGACAAAAAATACTGACACAAAGTCTATTTTTTAGAAGGCTGCAGTTTCCTTCGCTGAAAAATAAACTAAAAGCTCGTTAAGAGGACAGCATCACATAGCACAGAACATCATTAGCACATTTACCCTTTGCGGCATCAAGTTTAGGAGTATTCTGCAGGTTGTGCCCATAAGACAAGAAGTGAACAAGCTCCCTTTCTCAACAATGACCTCAAGTGAGCCACAGATTCAATCCTAGTCCTCTTCACTTCCCCTGGCTCTCCCAAGGGGAATAACAAGGGCAACCAAAACCACACGTTGAAGAATGGTGGTATGACAATATCTAAATATGCTGAGGAAGTTGGAAGTAAGGTAGAGAGAAGGATATCTGTAGTATCTTGACCAGAGACGTTCGAACACTGTTTAAGTTTCAGTACATAGCCTGAATCATTCTCAAAATCAGCTAGAAGAAAGTCTTGGGGACTGTAAGCAGCTTCCACAAAAATACTTACGAAGCCAGCATAAAGAGTTGAATCTCATTGTTAGGAGACGTTTAACACCATGTTTGAAAAGATTTTCAGATGCCTCACATTAGATAAAAGCCTTCAACTACTCTGAGAAATCAATTTTCAAGCAGCACTACAAATCCAGCTATTTAGGATAGGAATTGTTTCAAGTATACTGGAAGAGTGTTTTTCCAGACATGGTGTACACATGTCATGATCAAATTAAAACCATGGAATCATTATCTAAAGTTTTAAGAGTTGAAAACAGTAACCTTCTACCATCTGCTATTTATTTAAAAAAAAAAAAAAAAAGACACATGCTCTGCCAAGACTTACGCCCAGCTGCGGAAGCACTGCAAACTTGCATGATATTTATTCTTTTTCTTATAGCCCAAATGTTACAGCCATTATGTCTGCATTTCTATTTTTCAGAAGTTAGTAACTCTCAAGACTGAGACAAGCTTGAAAATGTGAACTTAAAGAAAGTGTGAACTGAAACAGAAAAATACTCAACTTTTATTTCAACTCAACCATGATTTGGAAGAACCAGTTACTGATCTCAAAAAAAAAAAAGGTTGCTAATCTTTACAGGAACCGAGAGTTTCTGAAGAGATGCATGACAGGAAGCATCAAGGCTGCCACTGCTTAGCACAAACTTTGTCACATGCAGTATGGACAACCTGGGTGACAGTCAGAGCTGTGTTGTTTAACAAGCCGCTGGTATGAAACAAAAAAATGATGACAAAATAAGAAAAAGGACAGGTGGCCCAGAGGGATGTTATAACCAAAGGGTACCAAATCTACGCTGCACCATGCACTCCATTCATGGAGACTACCACAGATCTATTACTGCTTGTTTTACTTACTACTCTGCTAGACAGCTCTCAAAGGACTCTATACAGTATGTCTCCAGGGAGTTTTATCAGATGACATTTTTTTTTTCCCTTTCAAAGCAAGATTGTAGTCCTAATACTCTTCCTTAGCCCTCAAAAGTTTAGTTATGAAGCTAAGTTTTTATTTTAAACCACAGCAACCCAAAACAGATCTCATTTAAGAGATTTAATTCTGCAGCTGTCAAACCCACCTGAACTGACAAATAAGAACCTATTTATTTCCATGAGAAATGCTGCATTTTCAGAATGTACTTATCCGATTATATTTATTCCCTCACAACCAGCCAGTTACAAATTGAACCACAGCCATCTCCAAAAGTGATATCCCTTTGAGGTAAGATTATTTTCCTAAGTAGAGGTCTCCTAACAGCTGCAGCTCCAGAATGTACTTAAGCTCCCTTCTCTCTTTCAGGGTCACCTCTGTAAACTCTGAGGAAGCCTGACCACTGTTTATACTTCTGCAGGTAATTAGTCTGGCTCCTTTCCCATGTCATTTATCAAGTTGTCAATTGTATCAATTACAGCACAAACACTCAAGAATATGGCTGGGTTTCGTTCTTTAGCCAAAGGACAAATTTTCACATCAGAGATTTGAAGCCAGTAAGTACCAGCAACTTGTTATATCCTACAACATGGAAAACCAACAGAAAATTTAGACTTTACCGCACAAAATTTCAAGCTCCCTACGTGTGCACACTCGAATACACTTGGAAATCCAGTGTAAGCTGTAAGTGTCATAAACCAATTCTACACTTACAGTTTTACAGCTTTTTGCTTTCAGTATTCTGGAATTTGTAGAGCTGAGAACAGAAAGACAGCTAATAAGGACAGAATGATATTCACAGAGATTGTCACACACCTTTGTTAATGTACATTTGTGACAATTATGCATCTGACCCAGAAGTAGTCATGAAAAGGAGGCACACTGATGGTGTTACAGTGGCTGTAGCCACATACAGTTATGCTCACAGACCAGCAGTGTTATTTTAAACACTGATGTGAAGTACAGGGTGGGCATGAGAGTCACCACGCTGGATTAGACTTGAGCTTGATCTGTTTCAGTAGAAGTTTTATTAAAAATATTTTAAAATATTCAGAATTAAACCACAGTTAGAGCTTTCAAAGAACGTGCATTTGTTTCAGAATGTTGACTATTCCTCCAGAACTAGCAGAATGTAATCTTTTTCCAGTAGCACTTAACAGACAGATGAATTCCAGGTCCACACTCAGCTTCCTCTCACTGCACAAAGGTTTTGATCTGGTTTTCCATTTTACTTCAATGTAGCTATACGATTGTGTGTCAGAGCTAGTATCTTTGCAGTCAGGCCTCCTAGTGAGCAATATGCAACCAGTTTTAAAAAAACAAAAAGACAACAGGATGCCACAGTTATATGTTACAAGACCTTTTTTGGTTGTCAGACTTGAACACGCAGCTTCTGAAACATTCCCAGCCCAGCCAGTCCGGAAAGCAAAGAGATTTTTAAGAATTATACTTTGACTTCAGTAAGCTGATATTTATCATGGTGAGCCTGCAGTGGAGTCTATACTCCAGAGTACAGAAACGACATTCCATTGTTGTCTGCTGACCTAAAAATCAGTATTAAATAAAGCTTTAACTCTTAAGAGATGAAGATAGGTATAGTTAAATCTGAAGTGTCACTAGAAGTGAAGACATACATCATATCCAAGCAACTTCCTGTATTGTGAGTTTTAAGCTAACTTATATACATTGTTACAGTCAGAAAAATTCTGACATATGGAAATATTACTTCGCACCTCACTACTTCCTGTAATAAAACGACAACCAGTTGCATTATCATTTTTATCAGAGCGCACTACAGAATCTCATGGTTCACATTTGGTTATGGCATTATGTTTGTTCTCAACTCTTTTTTTCATTGCTACTGCCTAAGTAAAGAAAAATCCATTTGTAAGTTGAAGTATTTGTACAGTATACTTGGTCTATAGTTAACAGTCTGCAACAGAATTGCATACATGTAACCTACACTATTTATTACTCAGAAGATTTATAACTAAAGGTAACCAAACTCACATTCAGCTTCCCCTCAAAGTAGTAACGAGTACAATATACTCTTCTTGCACCACTTTCACCTCTCGAACTCATTTCTTACCCCCAGAAGCTCTATCTCACTTAGAGACAGCCCCGAACCTCCTTTTCCCCTTCAGCAGCTCACATGTTAAGCACAATAACCTGACCAACACTGCACTGAAGCCAGAGTAAGAATGGCAAAGTGACATATCAGCAAGAAGATGTGTTCATGAAGTGTAACTGCTGACTGACCAACCTACCCTTTCTGTCAAAGGAATACAAAGGACAGGAATGATACAGCACATACCAGACAAGTGGTGCAGTTCTCCAATGCATGCAGTTTACCAGGAATGCATTTTCAACTAATGTAAGTATCTTTTTAATAACAGTTTCTAAATCATGCTTCCTTTAAGAGAAGACACTGTCCAAATGAAAGAAGATAAGTCTTCAAACGCCTGAAAAATACACAGTTCAAAAAAGAGCCAAATTTACCTTCCATACCACCAAGCACACTTCCATATTTAGAAGTTACTAACTTGAATAACAGAACCCAGAGCAGTAATTCTAGACACAAGATTTTGCAGTCCAGCAAGTGACTGCACCACCCCGTATTGTTCTGTAAACCAGAAGTTAAATGACAGTTAATTTAAAACCAACTCAAACTGAAACAGGGACTCAGAGTATAACAAATTACCCCTAAGATTTGGCTTTTACAGTCAAATATGTGACTCTTACTACCTTTGGCATAAGAGTATTACTTCACATAGTTAAACTTAATGCAACAGGAAAATGCATCCCATTTCAGCCACAATATTACCTGAACTGTAGAGAGGTGACAAAAGACTCACTGCTTTAAAAAGACCAACCACTAACACAATTGTACAGGAAGAGTTATTTTAAACTAAAATAGAAAACAGCAGCAGTAACCACTTTTGTCAACTTCTACCTACTTAAAGACCATTAAAGCAGTAACCCTAACTACTCCTTCACTCAATTTATGAGATGTGCTAATGACAACAGTAGGAGGCACACTTGACTCAGAATAACTAGAGCTGAGATGAATATATACAATGGGAATAGAAGTATTTGAAAGCTAACACTACACTAACAATTTCCTTGCAGTATCTGAAGCTGAGCACTGGCCCTAAGCAGTTGCTGCTAAGCTCTTCACAGCTCCACTATGCTCACAGCAGGGCAGATACTTCACATTTAAATGCCTGCATCCAATATTTAAACTAGGTTCAGTTACACTTTGCTTCATATAGACAGGCCACAAAGTAAACTAGGGTAGGCCATCAGTCACACCTTTGTTAGGATTTTGTTACACATCTATAAGCAACCTTGAAATACTCAATTCCTTCAAATCAAATCTTCCCATCTTCCACAGATCAAGAAAAACTAGAGTCTTGGAGAGGACCTCCCTTACTGGAGATACTAAGAACACCATTAGGTTGCCCACAGAATTTCAGCTCTTTCTCCTTCTGTTTTCTCAACAGTTCAGTACATCAAGCATAAGGGGCATTACAACGCAGTTCAAGAGGCTTCTTAGGGATGTGGAGCAATATTCTGGAGAGTATCATCAGCAACTTGGGACCACAAGCTTTATTTGATAAACAGCACCCAAACTCCCTTTGAAAGGAAGCATATTGATATTCTCAGATTTTACACTTTATCGCTACAGAGCACATAAATAAAAGATCAGGTGTAGTTGCATTATTCAGCATTAAAAAGTCATTCTGTCAGAGACCACCACAAAGTCTTCTGTGCTGTCCTTGATCCACAAGTTTCCTATTACAGGATTCGCTCCAATATTTAAATGCTGTAGTTTAACTGAGATGAAAGCAGCTGGCATCTTGCTTCCTTCCAGACAGCAGAGATTTTAAAGAAACTGAAGCATTCAAGGTATGCTAGAAAAGCCTTAAATGAACATACACCCAAAGACTCTGCAAAAGCACAAACTGTTCTTGCCCCATTCTGTTATACATCTTGCAATCAAGAACTGTGATACACCTTTATCAACTTTGGACAAGCCATGAGAGGAACAACTTAGTCTGCATAATCATGCACAGCAGCCTCATCCCGGCAGCACTACAGTAGCACTGTTGAGAAGACTCTAGAGAGGTGGGACACGTAGGATGCCTATGCTTGCTAGCATGAATACAGAGAAGATTGCTAAGGAATGTGATTTCAATACAATTAAAAATAATCATCAGTCAGTTATGGGTTGGTGTAATATAGCATGGAAGAAAATCATTCACATTTACCTAATAAAATAATTATGCTTTGAATGTTCATCCATCCTCAAACCATGGCATTCTGGAAAACCAATGACATCTATGTTTCAGTCCATCTTTGTGAATCCAGATTGTATTTTCATACAAATCATGCAGAACAAACATCACTAACCTGTCAACAATTATATTTTCCTAGAGAAATAAGAGGATGTACCCATCATACCAACAAATACCAAGTTCCTCCTTTTATTTCTAAACACAAACAATAAAACAGGACTTAATCTTAAAATATTCTACTAGCTGTAGAGTCTAGCACCTTTAGCAAACACTTTTAAGAGCTATAAAATCTATATTGCTGTTTCAAATTTGCCATTTTGTACAGTCTCCTTACAAGAGGAAAACTACAGTCTTCAGAATAATTTAACCCGCAAGGCACTCCTGTAACATAGTTAACCTCCAAGCAAAACACCAAATATCCCCCTCTTAAAAATATTTTCACTCATGCTTTTTGCAATCTGTCATTTTAAATACTACTCATTAAATTTTTCAATCAATTGAAAGCTCAGCAGCATGCCCTTTATAAATTGGCTTCTTTATTAAATGACTTCAAAGAAGGTGCTTCTTTAGACAGTTTGTCCACATGGTACTGATGATGATTAAGACACTTCAACAGAGGCAATGTTAGCGAAGTGACTGATGCCAAGCTGACTTCAGTTTCTGATCAGTAAGTAAAGTGTAAAGATTAAAACAGATTTCAGGGGTTAAAGTCAAGGAACTCCAAAATTGCAAAGATTAAAATTTCAATTAAAAGTCATATAATTTTCGTGGATTATTAATCTCCCCTCAGTTCAAACTACAAGTGAACAGTTTAAGAAGAGCCCAACACTGGATAATTTCACTTTTTTTACTTAAAATTAATGCTCAAAAGAAGACCACAGTAAATATGCAGCTAGCATGGAGAAGCAAGGCATGCTTAAGGGTCACAAAGGAAATTGGAAGCCTATTTCCACAGTCAGTAAGCAGAGAATAATGGCAAACATAATCAACCAAGATACTGGTTGAATGCTTGAGCAATCACCTAAAAGCAAATATGAACACAAATCAAGAAATCTCTTAATAAATTCTCTCAGTTTGACTGGAATAGATATAAAACTGCTTTTAAGGGGAAGAAACTTCTGGTGCAGTTACTGCCATCAGTCACTTGTGAGCAGCTAACTGCTTAAAAAAAACCCTCAAAGACTTCTGAATTTTGACCCAATGCTCCTTCGTGTGCCCTAAATTGGAATGGGAACACACACAATAATAAAGCCATACTAATGAACCCCTCTATGGATTGCACCAAAACCCAACACTAAAAAACAAGCACTACCCTTTTAATTTAATGCTGAAGCTCTGAAAACAAACTAGTATACCAGGTATTTGTTGTTCCTGGTACTCCAAGATCTTCCCACTTCTTTTAAGGTTGTTGCACAGCACCCTGCGTCTCGGTTATACAAGCTCTGACTCGCATGGAACCAAGGGTATTCTTGCCATCATTAGACTGGGCTTCTACATAACTCTGGCTCTGCTCAGGCTAGAAACCTGGTAGAAGACTAGTGTCTTAGTCCAGTTTAATCCCCTAGTCATTTGGAAAGGCTAAATTTCAGGGGTTTTTTTAAAGCTTCAGAAAGGAAACAATTACTTTCCTCCTTGTGCCTGTATGAAGTGAGAACCCTAGAACTTAGAATGAAAAAATAGCTTTGCAAAACTAAGCAATGTGATGCACTACGTGACTGCGTGTATATCCTAGGGTTACCTCCTGCAAGAATCCACTGCCACAAACATACAAAGCGTCTGTGAAATTAACATTTTAGTGTTTTTCCTACGAAAATCACCCACATAAATTTAAAAAAATTAAGGCTAGCTCAAGTTGACATTCACCTGTATTGCAATGGGCACATTTTCCTTCAGCCTCCCTGAAGCTGCGTACAAGTATTTTTACAATCTTCCAAGTTACCTTTTGGAGACGTAAAATGCAAAATTCCATACAAAACAGAACTGTAGTATATTTTCTGATGATAAACCTAAAAAATGCTTCAGAGAGCACAGTATTTAAAATAATTAAAAGACAAACCGACTCCAAGGAAAGGCTGCGCCTTTCTTCCGAAGGAGTACCTCAGGTAAGGTCTAGAGTTCCCTGTCTGAATAAAGCAGACCTCGAGTTGACAGATTTTACCTCCCACAAGCACACAGCCTAGCACCTAGGAGAGTGACTGTGCTTTGGTAATTCACAATTTTTATTTACCTGCAGCTCGCACCAGGCAACTTCCACAGTGGTATCCGTATCCAGTCCTTTATACACGGTTTTGAAAGAGCCTCTTCCAATCTCGATGTCAAACTTCAGGAAGCGGCCATCTGGGGAGATGCCCACTGCCTTGGTCTCAAGCTCTTCAATGTCTTCCTGCTGTGTCCTCCGCTCCTCAAATTCCCGGCTGGCAGCTGACGCGCTGCCAGCGGCACTGGTGGGGGGTAGCGCGGTTGCCTCGTCCTCCTCCTCCTTGCGCAGCAGCGGGGCGGCATCCTTCGCGGCAGGGGGCTCCTGAGCAGACTGTCCTTCGACGGGAAGCGGGGCAGGTGGCGGCGGCTGCTGCAGCAGCGAGGGAGCCTGGGCGGCGCTGACAGCGATGCAAGAAGTTCGGCTGGCACACTCGGGAGGAGAGACCAAGGGAGCGGCACTGCCTCCCGAGACAGGGGCCGAGGGCGCTGCGGGCTGCAAACTGGGTAGCTCCAAGGCCGTAGCGTTGGAGTCGCAGATCACGCTACGGCGGAAGAAGCGGTGCTCGGTGGCTGCCGCCCCTCGGCTGTCCTTGTCCATGGTGTGGCGGCGGCGCCGGTACTCCTCACTACGGCCTCCACTCCCTGCTACACCGCTTGCTCCACCGGCTCCGGAGGCTCCGTGGTCGGCGGCTCCCAGCTTCTCGCCGATGGAGCTGTCCGAGCTGGAACCGTTCTTGGGCGGCGGCGGTGGGGGAGCCAGGAAGCGAGGGGCCGGGGTGCCGCTGTCTGCGGCGCCCCCCGACATCATGCCCCGGGGGAGCGCTGCTGGGGTGAGGCGGCAGCGGGGGGGAGGCGAGGGAAAGGGCCGGTCACTGAGCGGGGAGCGCGCCTGTCCCCGGCTGCCGTTGCAGCTGCAACAGAGGAGGGTCCCAAGGGCTCCTTACGGCGGAGCTGGGAGGCGGCTGCTGGGGAGGCTGGGCCGGCGGGGTGGGTCCCCGGTTAGTGTCTACATCCATCCTGCAGCGGGAAGCCGGGCAGCGGGGCCGACATGGAGCACCAGGAGCGGAGACGGGGCGCGGGGATGGGGGCAGCGAGGGGAGGAAAAACCCAAGCAGCGGGCCCGGGCGCGGAGGGAGGAGCCCCGAGGCAGGCCCCCGACCGGGGAGAAGCCGGTGCCTCGCACGGCAGCTTTAAGGCGAAGGGAGCGCGCTGCAATTATTCCCCAGCGATAGAGAGAAAGCGGGGCAGGTCCGGGTGTCCCCCGGAGCGAGGGCCTGCGGGGAGGGGAGGGGAAGGGGCCGGGAGACGAGGCAGGGAGATGGGGGCAGGCCCCACACGCCGGCCGCGGAGGAAGCTGCCGCGCTCAGTCACTCGCACCGGGCGGGGGAGGCCTGGGCAGGCCCAGCGCCCTCACCCCGGCGAGGGGGCAGGGAAAGGGGGCCCAGGGGCTCAGCCCCGCCTCACAGGGGCGCCCATGGCGGCCGCGGCCTCCACCTCCCGGCAGGCAGCCACCGCCCGCGCGCGGCCGCCGCCGCCTCGCACGGAGCCGGAAACCCTCCTCCTGCCCCCCGCCCGCGGCTCGCAGCCTCTCCTCACCGGGGGCCGCCCGCCGCCGCCACAGGTGAGCCGAGTCCTGGTGGCGCGCCGCGGCGGGGAGGAGGGAGCGGGAGCCGCCGCGGCCGCCCCGGGGACGTCTCCGCGCTAAATGGCGACGGGAGCCCGAAACCGACACACAGGAGAGGGGGGGTGGAGTGCCAGCGCCGCCGGCCACGCCCCCTTCCGCGCCGGCCCTGCGCACGCGCGCCCGCCCGCGCTGGGGAAGCGGCTCGCCCCCTCCCCCCCTCCGCAGCCTCGGAGAGGTGGCAGCTCCCGTCGTGCACCGCGCCGCGCGCGGAGCATCTCGGGAGTTGTAGTTTCCCCCGGTGGCCCGTCCCCCCGCCGGGCCGGGGATGCGGGGGGAGCTGCCCGTGGTTCCCCCCCGGGGAAGGAAGGAAGGAGGCTCCCAGCGTGCCCAGCAGCGCCCAGAGCCAGGGGACCGATGCGGTGTGGGGAAGCGAGGCTGCCCCCCAACTTCTGCTCTTGCTAAACCGGGGCGGCTGTGGGGCGCGCAGCCGCCCGCCCGGCCCTGAGGGCGGCCTGGGCAGGAGCCGCCGGCCAGGGCGGTCTGGGCCGCAGGACGTTCAAAGGCGCTGAGCCTGCTCCCCTTGCTTGTTTCTTCGAGTCCTATGTTACACCTATTTAATACATTAAATATTTAACTTTGTGTTTTCAGACAGCCTTTAAAATTCTTTAATTTTGTGGGCAACAATAACTCGGTGCACATGAGTGCTGTATGAACAAGTGAGGGTTTGGGTTTTGCCTCAGTTTAGGCCATCTGAAGAGGCATTAATTGGCTAGGCAACCTAAAATGCAAATAACTGCAACGTAAACGTGTGCGCTCCATTATTTAAAAGAAACAGGATTTGCAGCCTTTGCCCTGAAAATGATCCTTATCCTATGGCCATTTCACTCATGACTGCAGCTGCTTCAGTTGAATCAAGGCTGTACAGCAGCCAGAGGAGCAGCGAGAGCCCATATGAACACTGACACAAATTGGAAACTTTCAGGTTAAAAAAGCATTGGCACACACGAGTCATCTAGTTTATTTATATCATGTTCCTCTTTCGTATTAATAAACCAAACCCAAGCACTTTCCTTCTTACGAGAGCAGTCTTTTGAAGTCAACGGGAATGCACTGAAGGAGGAACAAATGATTTGGTACCATGCCTTTCAGGCAACTACAAATCAAAAATTACGTTAAGGAAAAAAATTAGGAAATTTCCCTATGTAAATAATATGTTCCCAGCAAACACACCGGCATTTCAAATACTTTTAAAAAAAGTTACTTTTAAACCAGTAGTTTAGAGGAAGTTGTGTGTCGCTGATGTGAGGCCTTAACTCCTTCTGCATGTTAACACAAATGGTCCCCAGCCACAAAACACCAATCCGAGCAATTCTCACATACTTGTATTCCTCACATATAAAATTTAATACCACACCATTGGAATACCATTGTTTTCTGTACATCTTTCTGTACTACTTCTCTTGTAACAACTAACAAAATAGTGATACAGTATTCACAAAGAAGACAAAATGTACTCCGTTGTACAACTCTACTGAAGAGACTTCTGCATGGCTTAAGCCTTCTAGAGCTTGCCTTCACTGAAAAAGTTAATTCAGTTAGTATATTAGTTAGTGTGCCCCTTGAACTGCATTGGCATAAGAGTAGACACTCTCCAAAACAATGCTGAGCTGAACAGAGTAATTTAATGAGCAGCAAAGAGTGACTGGATCAAAACTGATGAACCTACAATTCAATCTTCCACATCCCTGCTGCACTGTCAGGACCAATGGCATCAGCAATTGACCGTCAACATCTCCTCTAAGACCAAGCAGGGTTCAGCTTCACTCAACACTTGCCTACAGGTATTTGTACATCTCTCTAGACACCAGAATGAAGATTCATTTGTAGTATCAGGAGGCATATCCATGCTAGCTTTATACTGTTAAGAGTAGTAGGGCATAGTAGCAGAGCTCCACCAACACCCCATCACCTACCCTGGTCCACTCCATCTTCAGCACTGTTGTTGCCTTCTGGAGCTACATTAAAGATGAGATCTGCTTTCCTCCACTGCCCACTGCATTTTTGCTAACCCTTTGGATGGGGCAAGTAGGAGTAGAGAGCAAACCTTGCTCCAGCTTGATGCCTGGTGTAACTTCATGAGCATATACCTAAAAAGATACAGTAATAAATCATTCCTTGTGGTGTAAGCCTACAGAGCTGTTAGGTGAATTCCACTTGCATCATCAGTAGTCTTTGGCAAGCAGCTCCAAGTCTACACCCAGCCACATACCGTATGATCTACTCAAAAGGTAGATGGGCTGCAGCTGGGGAACCACCGCCCTGTGGTCTACACATGTGGTTTAAATGAGACCTTGTGTGTAGCCCCTCTCTTACTCAAGTGCCTTTCACCCATTGTTCTTAAATATATTTTCCCTTAGTTAATTAAGCAAAAGCTTTGCAAAAGAGACCTGCAGCCCAGCAGTGCATAGCCACAGAGGGCCTGAGGCAGTCTTCTACTAAAAAGTTGTGGTAATTATGTAAAAAAGCACCTCCCCGGTGTCTGATCCAGCACATTCCTTAGTACTCTTGAAATTCAAGTGGGTTAGTCCTCCGAGCCCAACGTCTTCAGTGCGAGGTCCCTAACACCCAGCTCTTCTCACTGGCTCCTCTTCTGGACAGAGATAGGTATAGCAGTCATTTCGGCAGCAAAAAAAAGCTGAGCAGCTGACCTGGAGGTGGGAATGATGGATTTTATCTTCTTTGGCTCTGAAAAATGAAGTGGAATGATATTGGCAATTATATTTTATGTGGGTGTTGTTTGAATTTTGTCATTCTAAAAAAAGAGGAATGTAATAAAGAGTGTGGGCTTGCTTTCCCTTCAATTTTATTTCTTTTAATCTGTAAAACTGTGTTTAGGCTAAATGGAAAATTTCAGTATTTCAGCAATATTTAATAAAGCATTAAAGTAAATTCTATATGTATTCTATGTTTAGAAACAAGTCATTAAAATAGTTTTGGTGCCAGAGTTCCTCAGGCAATTAAAAATATTTCTTTCACTCATTGCTGTAAGAAAAATCCACAGAAATAAGGAGCCTGACTATACTTGAGAAATTACAGGCAAAGAGACTTAAACGATCTTTTGATTAAATCCAAAGGGCTGACACTTGACATAGTAAAAATATCCTCCTGCTGTCAAGATTCTTTCAGTGACAGTCATTTTGCTTGGAATAATAATAGTTTAAAAAATTACCCTGAATGAAGAGTAATTTTGAAGTTGACTGAATCAGAAACTTTCTTCTGTTTTGCTTTCTCCAGTGAAATTTCATTCACTGTTGGCATTCATGACCTGCTCATGTGACAAAGTATTAATGTGAAACAGCTATTCTTTATTTTCTCTTATGCAATACATTACGCAATACAGAAGGCTATGCCATAATTTTGATGCATGTGATTTTATTCCATAACCTAAGTGCTTTTCAAAGTAAACTGTTCATCTCAGTTTTATTGCACATTACCAGGTTGCAGCTACAGTGCCATATAATGACAATGACAATCCAAATTTTTCTACCACAGTTTCTTCGTTTTCCTTGACATTTCTCAAATCTAGGCTTCTGCCACAGTATTCACTTTTGTTTGTAATGCTGGAAGATAGTGAAACAAAGTGTTTCAAGAGCACATGCTTGAGAAATGAGAGTATTTAACTTTCCAGATACTCTGTTTTGCTTTGCTCCCCCCCCCCCCCCCCCCCCCGCAAATCAAATTTAATTGGAAACGTGCTCTAAAACCTTACATTCCTTTTATTCTTTTATCTTTAGTGAGGTTTTGTACTTGCAAGTAGCTCTGGAAGTCAGGTCAATTATGAAATCATTGTAACCATCTCTAGGATCTATGGGCAGTTTAAGTCTTCAGACTCTGTAGTAGGTGATCCATCAGATGGTATTGGATGGTGAGTCCTGCCAAAACCTCTGAATGTGAGTAGTCTCTCCACAAGCAGGGACCATGGGAATTCAAAAAGAGCAAGAACTACAAGTTTTATAGGACTCAAAATGAAACATCCCTCTTTGTGCTCTCCTGGCTTACGGAGTCTGCTAGTTCTGCAGGAAGACAGGTCCACACTATGGCCAAGATGCCTAAGCAAACTAAAGGACTAGTGAAAGAGGCAGCCAGACTGTATAAGAAAGACTGAATCCAGAGATTATGAATTTATGTGACATTTCTTATTTATTGCTTGAGAAAACATCAACAACCCTGCACCATAAAACGGGAGCATAGCATGTGCTGCTTCATCACATTGAAACCTACGTTTCCCTTTCACCCACCCGTCCACCCCCATGCTAGCTACTAGAATAGAAAGCATAACTCTTTTGCCATTCTCTTGAGCTACATTAACAAATGTATTCTAGCCATGTGAAAGTAAACCAGTGAGAGAAGCAGTAGAAGGATATGTCACTGGTTTGTTACCTGTGTTTTTTAATGACCAAAGTACAATTTTCAGTTATATTAGAACCAGTTTTAGTCTAGACCTCATTGTAGGCTGTGCTGCTGGCTCGCTGTTGTTTGTGTCATCTAATCAACTATTGTATTTATTATTAGCATACCTATTTATCTATGTACATTGTCCAAACATCGTCCATCCAGATAAAGTCAAACAACAGGAACATGATAAAAGGACATTTACAATAACTCAGACACTGAATTTTATCAGAGGTGAGACTCAGTTATTGTTCATGCACTGTTTCAAACTGTATCAAGCCATAATGGCAGGTACTGTGGCCAAATTCAATGTCACTCCTATTGGGGGCAGAGGAAAATCATTGCTCACTTTATTCTTTATGTCATCTTCATGGCTATTTTTGCAATGTTTCTTTACACAACAAATTTCTGAAGTAGTCTAGCAGTGAGTAAGTGTTGTGGAAGCACAGATATTTGCTGAAATCAGCATTGTGTTCTTCCTTTTTCTGTGTCTTTAGTCATTGCTCAGGATGCCTCATTTATCTTTTTTCTCTCTAAAGCTTTAGGGAATTCTGTGCTTCACAGCAGTGTCATAACACTTTTAAAGCAAGCACAGAAGCAGGGGCACTGCTTTAATGAAGAGGAGCTGTTTGATGAAGGTGGGTGGAGGGAAGTGTGAAAAAGACGGTGATGCTGTGTTCGCAACTGAATCTGTCAGTGACGCTGTGCAGCAGTCAACGTGCTCTGCTTGCTGTTCTCTGCTCACAAGTTGATGAAAATCAGTCACTCTCACAGCAGGTCCAGTCCTGCTCCTCTCTACATCAAAGTACAAAAATAAAATACTACTCACTTCAGTCAAAGCAGGAGCAGGCTTATAGTCCAGCATAAAGAACTTCCTCATGTCCTTCAAAAGCACAGTCTGGTCCAAATGCAAAGCATTAGTCTGTTCCTGTGTCATTTATGCCGGTTCCAGTACTGGAAGGTGCTCATCATTTCTGAAAGGTGTTGAGCATTGCTGAAGGATAATGAGTGCTCTCCACGGCCACTGATGACAGGGAAAGCGAGAGCAGTCAGCCTCTCATGGCAGGGCTCAACACCTTGCGGAATCAAGCCCTTGATAAGGCAGGAGTCCTAAAGAAAAAGGGAACACATCATCATTTCGCTGAAGGGAGCAATATAAATCTGGAATAACCTCCTCAGATCACTTCTCTCCTTGCAAAATACTTAGTGCAAGGACTGATTGGCATGTTGTGCATGTTACAGAGCTATCCACTTGTGGACTCAGTCAGCTGGCTCTTCTTGCAGTCTGTGGGGACCAGGAGCAAAGGCACAAAGTTGAAACGTAACACATTCTGGCAATCCACAGCTGGTGCACGGCCTACCGTAGCTGTTTGTCAGTCATGAAAGTGTTTATTGATGATATAAGCATGCTGGTATTAAAAGTGACTTAAAACAAAGCTCCTTACCTGAATGACCTCTGCTACACATGTGCAAAGTTTTCACACATGTAGTTTCAGTGGTGTAATTACAGTCTAATGAAAAAATATCCAGTGTAAACAAGCTCTTGGGGACCACTGCAAGATGATGCAGGTCAGAGCAGCTCTCATGTTGCTCAAATCTGTGTCCAAGGCTGGGCAGAGAATCAGGGAGCTGTAGCTGCCTCACAGGGAGCGCTAGATCTTTTGCTGCACTTGATCTTAAGTGAAACACTCCAGGGAATCTACTTTATGTTTATCAGAGATCTCAGGAGGCTGATGAGTGTCTTAAAGCTCCAGGTGAGAAGGGAGAGGAGATCTGAGTGTATTTGACAACTGATATAAACTAGAAAATGTCTCAGTTCCCTTTGCATCCATGTGATACTACATAATGCGGACAACCCTGATAGGACTGTCACAAATTGTTGATGACTAACTCCATTGCAAAACACCAGCCTCTCCAAACTAATGAGGTACACAAGAACTCATCAAGTAGCCTAAAATAAAGCAGAATGGAAATTAATTGTTCAACTATTAATTCAACTATTAACTATTAGTTCAACAAGTTTTCCGATGACACCAAGCTGTGTGGCGCAGTCGACACGCTGGAGGGAAGGGGTGCCATCCAGAGGGACCTTGACAGGCTTGAGAGGTGGGCCCGTGTGAACCTCATGAGGATCAACAAGGCCACGTGCAAGGTCCTGCATGTGGGTCAGGGCAATCCCAAGCACAAATACAGGCTGGGCAGAGAATGGATTGAGAGCAGCCCTGAGGACAAGGACTTGGACTATTCCACTCTTGTGAGACCCCACCTGGAGTACTGCGTTCAGCTCCGGGGCCCCCAACATAAGAAGGACATGGACTTGTTGGAGTGAGTCCAGAGGAGGGCCGCGAAGATGATCAGAGGGCTGGAGCACCTCTCCTATGAAGACAGGCTGAGAGAGTTGGGGTTGTTCAGCCTGGAGAAGAGACGGCTCTGGGGACACCTTCTAGCAGCCTTCCAGTACCTGAAGGGTGCCTACAAGAAAGCTGGAGAGGGACATTTTACAAGGACATGTAGTGACAGGACAAGGAGTAATGGCTTTAAACTGAAAGAAGGTACATTTAGATTAGCTATAAGGAAGAAATTCTTCACTATGAGGGTGGTGAGGCACTGGAACAGGTTGCCCAGAGAAGCTGTGGATGCCTCATCCCTGGAAATGTTCAAGGCCAGGTTGGATGGGACTTTGAGTAGCCTGGTCTAGCGGAAAGTGTCCCTGCCCATGGCAGGGGGGTTGGAACTAGGTGATCTTCAAGGTCCCTTCTAACCCAAACCATTCTATGATTCTATGGTTCTATGAACTGTCTTTGAGATGTGACAAAAATGTTTTGAGAAGTATTTAAAATATATATATGAGACACCTGTATTTTAATGTCTTTCTCTGAGAAGCAGCTTGCCCAATTCATCTACCTGTGATACCAACACAGTGGTTCTGCTGTTTCAGTCCTGAAATATCAGTTTTTTAAAATATTTCTGTTTCATGTTCTTGTTCTCTGAAAACAACTTCCCCTTCTTATACATCCCTCCACAAACTATTAACTGCCACTGACAGCTGGAAAGCAAATATGTTGCCTTGTGGGGACACAAGCAACATCACACTAAAGGCCAGACTATGAAGTATAGTAGGAGTGATGTCTTCCTGCTAAGACAACTCCTCAACTGCCTTAGGTAAGTAGGACAAAGCCTCAGGAAACAGGTGTGTTTGGATACAGCCATGGCTTCAAAACTTTCGGCTACACAAAGATTAAGTAGGCAGATTATCTACAGCAACACCAGTGTAAAGGACAAATTATTAAAACTTTTTGACGAGTCAGACTCATTTCCTGTAGTTCGCTCCTCCCTCTTTGGGATGCAGTGCTTAACTTCTCCTGGTGCCTGCAACCTGAATCGTGAGCTGTTTACTCACAGCACTTTGTAACCCCATCAGTAGCCTCTCCAGTGTGGCTGGAGATGGGCACACAAATGTGCATTGTCAGGACCCAAGTCTGCAAACACTTCAGCTGGGAAACAGTACTTAGTCCTATGAACAGTCCCATTGACATTTTACATTGCACACAGAAGTAAGTGTCTGAAGGATCAGGCTCTTAGTGATTATGTGATTACAGGTACAGCAGTTAAGATTCAAAACAATGCAGGTCATGGAAATGCAAATCATTCTGGTCTCTCCTAAAGTACTAAAAATCCCCAAATCAAACATCAGTACCTAAAATTAGATCCACAATCAAGTGACAGAGATTACACAACATTCATTACAAGGTTTGCCAGGATTTTGAAGCAGAAAAGACCCAAAAGGAAATATAGATCCACTCATTAGGACTTCTAATATCACAGTGAGTAAATTACTTTTTAAAAACATCTTGCATTACAGGGAATATATAATCTTGGGGGAACCAAACAGTGTCTGAGCAGATTACACTGTTGGCAGCAGCCCAAGATACCATGAGGCACAAATCACACAAATGTCTGCGTTTGTGTAAATTCTCTGCTCAACATCTACACAAGCTTTCTTCCTAACTGTAAAAAAAACCCCTAGCTGATGCTTTGTTTCTTTGCCCAAAATTCAAACATCATATATGTTACCAGACATATCAGACAAATTATGGTTATTCCTTGAATCTGAATCTTCTATGTCCCCTCACTCTACCAGATATGTAACACTGCACATGATAGATCATGTATTGACAATCAATTGCAACATAAAACCATCAAAAAGGAGGACAATTACAATGCTGTGACGGTTTTTTTCTTTATGAAGGCATTATTTACCGCCTTAAAGGGCCTGAAGTTCTGTTAAAAATTAGGTATTATTACCATGCAGTTATTATCAAGGACTGGAAATGTGATTATTTGGGCATTATAACAGTCTATAAATATTTAAAGCATTAAACCCCAGAGAGGGTTAACGTAATGCAGGAAAGTAACATTAGAACTACTAGGGTGAATTATGTAATGGAAAAATGAAAAAGTTTGGATCTATTTGAATGTGGAATAATCTCCCAATAAGACAGAGCTGATACTGCATTACTTGACATTGTTTCAGTGGCGATCCCAAAAGAGCATTCAAAATCTACTGAGTTAAAACATGTAAGATGAGAGATGCATTAGAACACAAAACTTATTACTTGCTCAAACTGCTATAAACAGAGTCCATCACTCTGATACGAAGAGTAATGATTTCATCATTGTCAGTAAATGGTATAGTTGGAAATGTTTGGCTGAGAAAAAAAAACACACATTGGTTTACATCTCTTAATTTTCACACCCTGAATATGGACATTTTCTTGGTCATCCACCCCTCCTGTTACAAAACCAAGACATACACCCTCTTTAGTGCCTGTAAAACTGGTAACACCTGTATACCATGCCAGGATATTAAGCTGTTCATATCATTTTATCAATGCTGTTGAGATCTGTACAGGAGGGAGAAGTACCCGCCACTGTAGTGTGGTTTCTGACCTGCTTGTTAGCAGCTCAGCTAACTCAGCTGGCTGGTTCAGAGTTTTTATAAATGCAAGCCGACAACAACATGCTCTAAATGTTGGACTAAGCAATTTCAAGAGTGCATATTTAGCTTACTGTCTTGATTCCTTTTTCTTTCAAATTTGCTTGGTAAGAATGAAATACTTTGCCTTAAAAAAGCTGATCATAGACAGACAGACAGCATTTATCTAAATCTGTAGTATGCAATGCAGGCTCTACTTGTGCAGGGGACGCTCTTAGTCTGGACACGTGATATTGGGAATGCTAGAATCCTAACATATCCTAACTACTTTTTGCTTGAGTTTCATTAAGCCCTCCCAAAGTAAGCCAAAAATTATATATGGAAACTTTCCTTGTTAAATCCTCTGTTACCACTCAGAAATTTACTCTGTGGATTATGAGAACATTATAATTGCTCAGGATCTGTAGATGTCCCATATTCCTAAATGCTTCCCTCCAACGGGACTTCTGTACATCCAGGATTTTGAGAGGACCAACACAAAGTGCTTCAGAGAGAGGTACAGTGTTCCAGGTGCAAGAGATGAGTAGGAAGTTTAAACATGTCTGCCCAAGAGAAAAGTAGAAGAAAGGCAGCTCTCAAATTACTGGGGCATTGTGAATTCAGGAGGAGGATGAAATACTGAGGCAGCAGGTTAAAAAAAAAAAAAAAGTTACTGAAACCCTTACAAAAGGTTTTGTATTTTTTCTGTTTAGAGAATGTGGTTTTCATAGTATGAATAAACATCACCACTGACACTACATGGTGGATGAGATCTCTGTCAGAAGGGCAGAAGATTTCTGAAGGCAGACCACTGCACATTTTCATGATGTCATGAAAAAAGGAACAAGAAGAGCTTACCTGAGCACAAGTAACCCACATTTCCTCCAGCAGTGTCAGTTTTTAGCTTCCAGTCTAAAAACTATGCCTTTGTGTTCTTCATACTTACCAGTGTGAAGTTGTTCCACTAACTCATTCAACTCTGTCCCTTCTCTGTGGTCCTCAAGCAGTTCACATCTTATCCAGATTGTTGAGACACCCGGTACCTCTCTCTTAGCCATCTATGGATTATTTTCCTACCTGAATCCCAGATTGCACAATGGGTATGATTGCTGCTTACCCAATGTTTGTTATAAAACCTGTGACAGCATTTTTCCCTCGCTGCTCTACAAGAGGAAATAGCATTTTATATGAAATGCTGTGCTGAGTGTCAACATGAGAGGTGTTTTAAAAGAGCTGAGAAGTATGCTGTCAGGAAAATGTTTCCAGGCCTACCTTCCCTCCCACATCCAACTGTGTTGAAATAATCAAATGCTATACCACTTGTACTTGGGAAGAGGATGACTAACAGCAGCTAATTACAGCTCAATCTGTTGCCCTCAGCAGCTATTGGTCTGAATCAGACCTGCTGGCATGGAGGGGCACAGTTTGCAGTGCAGTGCTTTGGAGGCAGCTTAATTTTCAGGGTCTTCTTTGGGAGGCAGCGACTGGGACAAGGACTCCACATATTAGGATCCTATCACAGAGGCTGCTACCACCGTATCTGACCCAGCAGATGGCCTGAACACCCTGGCTCTGAGCCTCTCCGCGTCAGCCCTGTTCTGCTAGGGGCCCTGGACGAGCCCATGTCATACTGCATGGAAAGGAGAAGGTGGTTACTCATTTCTTCCTGCTCCATCCCTCTGCAGCAGAGACTGAACCTAGCTCAGTAGTACTAGATATTAGTTTCTGCTTTCCTCCCAGTTTGCTGCTGCAGTAGCAAAGAGTTGGCAGAGGGCCTTCTGTATCATATTTGATCTGTTGACACTTGCAGCAGTGCTGGACTCTAACACTGTAGGAGTTTCCGTCTGGAGAAATATGGTAGCTCTTCCTGCCTCCTCATTCCACTCCCTACGGAAAACCTCCCTCTTGTTTTCCCAAATTCTGGGCCAAATAAAATATACCAAAATAACACTGGAGACAGAGAAGGAATCTCTTGCCTCAAACTTGGCCTTGGAGCAATACATGCAACCATTATTCGTCTCACAAGTGAAGTCACATGGGTGGAATCCAGGCAGGGTTTCATCAGCAGGGACTGCAGGTTCACCCTGGCTGCCATGCAAACAGATATCCCCCTTGTTTGTGGTGGCCGGAATGACCACTTTTGTCTGTTTTCATGCTAGGTTGAGTTCATGAGAGTCCAGGCATTATACTCTTCAGCTGGCTAACTTAAAACTTTCTAGGAAAGAAAGGGCCAGAAGGTCTTGAACTGTGGTGGTGTAGCTGCCTGCTGGCCAATGTGCTGTGACATTTCACCATTGCATGGAGAAGAGGCAGTAAAGCCATACTTTTATTAGAGTTGTTAGAGAGCCTTCCTCACTCTTAAAGCTTTTTATTACTTCAGGGATGTACTCCTGAGTAATCACGTAATTCTGCTGCACGCGTCTAATGTATTCAGCACCTAACACATGAGCCAGAGGGTGGCTTTCTATAGCATAACAAGCCCCCCACAAAGCAACCATTATTATCCTGTCTATGCAGAGCACAGCCCTTTTATGGGAAGCCTCTTGTACATGGGGCAGCAAGGCCCTGCACAGTGATACTACAGAGCATCCTTTCTTACAGTTCCTCAGTGTTATTCCAGGCTCGAGCCATTACATCATCTCACCATCAAAGAAGCTGAGATTTGGCCCAGAGCTGGTGATGTAGTATAGTACTGTTCTTTACTTAGAAGTAAGATAAGCATTGTTATCAAGCTTCTGTCATCACTGTCTCACCTGGAGCACCTTTAACGCATCATACTCCTGCACAGTTACATTAATGGTGCAGTCCCTTTAAGACAGACAGAGGGGGTTTCTCAAAAATGCAGCTTCTCTGTCTGTTTCTGCTGAGATGTGCTTTTGAAAAGCATATTACTAGGTAAAACCCTGTTTAATTTACCCTATCTTACATGGATTTTTATCCCTGCGTGCAATCAATGTCGAGACAATATGTCTGGTGATAATGAATAGTCACATACTGTGTGCTGTAACTTCAGCTCTTTTTAGGGAGTTTTAATCTCTTCCTGATTTCCATCTGCCTCCTGTTCTAACAAAGGCCTTATGGCTCTTCAGAGCCACCTATGTGCTGGTTAGGTGGGATGAGAGTGCTTGAAGTAGCACTGTTCTTCTGAGGAAATTTCCATTTCAGGTATAGGCTGAGAACGGGCTTACCAACTGGTTGTGGACACTTCTAGGATGTATGAAATTAAAGGCCAAAAGGGATCATCACCACAGTCTGGCTGGACACCCTATTTAACCTGAGCTGTAGACTGACACCTGTTCTTTCACTCCCATGGGATAGGCCTAACTAGTTGAACCACATTGGAATCGTAGAGGTGTTCAGTATCTAAACAAAGTCCTGAGAATGCCCTTCTGCAATTTGTCTCGAACCCTCCATGGGTGTTGTGAAGTCAGGCAGTACAGGCAGCAAGCTGATTTATACTAGGTGAAGTTCTCAGCCTCCATTTTCTCCTCCTTTCTCTTACATTCCTCTCCTCATCCGGTACGGGTCTACTGTTTTCAGTAGATGCAAATTCCTTGTAAAAACATATATATCAGATTTGTTATCTTAGAAAGAAGTTATCCATAATGGTGTAGCAGCCTCCCAGTGGCAGCATTATTTGGCAGATGTCCAGGAAAGAATTTCATGTCACTAGCTAGGCTTTCACACTTGACTGTAATGTGCTCTTACCTTTATATGGAAACACTTAAGTGCTGATCATGACACCCTTACTCGTGGATCTATCAGTTACAACAAACACCTCTAGATCACAGCAATTCATAAAGTGTGCTCTGGCTATCTACAGAGACTTCAAGGTAACAATTGCATGAATTTTCATAGGATCATTGGTTAAGTAACAAGAAGAATAATGTTTTAAAAAAATCAAATAATAAAAGGCGCAGGGAATCTAGCACTACCCCGCCTTTCCTGCTACACAAGTCCTCCTTCTCTTACCTAACTTCCTCCTGTGTGAACTCCAGGTTTCCTCAACTAATTCCTGACAAACAGCCTTGCTCTGGCTTTTGTATCCTATGCCCCACATTCTTTGGATTTTTCCTATAGATGTTATGGCTGAGATTTTTCACTTTTTTGCTTCTGTTTATCACATTCCCTTGCTCTTGCACCCAGCTCCTCCTGGTTAACTGGTTTTCTACCTCTGTCTGCCTTTCCATCCTGCCATCCCACCTTGGGTGTCATCACCACCTGCCCTCTCCTCTAAGCATGCAAAGCCTCCATCACTGGAGACCTTTAAGAACAGGTTAGACACACACTTACCAGAAATAGCATAAGTACAGTTCATTCTGCCTTCAGGTGAAGCCAATTAAATGACTTACTGAGGCCCCTTCCAGACCTGCATCTTTATGATTCTATTATACTTTGCATTAGTGGGAGAGCAGTAATGGAGCCACACTTCTTGGCACAAATGTTTCCAAGTGATTGTTATCTTGGACTCTTGGACTTGTAGCTGGAGCTCCCCTTTTGGCTCTCTGCAGGGTAGCACAGGCTGCAGCTAGTGCCAGCGCTCAGGCTTGCCATTTCAGCTTCAGTGATGACTTAAACATCTGAGCTTCTTCTCTCCATAAAGTTATCAAATTACTTTCATTTTCAGTCATTCTATGTTTTCCAAGTACAACGACTGTAGATACTTCTTATTATAATAGCGGCCTTTCCCTTGAACTTCCCCATTAGTCATCAGCTATTCCCTTCCACTTTTATTTTAGGTCTTTTGAGGCAAACATCACTCTTTTGCACTAAAACCATGCAACCCCTGCAGAGATCAATTGGACTGCAGATATGTAACTGAGAATAGTTTCATTCTTTTTGTCGTGTTGCGTGGGGTTTTTTTCTCATTGTCATGCCATTCTGACTCTATTTGTCTTTTCTGGTAATTCTGCAGGTAACGTAGGCGGCGTACACACTCCACAGTACACCCTGCAACCATTTTGAGTATAATTACTCTTCCAATCAGCAGATGAATTTGCTGTCAGGTGTTCAGGTAGGATATCCTAGTTAAGGAATCCAGCCCTTCCAAAATTATTCATTTTCTCTTGTATTAAATTCCTTGGTAAGTACATTTATAAAGAGTAAAAAAATTGCTTTACCGCATGTAAAAATGTTCTAGAATTAATACTCCATTATACCCATCCAGCTGCAAATTGCTGTTATCTGTTCAGAACTATTAGCCTGTTATACATCCTCTTAAAATCTGATACCAGCCCATCATCTCGGAGCCCGAAGTATAAAGCCATCCATTAACTTCCTTATACTTTGGATCAGCCCGCAAAAACAGCTTAGTGTTCCAGCATCCTTCACAATAGGGTTGCTCATTATCAGCTATCAGCTTTTCTGCTAACAGTTCCACACCGAGTATGAAAAAGAAGCCAAAGGGTTTGCCTGCGGTTTTCTATTATTTTAAGTGCTCTGGACTGAACTTACATCAATATTGTTATGGGTGTACTTAAAATAATAGTCAAAAGAATAGATGACTGGAAAAAGGTGAGGTGGTTTGGGGAGGAGGAGGAAATGCCGATGCTGCTGGAAAAACAATTTTTTTTTAAAAAACAGTCTTTCAGTGAGGCAGGTTTTACAACAAGCACGACTGACTTCTGTGGAGTTGCTCCTAAATTGTACTAAAAGAACTAAGGAGAGAGTAGAAAATTTATAGAGGTAGAAAAAAGTTAAAGTATATAAAAAATTTCAAACAAAATGGATTTTTGAAACAATCAGGGAAAGTTTTCAGAAGTCTGGTACAGACAGTCCAAAGCTCAAGAGGCTTTCAGGCTTGTGTAACCCTCTGAAGTAAATCCACACAGCTCACTGGACAGAGAACTCACAAAAGGCATTTTCAAAATCAAAGGTCTGACTACTGTATGATTTCCTTAGAAAATTAGGCTGTCCCTATGCCGTTGGCCAGCCTTTGATCACCGTTAAAGTACAGCACGATGTGTGCTTGTGGGTCATAGCAATTAATATCTTTTCTTTTTGCCTATTCCTTGAAAGTACTTCTGGGTAGCCTTTAGTCTGAGAGGGAATTTGTAAGTGTAAAATATGATTTGTCTTTTTAGTTGTGCTCTATTTTGTTTCCTTACGTTCCTTTTCTGCGGTTCAGTTTTCTAATTGTTTTTACTACCCATTGGATCTCTGTTACGCTAGAATACAGGAGCACCTCAGACAGACAGATACATTTAGGCAGGGACAAAAACCACCTGAGAATAAAATCTTGTGATGTGAATGAAATTTCTCTTTTTCTCCTCATTGCTTCCAAAGAAAAGCTAATTGTTGTCACACCCCACTCACAGACAGTTGTCACCCTGACAGCACAGAGCAGTCTGCCCGTACCAATGAAGATGCTCCTCTATCTCCCAGTGCTGCTGGTAGCACCCTCCCTCTCTGGGTACGAAATCCCCCTTCATGTCTACTTTAGGGCTATTGAAAGGTAAATTGCAATTTTCTTTTTTAGGTAGGGGATGGCAGAAGGACACACTGTCCTTCTCCCCCTGCTGCTGTTCATAGCAGAGCATGCTGGCCCTCTAAGAAGCTGGCAGAAGCAGCTGGTCCAACTCTGTAATGAAAAATGCACAGGTGCTGGGAATTCGCCCGAGGGCATGGGTCCCACATGAGAGATGCAAATAGGGAGGAGTGGAAGCAATGCTTCAATAGAGGATGGACACAGAGACCCGTCCAACAGTTCAGCACAAAGGCAGCCCTTCCCCTGGGCTGAAGCACGACAGGGATTTTTCCTATTTGATGGGTTGAATTGTTCCTTTCCTTTGATTCATTATGGGGAAAAAAGCTTAAATTAAGATGCTTTCAGGCAAGTGCCCATATTATTCATTATCATAAGCTGGCAGGAGGCAAGACTGTCTGTGATGGTAAAGAGCAGCAACTTTCCTCTATCCGCATCACTCCACCCAAGCTGCTTGTAAAGCTACTCTGCTTTCTTCACCCCCTTTTCTCCTTCCTGACTGAGGGACGTACGCTGCCAGCAGCCCTCAGTGATGAGGAAAAACATCTGGTTGTGATGTTTCAAATCAGAGAACAGGTAGTGAAGGCTCAAAGCCTCTCTCTGCAGGTGACCAGGGTAAAATACCAGTTTCCAAGGATGCTGTTTACATTCAGCTGGCTGATGCTGCCTGACAAGGAAAATTTCTAGACTAGTTTTCAAGGAAGGAGAACTGCTCCCAAAACAGTAGTTCTACTATAAAGAGAAAACCAAAAAGTGAGTCAGGATTGGGTTTGGTAGTTATAAAGAGCGGATTTTGGAAGTCCTGTTTCAGGCATCTATAAGCAAGATATACCTTATCACGCTAACTCATAAAATCCCCCATATGCTTTGTGTTTGCTATGGATTATATACTGGGAAAGACTATGATTCTCCTTTGCCTGTTTAGGTCATGGTGACCTTGTAACTCCTACACAATGGGCAGTCACATATGCCTGATATAATCAGGTATCATGGTCAGCATTTCCACAAGACTGGTGATGTTTGTGAGAACTGCTTTTGTTATCATATTTCTTGGCTTATACAGTCCAGGCTTTTTTTGTAAAAAACAAACCAAACCAAACCACCCTTCGTATTACTTCATGGGCATATGAAAGAAAAAAACCAAACTATTTTCCTTTGGGAGCAATTTTTTTCTAGCATAATGATAGATTTCACTAGGAAAAAATTCTGTTTATTCCAAAATAAACTGTTAGCATTCTAAGCCATTTCTGTGGGTTTCTATCTATTATAATCTAATCATAACTATTTTTAGAACACCAGTGAATAATAGTATTAGACAGCACTGATCTCTGAGACAATTTGAGACTCCCAGTCGAGTTTCTGCTAGAGAAGCGTATCATAAAAAGCACCATCACGAATTTGCCCCTTTGTTACAGAGGCTGCCAGACAGATCAAGGACTTAGAGGGCCTGCCATTTGAAGTCTCTTCAGTTTGGAGATGTACTGTCAGGGATCAGTATGGAGAAGGCTTTTGTTCTGCTGCTGGAGTAAGTGTTTGTAGATGAAAGGAGAACGCCTGCACCTGGGCCATCAACTTGACACTTTTCAAGACATGAAACTCACTTATAACTAAGCATGGGATGGTAGGCTGAAAAATAACATATCTTTATTTTTCCTTTGCTTACTACCTTGAGGAGCATCCCAATCACTTTGTAAAGGAGTACTGATACATGATTAACCTACTGGAATGGAGGATTTACAGCATAAAGAGCAAACATTTGAAATAGCACAAGCACCATAGCAGAATGAAAAGTTCTGGGACTACTTTATAGTCACTGGGGATGTTTCCATTACCTTCAGTGTGTTTTGATCAAGTCCTTAAAACTTCTGGAACACAGGTATTTGGTTACCTGTCACTAAGATCCCTGTCACAGAACCATCACCCTAGTGGACTTTTTTAAACAGGAACATAGGTATGATGTTGTCTCTTATTCCTACCTTCAGATCCCAGGTGAAGTACACTGGTTAAGAGAGCATAAAGAGGAAGATATTTTAAAGCCAGAGAGATTATTTTAGTTTTTTAATGTCTTTGACACCTTTTACTTATGCAATAGAAAATCCTTTTTAAATGCACTTCCTTTTGTAACACTGAAAAATAAAAAGAGTATGAAAAGAGGAGAAAGGATGGCTCACTGTAAGCCTTCAGCTTATGTCGTTAGATTCTCAGCACTCCTGGCCTTCTCACTGTACCCATCATCCAGAGCCCACATATACTCCTGCCAAGGAGTGACTGACATTTATGCTGTATCCTCTGTCCAAAGATCTCCAAGCACCTAATGAAATTCACCACCTGATTATTTACTGTATACACAAAGCATTTTGCTCACCATTGCAATTCAGCCACCTCTGGGATGAAAGACAGTGTTTTAGGCAGAGAGCATATATTACCTGAGGGATCTAAGCATGAAGTACTAAATATCATGTTCTTAACAAAACTAAGAGGGAATTTTAGACAGAAATTAATTAATTATCCATCAAGGATGTTTTCTGGATAAGAGAAATTTATAAAGAAAGTGATACAGGATTTTAACTGACACAATTAGTTACTAAGTCCCTGGTTTTACTTCTGAGCTGAAAGCCACCACCATATAAAACACTCTGCCTGCTAAATAACATGCTGGAGATTGGCTCAAAGGAAAGTACTGCCAACACTGTTTTCTAGTAGTTTTTAGGAGAAGAGGGACTAACCCTGTCTGTGTTTTGAGTACTTTGTAAGAAGAATTTGTTCCTGGAGAACCAGACATAATAAATGACCATACTCATGCAATCCCACTGATAGGTGTATGCCACAAGGTCTCTGCTTTCTGCCAGAGGATCTGAGTCAGTTATGGATCCTTGGGAAGCAAGGCTGATATCAAGGGTAGCACCTTTTTCCCCTCTTTTCTATCTTGGCAGACCCCTGCTTCATGGCTCAACCAGGATGGACACACTGTCACTTGGAAATACCAATACTTTTATTCATGCACATGAAGGGAAGGTTTGGATCTTGCTCCCGTTGCTTGATTTCAATGTGATTTAGTGGGTGCAGCAGAAAGTGGATACTCGCTGGAGTAGATTCTGGCATCATTTGTACTAGTGTTAATTTGAGGTAAATTTGTGACATCAAGTGATCAACTCCAAACATACTGCGGTATAAATGAGAACAAAACATGACACTGAAGTACTAAATTTACTATTGCTGCCTGCATGGCTGTCAATGCTTTACAAAATGTTTCAAAACATGTATCATCCCAAAAGACTGATTAAAGATACACAATACTTTAGTAACAGCTCACCCTAACAAACTGAAAGTTAATTTCTGATGGGATACACAGTAGAATGCTGTTGATGGTTTTTTCCATTCATTCATTTCCCTTACCTGCAGCCTGGTCTTCAGTGGCAATAGTGAATGAATGACTTCAAGATGGGAGAAGACAATTCCCTGTAACTTCCATAATCAGTGAAGAAGCCTCAGACCTTTTAAACAGATGACTTTGTGAGTAGCTTGCTATACCCTGGCTATAGTAGCCAGGTCTCAGGTTCAAGCACAAAATTATGCATGTGATCACACATAGCCTTGGCTTCCCTGTTCACGCAGAGCTTGGCTGTGCAGGTTGAAGAGCAGACGGGTCTTTTGGTCACATTACTCATTCAACTAAAGCTCAGCACTTTGTTTAATGCTTTGCTGTTTAAGATTGGAGTGGCCAGCACTCTGCAGATTTGAACCTGTTCTTCCTACCACATCAAAGGAATCTGGATACTGGGACAGATTTGGATCTCCCACCAGTTTTAACTGGTATAAACTATGTGATAACTGGTATGAACTATGTGTAATAGCTATGTTACCTAAGATCTCCAAGCACCTAATATGAGCACTAAGTGAGTTAGCCTGCAGTGAAAGAGCAACAAAGCCCAAAATACTTTGAAACCAGTAAGTAATACAGTGATTGAAATACTATAAAATTGATTGGAAACCCAGAATTTGTACAAAATCTGTGGCCAATGTTGTACATTAAGCCTCAGTCATTTCACAAGCTAATACTGAGAATAGCACAATGATCCTGTTAAGGAGCTACTGTAACAAAAGTACTTATACTAGGAAGGATTTATAACTTCATTTCCCAATGGTAATCAGAAACAGTCCTGTAGAAATAAATGCAGTTATAATGGTGTAAAGCCCATAATTCAGACTACGGGGCAAATGAAGATCATGTGTTATTTAGTGAATCCCTGCAATCTATTTTTTTTGCTGTATTCCCTCATCTCACAAGCACATCTGGTGTTTTAGGAACATTGTATTCAACAGTGGTAAAAGGACACTAGGGCCAAGAATAACAAATGAAAAATGAAAACACTGGGGCCTAATGCTGATCTCATATGGGTGTAAATCAGAGGAATTCCAGCAAACCCTTTGGAACCACACCAGTGAAATACTTGTGTCTGATTCAGAATCAAAACTGTAGAGACCAGTGATTATCATCAAGTAAGACTCAATGTCAGGCCTGAAATTCTCCCATTCCACTGGGAAATTTTACTGCAAAAGGTCTTTAAAAGGGCTTCTCATAAATATCATAAATGCTGAGGGAGTGACAAAGCTAAAGCAAAAACACTTTAGTAGCTCTTGTGTCTGCACCACATGATGTAAAATACCCGTCAAACCAGATTAAGCACAAGTTTTTGATTTGCAATTTGCAGCACAAAATGGAATTTGACAGCAAATAAATATATGTTTTGCATGTAGTTACTGGATTAGTACATAGTTGTTCTTAAGCCCTTTAAAGACAGAGAAAATCTTTCCACAGACTGCAGGGTGGGCTGTCCCCAGTAACATGACCTTCTGAATAATATACATTATTGCGCTTGTATTTCTGGTCTTGACCTGAGGCATTGCCATAACCACAGCACTTGTAACACTTGGCAATTTAACTAAACAGACTGTCTTTAAAATGTAAACAGGTCTCAGCTGCTTGTTGACAAAATTGTGTGAAGACACCAGACATTAAAACCTCTTAGTCCCCACTTGTTGTAGGGAGACCCTAGCAGGGAGGAACAATATATCCGTAAATGTCTCTACAGAAATCATTTTTGAGTCTGAAAATTCTATTTTCCCTTGGAACGCCGCAGCAAGAGAGCAAAAGTACATTCAAGACACAGATGCAATAACTGCATTAAATTCCCTAATCCCACCTTCCACCATAAAGGTCAAATATTTTTGTCCTGTTGCTGTACATTTCTCAGCTAAATCACATCAAATCAGAACCATCATAAAAACATGGGTCTTCCTTTTCCCAGAGACATGATGCCAAAACATCAGTAAATTTTGTATGATTGTCAGGTCCTGCTGTTTTAATTTCATCCCATTGTACTTGTATTTTTACTTCCTTAAATAACTTCCCTCCTCCTTCCTGTTTCAAATATTGGTGGAATCTCCCCCTCCCTCGCTGTCTCCCTTCAGGGCTGCTGTAAAACTAACTGTAGACAAGAGGACTTGCCATGGATTTAAAGGGGCTTTGTAGGAGGTACTGACTTTAGCTATCCTCCACATGCTTTGCTTTTAAAACAGTTCTTTGCAAATTATGTCTTTCACTGTCTTGCAGTCATTGCTTCCTGAGTTGTCTGCAGTTCATCAACACCTGGGGGCAAAGCAGCCCACGGAGAATGATGCTCCAGGTCCTGCCATACAAAATCTCTCCTTATTTTTCACCACTGTCCTCTAAGTGAGGATGCCCTTTTATTGACCACTTTGCCAGAAGTCAGTATGTTGCTTGCTTTGTAAACAGAGGAATAACCTACTCAGGCTTGCCCCTTGTTTGACTTTGTATTCAATGAACATCAGGCCAAACAGCAGCTAGAGTGCCTGACCTTAAAGACTGAAGTTCAGTAAGAAACACTAAGATCTTGTGGCAAAGGGTTTCATATTACTGGCTCCTGTGTCTTTCGTTGATCAGAAGTTTTACAGCTGATAGTGGGTTTCAAGGTTTATTTGGAAACTTTGTCAGGAGGGCAGAGATGGGGGAAGGGAGAGAGCAAGCAAGGCTGAGGGTTTCTTTTATATTTAGTGTGTGTTATTAAGATGGAAATAAACAAAGATGGCAGAAGGAAATGCCATTAACATACCATTTCCAGATCTACCCCTCAGTTTATAGTTGGGTCAGTTCTCTGCAGCAGTAGGTGGGGAGATGGGGGTGGACAGTGGAAGGAGGGAGGGAACAAGAGAGGGAATTTGGGAGTTGTTCATTGTAGAGGATTTGTTTGCTTTCTGCAAAATGTATTCAACTCCAGCTGAAGCAAAGGGGAGTGATCTGAATATTATGAATTAGTCTGGATGAGTAATCCACAATTGTGTTCCAGCTTCAAAATGGTCCTTGGGAAAATGTCATACAGGTGAAATGCCTCATAGGGAACTTTGCAGCATTTGTTCACAGCATGCAAAACATGCCCATGGCAAGATCTGCTGCCACAGTCAGATTCAGGAAAGACTCAGTTCAAGCAGAGAGGAACACCAGGAAAAGTACCAATACAAGAAGGGGCAAGAAGGGGAGATCCTTGTTTTACCCAGTTCTCAAGGGCCAGATTCAGAGGAGACTTCCTGAAAAGAAGCAAAGAAGCATGTAAGAGGGAGTCTTATTTAGATGACCTTTCCAAGCTTTACCCTGGAAAATGGCTTTCAAAGCTGCCAGGCACTGCAAGGCTGGGAAACACTGCTGAGGCCAAAGTCAGATACGGACCAAGGCTGTAAGCGCTGAAGTCAGTAGAAATATCCACAAGGAAATTTAGATAGCAGCAAGTTTTAGGTTCAGAAGTATCACAGAAGATGTTTTGGCAATCACCAGAGGACTCAGGAAAAAAGTATGTATTATGACTTTCTAAAAGACCATGCAATGTTAACAACGATCATGTAATGGGGGGTGTGCCTATGTGCATGTGTGTGGGCACGCCTGTGCATGCCTCCTGACCCACTGGTGTTGAAAAATCTTCAAGTATCAGTCTGTCTTGAACTCATGAGATGAAAAGAGAGCGTGAAGCAACCTGTAATTTCTGCAGGCTGTGGCTGAGGTGTTAAAGAGAGGGGGTGTATACTGGAATGCACATAACCCTTTTCTAACCTCTCACACCTTCCCATGTAGAAGATAAGGATTGACATGGGAGTTATTTGTCCACTCAAGCTCTCAAGGAGCTCAAGGAACTGCCAGTCAGGCTGCAGTCTGACTGAGCTCCCTGTTTCTTGAGCGATATCTTCTCCTGCCAGGCCTGTGGTTAATTAATGTTCTTAATCTACCCTTCCAGTGCAAGTTTTTGACTATGGAAGACAAAATCCAACAGTCTAGCTCCCAGGAAAGAGCATTCAGGCTTCAGAAACTATTCTGCAAAAGGGACATGGTTTCATCGCTCCAAATCCTTCCTTTGAGAGACAAAGCAAGTCTGGGCACCTAGGATTTCTGGGAATTATCAGTAGCCAGTTACATGAGCTTCAGGAGGTGACCTTGGACTCCCTACAGCCCGATCCACCTTTACTCTGTTCTCACTCTGACTGTGGCTTACCACAACATTTTTAAAAGTTGAAGAGTGCTAAAAGAATCTTTCTTGTCTAGCATCTGTCCTGGCCTTCTAGTGGGAAGTAGTGATTTTCTCTCAATGACAGACAGAAAACTCGCACTTAGTCAGACCCCACAAAAATTACAGTCTGTGCTCCAGACTCCCATTATTAATCCAAATACACAGAAAATTATTCCTCTATTATTTCTCTCACTTGCATGCCTATGACCATTTTCACCTGTGCTAATGCAGACTGACAACAGTTCAAAACTCTCCAATAATTCAACAAGAAGGAGTTCAGAGAGCAACAAGAGCACTCAGAAATCTATGAAATATAACCTATGAGGAAACAGCAAAAGAATTTTTGTTTTCTTAAATATAGAGAAGAGAAGACTGAACAGAGACATGATAACAGTCTTCAAAAATGTAAACGACTGCAGCAAAGAGGAAGGAAATAATCTCTTCTCTCCCACGTGGAGACGATAAGAATAACAGGCTAAAATTGTAACAGGGACTTTTTTTATTAGAGATTAGCAAAACCATTTCTAGCTGTTAGGATGGTGTTGCTGAAGCACTGGGATAGGTTGCCTTGGAAATCTCCACATCTGGAACACTTTTGAAGGAGGCTGGAGCAATGTCTGTGTTAATGTACAGGTACCACTGACCTGCTGTGCTCTTGGAGCAGGAGAAGGAATTGGTGACTCCTTAAAACCCCTTCTAGGCTTGCTTTCATATAATTCAATGATTCACTGGATAAGCACATGTTCATTTATCACCCTCTGGGAGAATTTTAGAAGTATTACTTGCATCTTTGTGTTCTTTGTCTCCAGAGCCTTCCTTAAGATTATTACTCCTCCAAACATTAGGCTATGCTCTGTGGTTCTCTCCTATAAAAGGTGACGCTAATCCTGCCAACCAGGCGTTATAAGCCCATCATTAACTGAAAGACAATGGGACTAATGTTCCTAAAGAAATTACAAAAAATGGGCCTTTGGCTACCTAGCATTTTTCCTTGGACAGTTTGTTAATTAGTTCCTGTACTAATGCTATGTTTCCACCTCCCTAGAGTTTTCCAGTTTAGTGGATTTGTAGTTGGCATCAGTATCCCTCTTGGTTTTCATTCTGTAAGGCTAAACAGGTCAAGGTCTATTCATATCCTCTCAGAGAATCAGGTGAATGCACCCATAATAGATCAGTAGCACACTTCTTTCCTGATACAGTGAAGAGGTGGCCCAAAATTACAGCATGGAGAAAGGGTGTCTCAAAACCAAAACCAAACCAGTTTTGTAACACAAAATCGAGGCCTGGGAAGAGTTAAGAAGTGAAGTTGCCCTGTTATTTGCTCTGTTAGAAATGTAGTTGTCCTACAGAAACTCTTGTGGTCGTGGTTATGGTTCTCTCTCGAGTACTGCAACAAATCTGAGAGTGGTGGAGAAGAGCAATTCTTGCATTAGTCTTCACACAGCATGGCCTACTTTCTGCTGCCAGCAGTCTCTACTGGCTAGTGCTGAAGACCAAGAATTGCAGCTTTTCTTCCCATGTGCCCTTTGCAGAGGCCAGCCCCACTGATGGCACCAGCACTGCAACGCTGTGGTTACACATTCAGCAGCAATGCTGTTTGAACTGGCTTGTCCCCACCCTTCTCCACTCCCAGCTGCTTTTTCCATTTCCCACCGTGTGCCCTCCCTGCTGCCAGCGTAAGTGTTTGTGCAGTTGTGTGCAGAACCAGGTCAGGGATCTGATCCCAGCCAAAAAAATAGCCTCCAAATTTATTTTTCTTCCAGCTGGAAGAAGTTCTTCTGTCTGGTTTCTTGGGTGGCTGCACAAGCACTTTGGCTGGCATGAGGGAGGAAAGAGGATGGGGGTGGAAGTAAGCAACTTTGCCATGCATGCTCCTCCCAAGTGAATGCGGCTGATCCACAGAGCCTCCCCTCCACTCTCAGCTAGCGTGGGCTGATCTTGCAAGGGAAATCACATACTTGCTCTTCGTCATGCCCCAGATGCTCCCCACCCTCCTCTCAAGGAACACTGCTCTTTCCCCATCTGTCTCTAGTATGCATTACCAGAAAGACTCTCTAATCAATCAACATCCACTGGAACAGCCAGGTTTCTGAGGTCTCCCGCTTCTCTTGTATTATAAAAACAGACTGGAAGAGAGTTTGGGGGCTGTTGAGTCTAAAACCAGTGAGTGCTGCCACTCATGTTGCACAATCACTTTTAGAAGTCGGGCTGCATTTTCTATACCTTAATCTTTGGACCATTACAACGGTGCATTCTTGCATCATAATTACCAGTTACTAGAAAGATAGTTTGAAAAATGTGGTTCTTTGTAATCTTATATAATAACAAGTAAATCTTAGTTATAACTGTGGTCATTGAGGCATTCCTCCATTCTTGGGCAGCTATTGCAATTCAAGTTAAAATAAACCCACTCGCCTCTCTTCTTGCATTTTTTGGCTCTGAGCTTTGCTATTAATGACATAAACAAATAATTTCCAAGGGAAATTTTATTATTTGAAATTTTCTCATTCTAATGTGTTTGGCTCCAAACACTTCAAGGCAGGCTGATACAGCCGTTACTACTAATACGCTTTGCAGAAATGCATGCTTTTCATGTTACCCTGGGAGAGGGCATTGGGAACCTGGTTTGATTGAAGTATCTACAAGGACACAAGGGTTACTGTAAGTTTTGACTGATTTCTGTAGATATTCTGAGGACATAGTGCAAGATTATTACTCTTTGCAATACCTCTCTGGAGAGTGTGTTAAAAAAAAAAAGCCCCTAGCATAGCATTTAGATAGAGTACTAAGAAAAACTAGTTTTAAAAAAGGCACATTGTTATGTATCACGTAGTCTTATCTGAAATTTGTATACTGGTGATAGTTTTTTATCTACTAAATAAAATGATAGATACTTCATTCCTGTCTGACCACTGCAGCATATTTTGGACTTGTTTTTTATGCTTATGGCACATACAGGGACTCAAAAAACTTCGGCCAGACTTCATGGGTCATTTGCTGGCAGTATGTTCACAAAGGACCTGCACAACATGAAGTCCTTTTAACTCCCAGGAGTGCCTCAACAAACACAGTGGACACCCACCCAGTGTAAATTATCTATTAATAAACAATATTTATTTATAAACTGATCAACCATAGCATCTTTTTATAGACTATACTAAGAAAAGTAAATTAAAACAGGTAATGAGGTATATTAACATCTGTGCAATAGTATACTTACAGAGAATTTTTAGTTAACATACAAATTCCCATCAGGAGAGCAAGTCAACAGCAGCAGCAGACGGCTGCGTTTTGTTTTAAATGCTCCTTACATTAAAAAAAAAAAAAAAAAGCAAACAGGTGCTGAAGAGCAGCAATGACCGGCCTCTTTGCCCCTCACCTCCATTTCCCTGTAGAATTCAAAAAATCACTTCAGTGACAGCAAGACACGGGGGTCTAAATTTTCACTAAAATGTAAGAGCCATGAGGGTGGATTTTGATTGTATGATCGCCCTCATGGTTCCTGATGGGCTTTCAGCCTTAGGCCAAACCCGAAGGATGAAATGAGCTGTATCCTAGCTCTGCTTTCCTGTGTGACATTAGCCCAGTCCCTAAACGCATCGCTCTGCTTCAACTCATACAGCTATAAAAAAAAGCTGTTTGAGAGGAATGCAGAGAGGCTAAATTCATCAGCACTTTGAAATGAACTTGCAGTACTAAGCACTGGTATTTTCATTGCAAAATAAGGCCTTTTTGCTGGGAAGCATCAATGCAACAGGATCGTCTACTGACAGACTTGTCAGCACTTTTAGTCAGGCTGGAGTACTAGAACATGCATTTGGCTAAACTGTTTAAACAGAATACATTACTTACTTACCATAAATTTTCTATGCTACTGTAACTACAGAAATTGTCCTTCCAAAGCCAAACATACCTTCCTGATCTGCAGGTAATACAGAGTAGCTCTGCTACTCTGTTTCTCTAAAATCTAGAGAATTATGCTGATTTTTCTGCCTGAGGATTCCACCTAATAATATTTTCCTACACTGTGACTTGATTCTGGCTGCATACGTTTCCATTCCAGTGTCATTCACAGTTGCTTTCTGGCTGCATACGTTTCCATTCCAGTGTCATTCACAGTTGCTTTTAACTTAAGCAAAAAGCAAGATTTGATTTCAGCTGAGACCGGACATATCAAATTCAACTAAAAAAAGTGTTGGGGAGGGGAAAGGAAGGGCATTTTGGCTGGGGAGAAAACTGAGAAGAAGGGACTATGAACAGGGTAAAGTGGAAATTTTATCTGAGCCGTAACAATATCTTTGCTGCAGCAGCAGCAGCAGCAGCTAGCAGGCACAACTTTCTGGACCTAATCTCTTCAACTGGTAGTTTTTCATCCGTACGCTCTGCTGTGCACTGGGGAGAGAGGGAGAGATCGAGATCGCGGCTGCGGCTGCACAGCCCATGCCAGGAACCTCTTGGTACACTGGCTGCATCACCGTGTCCCAGCCCAAGTGAGCTCATGAGGCTCAGCTGGCCTCGGAGAGGTAGCACAGACACGTAATGAACACAACTGTCACGGAAAGTCTAAGAGGGATGCTTGTTCCATGGACTGCCTGGACAATGAAGAATTGGCGTGCCACCCCCTCTCTCGCCCCCCAGCTGATGCCAAGGCGGGCGGCCGGCCGCCGGCAGATGAATAGCAGGTCTGTTCCAGCAGCTGCGCGTCCCGGTCCAGCGAAGAGAGAGTCTCCAGGAGCGCAGAGTGCCCCGCTCCGTGCACGGTCTGCAGAGGAAGAGACCTGGGGGTAAAAGGATGGCCTTGGACGGGGAGAATATCAATCTTCAAGTGAGTCCATCTTGGGGAAATACTCGTGGGAGGGAAAAGTGGGAGGGAATATCCCCGGTTTGTGGGAAATATCCACCGCTCCTATCATTCGCTCCTCAGCTTTGGCAGCCAATTTCACTTGAAAATTCAGTGCTGCTTTTTTCCTCTGTTCTCCTTTGAAGAAAAGCTAGCAGCAGGATCTCTGCCCTGTTCTTCCAGGAGCTGGTATGAGACTTTTTCCAAAAGAGTGAGGGTAAGAAGAGGGGTATTACAAAAAAGAGCTGCTTTTTGGGGGAAAGAGGGGCAGCAGGGGCAGAAGTTAGCCTACAGCTCTCAGAAGGAGGCAGCACATACTTTACAAGCTGCAAAAGTCTGAGCCATTCCTCATCTCACAAAGCCTTTCTCTGTTTGGCAGAAAATTCTCCCAATCTGGAGAGGAGGAAAAGAAATAAATACAGCAAATGCTGAGGGAAAGCAGAGGCCAGGGTTTCCTATGTAGGGTTTATAGAGAAACAAAACTTCTTGGTGAAGCTCTTTCAGTTCTCTGTGTTCCTCTTCTGAGTGTTTGTGTTTTTTAAGAAGGGTGTTTCTTGTGCTCAGTGTGTGTTCTAGGAAAGGGCAACTACCCAATGGTTTGGAAAAAGAAACTATTAGAGATGAAATGGAATCAAAACCCCAGATCACAAACACCCGTCAAACTTCAGAAGTTCAAGTCTAGATCTGCACTTCAGACCGCTCTGCAGAAGAGGAGAATGTGAAGCATTGTCCTGGGGCACAGCTTCCAGCCCTCAGAGGGTCAGCAGCAGGGTCCAAATTTGGCAGCTGATTTTTCTGTGTGTAATGGTCTTAACCATGCTCAGACTTGAAAATGGGGAAGTCCATCTTGGGTCTCAATTTTTATTTCTTTGGCCTATGTCAAAGAAACTAAAATGGAAAGATTTGTGCCCTTGGAAATAATCAGGACAATTGCCCTTAACTAAAAAGAAGGACTGAGACTCCCTGATCCTGCAGACCATAACTCCACTGAGATACGAGGTGCAGAGCAGGTTTTTAAGACCTGGGAGCAGTTATGCTCGGATAAGAGACACAATAACTGAGGAAGATACACAGGTAGCTGTGACAGTTGGTGAAAATGTACTCTATTTAGGACTGATGAAGAGAGACGGTAGGCTTTCCTAGGACTAGATAATAAGGGGAAAAATATAGAAATCAATAAGCCAAGAACTGGGGGCAAAGGGCAAAGAAAACAAGAAAATTATGCTAAATAAAAAGTCAGATGAACTCCTTGTATATTAAGTCTTTTCAGCCAATGGAAAGTTTCGGGTCTATAGTGGATTTGAAGCCCAGGTTTCATAGATGTAATAGTCAGATTCACAGATTGAAATGCTCATAAACTTCTGAAAAATCTGGAATTTAGTTTTTTCTCTTTCAACCCAAGAGAAAGACCCAAAAGTGATCCTCAGCATCTTCAGCCTTTATGATACTCAAATAAATAAGCCAAGAAAGTAAAACATTCCTTGAGTTACAAAATTGAAAGGAGCATACCTATCTGTTTCTAGAGCAGGAAGGTGTGGAGTGTTTCTATCCACCTCTACACAGGTTGCCACAAGAACAATCATGCTACTGAAGTTTTTTTTGTGACACCTTACAGGGATTTCATGAAGCCACCAGACAGTACAAAATAGAGGTGAATGCACACAGGTTCCTACATGCTTATGATCAGGAAATACACAGTGCTGGCACGGGAGGGAAAGAGCATTACATACGACCACATAGCTGAGACAAGCAAAGGGTCCTGGCATGACGTGACTTGAGAAGTGTGAGGAAGTGAGGGAAGGAGTGATCAGAGGAAGGAAAAAAAAAGTCTTTCAGCTGAAAGTACATTTAAAAGCCTCTTCTGAGTCCCTGCTCTGCGCACCGAATGCAGAGCAGGTATCTTCTTGGAAGTTTCCAGCTGTGGGTTTATGAAGAGCTTGTGGGAATATGCACTGCACGTTCTGGGGTAGTAATGCATGACTCACTTCTCAAAGAGCTCCTGGATGGAGTAGTAGGAACAGTCATGAAAGTTAACTATGATACAATACAAAAATAGGAATTTTTATTTATAGGGAGAGAGTCCTGTACCTGAAGGAGTTGCACAGTACCTACTAGCATTTCTTATACAACATTTACATAGCCAGGCTTGACAGGTGACAAGAGAATGAAAACAATATGAGTCTCTGGCCTAGCAGAGGAGAGAGCTAGAAGAGGCAATCGGGATTTAAGAAGGTTCTAAGGGGAAATGATCAGCCCCCAACCTTTTTGCTGACCCTAAAGCATGAGAACAGGAGCTCAATCAGCAAAACTAAAAGTCCCTATAACAGGACACACTCCCTCACCCAGCGTGTCATCAGCCTGTGGAATTTGCCATCTCCTGGAGATGGTCAGAAGGTCAAATATTGGAGCAACCATTGAGAGGTTGGGAGGTCCAGTAACAATATTTACAGTTATGCAAGCCAAAAAAGGTACTTTCAAATCCCATAAGCCAATAGCAGGATAAAAATAAATACCCTTTTCAGTTCCCTACAGGCAATGGCACAATTGCTGAGCAGCCTGCAAGCGGTATCTTGCATTAAAGAAGTTATACACCAACCATCCATAAGTGAGACCTAGGACTGCTTTTTAACAGCAAGAACTATTTCCCATTAATCCACTATCTCCCTCACAAAAATTCTCTTGTTCTGTGTGTTTCAAAGGAGTCTGTTTTCCAGTTCTGACTTCTAGGAAGACCAATAAAACCTCAAACTGTGCACAGAGAGATGCTAAAAGGAAACGGTGCTGAAATGGGAAAAAAAGCCACAAGGCTGTAGAGCAGCCTCACCAGGTCTATGCCAGACAGCCAAGTGCTAAGACGAAAGATAAAACTTGAATTAAAATATTTTAAATAAAAAGATTAATTTACTTATTAAAAGATAAAACTTTAACATAAATTAATTTGAATGAAGCATTTTTCTTCCCAGACATTTCTATTTGTGGCTTCCAAGTGAAACTTTGACCTTTCCCTATTATGCGTCTGCCATTGATGAGAAACCAGGCAGGCAGACCAGTAACCTGATGAGATATAACAGAGTATATCCTGAGATAGCTCGGATCAGAAAAACATGTTTGGGATAGAAACAAATAAAACAACCCAACAAGATCCCATCACCAATTTCTTTTTACTTCAGGAAACAAAGGCTTATAAATTAGAATAGAAGTATGGCTTTGACAGCCACACTCTGGCTGATATATCTGCACTTCTTTATGCTATTATTCCCCCTGGCTCTCGCCTCCAACCCTTCCATAGAGATTTGCAGGGGGGAAAGAGGGGGAGGGAGACATACAGGATGGTTCTTTTCAGCAGCAAAAGACCCATTAAATCTGTTTAGCTGTGTACCTCAGCTGCTGGCATCTTAACACAACCCTGTTTCATCAGTGATTTAAGCTAATGTACCAGACTTTGAATGAGAGCAACTGAGACAACATCCGTTCCACCACTCCCACCACAGCGGCAGTAACCAGGGGAAAGTCTGTGGACAGCTGAAATCGGTAACACTCACACATTATTGCCATGGCTAAGTCTGTCAGAGCCCCAGATGAATATTGCAGAACGGAGCAAAGATTGGGGCCGGTACTAAATGGCTCCAGAGTTTTATTAGGTTTGTATTTTTATATTTTCTTATTCATGAATGGGTGTTATGTTCTGTATAAATGGGAGTTTAAGGGATGTGTGCAGGATGAATGTCATCCATATTCGTGTTGCAAAAAAGGCTATATATTGTATGTTGTATCTTTCTTTTTATAGTTTCTTACTCTTTGCATTAAAAAATTTACAATTCTCTGGGATGAGAAGCAGAAATAATACCTTACCATTTAGGGAATCATTCACACATCAGAAGTAAAAAGAGCAAACAGATAATATAATAATTCTGGAAAACAGACTCTACACTGAATTTTTTTGGCAGAAGCTGTTTGGTGAATACTTTGAATGTAAAATACATCTGCAGAAATAAAGGCAGGTTTACAAGCAACTTGCAAGGAAAAAAGATTTCAAATAATTGGATAATTTACCTCCAGTGCTCAGTTTTTGACCAGATCTACAGCAGCAGGATTTTAGACAGGCAGATAAATAGCATTTGCTATAGGCCTGACAGTGGGGACTTTTCAAAAATGCCCACAAAATAAATTGAAAGTCCCACTTATCACTGTAAATCCCATCTCCCACATCCCACTTTCAGTCTAGGCCTGATGAGGAGATGCAGGGAGTGTGTTCCCAACTGGGTTAGACTTTTGGTTTTGTGTTTTTTTGTGGCTCTAACTTCCTAACTTGCGCCTTGAGGCTGTGACGTGCTTACAAGTTCTTGGCTTGGGCAGGTATTTGCCTGCTTCTGCAGCAACAGCCAGCTTGTGCTTTCTAATGCTGTAGGACCTTTACTCTCCTTCAGTGATTTCCTAGAATGGCAGCAGCCTAATATCGCCAGTTGAGCAGTGTCCCTGCCCCAGTGGACTTCAGTAGCGTTATTTGGGTTCTGTAATTTGGTCCTGGATAATGGCAGTCTGCATTGAGAGAGAGAAGAGCCTTTCAGACAGAAAATCTCAAATGCTTCAGAAAGGGCCATTCTTGTGTCATCCCCGTATGGTGTGTGCAACTCAGCCGTCAAGAGTTTGAGGAACTTACCGTATTTTTAACTAAACTAACCCAGTTACTACAGCCCCTCAAACAGGATCCCACTCCCAGGGGTGCACTCCACAGCCTGTGCCATTCATTTAACCTGGTAAAGCTGGTTCAGAGAGCTAAACTCAGAGAAAACTAACCACTTTTTTGGCAGGGTTAGTGTTCTGGTTTGCTGTCCTGCAGTGGTTCTCAGGAGGATCAGACAACTGCCAAAGACCAAGACTGCATGGCCATGAAAGCATGCAGAGGCAGCAGGATCTCTCCTTTCAGTGGCAGCTACCCCTCACTTCAGATCAGTTAGCTGAAGGTCCAAGTCTGGGTGTAGCCAGTGGAAGACGCAGGGAAGGCCCAAACACTAGCAATGATTGCTCTCACTAGTGGACATCACTCAGGTGGCAAGATTTTGGGCTGCTACTTGAGAGTAAAGCCTTTACAGGGTTAGCTAGAGGTTTAGGCGGAGATTCACCATGCCCTAGTTGGTCAAAAGACAGGTGTGAAATAGGGTATCATGCTTTGGAGAGAGAATGAGCCTATGCTTTTCTCCCCCAGCTGCAGGGACCTGCAAGTCTGCATAGCACTACCCACGCTGGTCCCAGAAACTGGTAACACTCACACTAGAAAACAGACAGCATGATCACAACATGCTGAGAAGAAGGAGACTTTTTCTTACAGCCAGTACTAACTGGTCCTTTGTTCTACAGTCAGATGTGGCATTTCTCCTCTCCTCTATACATTCCTCCTGCCTGCTCTACCTGGACACGGCCAGCCTTCTCACTTAGGGTGAATGTTCACTTATGCCCTTCCCAAACATGGGGATGGTATTTATTTTCTCATGTTGAGAAACTGGACTCCAGGTTTTAGGGTATCTGGGGAAAACGAGGCACATGTGGAGTTAAATATACCCTTGGAGTTATCCCATGGAAATCAGCAGCCTTACACCGGAGACTGATCTGGTCCCTTGCTCTCCACCTTGTTGAGGGGTGGTGAAAGAATAGTATCAACATCTTTCTGAGAGAGGGAGCCTGGTCCGGTGCTGTGCACTGGGCAGGCCATGTCCATCATGAACCCCTGCATGTGAAGGCAGAGAAGGGAAAGGGGGCAAAGGGGCTGTTGATAGAGAGCATATCAAATAGTGAATTAGCCTGACTGACCCATCGGTCAGTAAATCTGCTCTCACTGAAATAATAGGCATGCAGAGGCATCCCACAGAAGAATACAAGGGACTGTTGCTAAATAGAATATTGTCACTGGGTTTAGGGTTAGGGTAGGATTAAGATAACCCTGCAACAGAAAGAAAAAGGCAATAATGTGCCATTAGAACAGTCATTTCCTCTGATGCATCTAAAAAGTTGCCTGCCAGTGCTATAAACTACAGAAAGGAGGAGTGCTGCCAGAGGACACTGACTGCAGAGCATTCAGACCGTGGGCCCGCTGCGGCACAGGGTGAAACTGCCGTACAAGTGGTGCCACCCCTTCAGCCTTGCAGGAATGAGGGATAACCAGACCTCCCCGGGCTCCATGAGAGGCTCTGCCTGCAGCTGCACACAGGTCCACAGCGACAACGCATGCTGGTCTACAGCATGTGGCACTAGACATACAAGTTTCACTCAGAGCTGGGGCTGTATAACAGTAAAGTACGGGACATTTTCCCCCACAGCCTTGTAGGGTTAGTTCATCGCAGGCCGGAGTGCACAGTGCCTCGCCTCCATGTCTGATAACCACCGTAGAGGCAGAGCTCAGGTTACAGCTAGAAACGGTCAAAGTTGTGAGGGAGGGGAAATGAGCTGTATAAAAGTAATCTGAGGAAGCCCAGACTTTTCTGAAGAGGAGATTGGGAGGGAGTGAGTCACTTGGGTCGAGGGGTGCTGCCACCTCCCCTGCGGTAAGGGGAGAGGACCCCAGAGGCTGGCAGCTGCAAAAGCTTATTAATAACAGATATCTGTGCATACTTTATAAAGCTCGTACAACTGAAGCAGAAAGGGAGCAAGGCCCAGGAGGCATGGGGTCTCCCTGCAGAGGTGGGGAGGGGGTGAAGCGGCATAGGAGCTGGGGTGACAAGATGGCACCTGGACAGCACTGGGGACTGAGGGAATGGACGCTCAGGGCTTCGCATGGTAGAGGCCCTATGCCCCACTGAGACTGGCAGCAAGTCAGCGTGGCTACACCCCTTTTGGAGGACAAGGTCAGCCAGCAGCCGCACCAAATCATCCCAGGAGAACACTCCTGCTGCCCCTGTGCCGCACTGCCAGCTTGGCCTGGCCTGCTCACAGCACCTGCGCATTGGCCACAAACAGGACCCCTTTCCCCTCGTTCCACCATCTCCTCCTCAGCCACAACCTTTAGGGGCACTATCTTTCGCCACGTACCTGTTTAACACATTGAGATACAGATACATCTCACCCACACTTGCACCTTGCAGATTTGAGTGCACAAGGAGTGGGTTTTATTTGGTGAGTAATCATAAATCTGGTTATCGTGGCGGCAACACATGGTTCTCCTGCCTGGCCAACAGCAAAACCTCCCACTGAGACATCTTTGTGAGTGGGAGTCTTCTGCGACGTGAAGTACCTGTTAAACCATGGCTAAATCGATTTTTGCGTCTTTTGTCAAAAAGTTGCCTCCCTCAGCTTCGTCCCAGCTCATGCCTGAAGGCCGAACCATGCACCTCCTTCTCTGTTCGCCCTCAGCTGACAAACAGGTACAGCACCTCTGCTCATTTAGCTACTAAAAATGGAAGCCTTCAGCCCAAGTCACCATTTCTCAGCCCTTCCTGAAAAATATGTATTCATTTGTTATGTTTCACTTCTGAGAACCAAAAATGGGCAATGCTGCGTGCATACAATAACCACACACAGAAGTGTGAGCTTCTCCAAGTATGAAAGGGTGCATGGGCATTTTCAGTGCCGTTTCCCCATCCCTGGCTTGTGAGTCAAATGTTTATAAAACTCTCTCTGAGAAAAGGCAATGCAAGAAATGAGCTCCACTACTGTAATCTAGACTGCCCCAGGTATGTAAACACGTAACACAAACATTTGAATTGGACACCAGAATGATGGAAGAGCCCATGTGCAGATGCCGCAAGATTCACATCACCCGTTACCATACACCTTGACACACTCCTTTGAACCAGGCAAGTTATAATTCCTTTTCAAATTACATGAATCAGATGTGTGACTCTATAATTACAGCTGTGAAAACCATTCTACTCAGGATCTTAGAACTTTCTATCCAAAATAACCCTTGGGGAAGAAATTTCTCATGAAGCTGCTTGGGTCAAGGTTCAGCGAGTGCTGGAAATTCTGGGGGAATCCTGTCAGCAGATTTAGAGAAATGAGAACAAGAAAATGAGATGATGTACTGGTTTGTGGATTGTTCAGGCTCTTTTTTTTTTCTTTAGGTTTTTTAATTTTTGCAAATATTTATGCATATTTGTAGGAGTTTTCTCTTTGTACTCACACAACTCCAAATAATATTTTGGGGAATTAAAAAAAAAGCCCCAAGTTCACCACAGACCTTAGTTATGTGAGAAAAATAACTGCTCCTACCAATCTAACTAGAGCCAAAGAGTAACCAACCATTCTTCTGGAACCTATGTTTTACTGAAGGAATGTTTCTGTAGAAAATAATAACACAGCAATACTCCGTACTTTCACAGGACTTGTGTGAGAACCAAGTTCTGCTGTCCCTAGTTCTCCAAGCATTTTATAAATATCAGTGAATTTAATTTCACAATCCCCACATGGAGCAAGAAGTGTTTTCCTGGCTATTTTACAGATATTAAGCCAAGGCAGGGACGGTTAAATGACCACTGATGTACCCAAGGACACAAAATTAGAAAGTGACTGAAGCAGGAAGGAAAGACTGAGCATCTCTGTTTGGATGGATGGATTGCCATGGAGCAGCAGTGTGTTTTGTGGTTTCATCTCTACTTCTCACTGGCTAAATTCTTAACCTCCATTATTTTTTGAAGAAATCGTTAAACATGATTGTTTTATTTAGTCATCAGAGATGACACTGTTACTTCACACAATGTAAAGAAGAACATTAACTGAAGCTGTCAGTAAGAGACCAAACACAATTCCTTCCCTGCTGAATGTAACTTCAACATCACCTGGAAACAAATTTCAACACACTTTCAAAAGTTCAGGTACACAGCTGTGTTTGCATCTCTTTCTTGGTGGAGCTAGAATCATGCTCAACCATGCTGGTGTAGGAAGCAAACCCCAAAGCCAAAGTGAAACATGCTAAATTATATGAAACATAAATTCTGACTCAGAATGACCGTACAGGTTCTTCATGCAACTAGTCTACTTTAAGCTTGCACCTTTTTTTAGCTGATTCAAGATGAAATGTTCCTGCATGTCCCTGCGCGATTTCAAGCTGTGGCCACGCATTTTTTGCTGAGTGGAGCTGGGGTGCTGAAGGTGGGTTGTTCATCCTCGCCACCACCATCAATTATTATTGCTCCCTCAATGCAACTGCTGAAAGGAATTACTCTATCAAGACTGTCTGGGCTAGGAAACCTCCATTACTGAGTGTCTAAGCTAACCCAGATCATTGTGAAAGAACTCATTTAGGGAATATGCAATTGGGTCTTCTAAGGAAGAATTAAGTCCCTTGTCTTCACAAGTCTGGACAGAGACAGAAATAGCAGCTCCTTTAGATAGGTCATCAACCATCTTATTGCAATGGGATAATTGTTTGCATTCTTGGATATTTCTTGGCTGGTCACGTTAGCTGAAGATCTAGTTCTTCTGGGGTGATCAGAAGACCGTGAGATATACAATCTGGGTTCTTCTTAACTTAGATGTAAAGAATAAGGAAAATAGATACAAACACAAATACAATAAAAAATATTCCTGTGTGACATTAGCACCTGGTTTTTTTCATCTTTTGCTCATGGTGATACCTTGACTGGCAATCCACACTGATCAGAGAGACATCCAGAAAAAGATTAATATGCTACAAGAAAACATAATATGCTGCTGTTTCCCTCTCTTTTAACAGAACCAGATTTGAACTCCATCTTCATCTTCATGTGCTAGATTCTTGGGAGCTGATTCTGGATGAATTCCTTAGCCAGCCCCCATTTTTGGCATGTGGCTGTGAAAAAGTTGCCGAAGGGAGTTGTGTCAAAGGGCTTTTACTTTGCTCTTAATGGCTCCATGTACAGTCTGAAGGAATCTGAAGCGCTCACAAAATGTGTTTTCCCCTCTGGTGTTTGCTGTTCAGCTGGCTCAGCAGCTCAACCATTTAAAACCATTGTGAGTGGATTTAGCACTTGTGAAATAATGCTGGCCTATTCAGCTCTGGAGAGGGATGGGCAAAGTCCCCCAGCACAATAAAAGCCCCTCTTCCCTCCTCAGAGGAGGAGTTAGGGTGCAATGGAGTTTGAGGGAGCAAACTACTCATATCCAGGTGCAGCTACACAGGTCTTGGGGGAAAGAGATATATGCCTACCAAAATAAAAAATCTAACACATTCTCAGAGGAGGCAATATCTTCAGCATCCCAGAAAAAGAAAAAAAAAAAAAAACACAAACAAAAACCAACCCAAACACATGAAAAAACTACTTAAGTATAGGAAGAAAAACATGAAGAAGAGAAAAAAAAAGAGAAGAGTGCAGCCCAAGAAGAGACCTCCAGCGGGGTGTGGTCCACAAAATGACCAATTATGAACACTAGCGAGCCAAATGGGGGGAGCAGATACAGAGAACTGAGAGTCCTGGAGGTCTCTGTCCCCAGAAACCAGAGAAGATGGAGCTCCCCACTTCATCCTAGCCTGAGCTACTATGTATAGCAAGAGGTGTGTTTCATCTCTGAGCTGATCTAATGCTCAATTATTCTGCTGACACCATGAAAAAAAAAGAGATAACTAAAGACATCTCTGATGTGGACAGCATTGCAGGCATGCTGTAGATCTGTATCTTTATGCAGAGATTTAAACTCAGGACCAGACTCAGACAGGCAACTCAAGAGCAGATGGCAACAGGTCTTGGTGGCTACTAATTAGGTTAGCTTTTGGTTAGCGATGTTGAGCTGAGTAGCCCTCTGATCCATTTCCAACCCCCTCTGCGCTACCGTCAGCCGCAAGCCTCCAGGCATCACCCTGAGTTACTGAACTAGGTCAGTCTTACGGTGTTCACTTTTTTGGGCCATGGCAAAATGGCAGTTCTCTTACAGATCCCCAGGTGGGGGAACGGGCTCAGGGTTCAGATGGGGGCCAGCGTGGTGGTGAACTCAGGTGTTTACAGCCAGGGTGGAGCAGGGTCGTTTTAAAGCGCTTCCTCTTGCCTTACTCACACAATGTACAAACAGGGGCATTATCTCTCCTGTGGGAGCAACTGACTCAGATGCTTGGCCAGCTGGAGGGAAAGGTGTCCCCATAGCCGCCAACAGCAAAGAATAGCTAAAAAATAAAAAGATGCATTGCTCTGTGACTGCAAATGATAACAATACATTCCTCTTTATTCCGATCCAAAAGCAATTTTTTTCTTCCTTTGTTCCCCTCCGTGTTTTTTCCTATCTGGTGAGAACTTGTTTGTCAGTTAGGAGCCCAGCCTGTCTGTTATTGGTGTGCCTAACATAATTTTTTATATTCTTCTCCTATTTTTTATTTTACTGATTATCAAATGACTTATGAAAAGTAAAGTTCAGCCAACTAAACCTCAAAGGAGTTATGCAAGAGCAAGTTGCACTGAGCTTTACCATGAGCCCTGTACAATTAACCATGTATGTCCATGGACTTGATAAATCTGTTTATGAAATACATGGTGGCTATATACTGTTGCAGATCTGGCTGGAGCAGTCTGAAAGGATACCATTCCCAGTGGTTATCCTTCAATCAGAAGACACTGTCTCTAGCACTATTCTTGACCTCTCTGAGAAATAAGGGACAGTATCTAGCTGAGTAACTCCTCCAGCTGTATCAGCCATTTCCATACACGATACATTTGTATCCTGCACATGACAAAGTACTTCTTCATTTGTTATCATCTGCTCAGTGGGCGTAATTGTGAGGCTGATTCAGCAGAAATGAGAGCCCACTTGTGGGAAGTTTGTCTTAGGACCAGGAAAACACACAGGCTAAGAGAAGTCTGTGATTTACTGATCACAATCTTTGTATGGAAAGATCTATGTCCTTTGAAAGCCCTCTTCTCCTCCTGGTGCACTGTGAAGGGCAGGTAGGACTGTGACTCCTCTTGGTTGTGCTATAGATCATGCTTGGCAGCCCCAAAACTCTGGGAATATTGTATCTGTTACCAAGCAGCATTCGGTCTGCCTTTTGCCCAAGGCACCTATATTACGTACACAATCAACACTAGCATGTTGATACCTGTGAGCAGAGGGAAATTCACATTCTGTACTCAAATGCTGCAGGAGCTGAGGTGTTAGAAGGATGTATGAAATTAAGGTAGGGAGGGCAGGGAAGGAGAGGAAAGACTTCACAACTACATTCAGATGTAATAGGTGTAGATGAGTGAAGGTCTTCAAGATTGAAGATTGAAGAGGTATCCTTTAAGGCAGTATTTCTTCAGAAAGCAGATTACAAAGTAAAACCTCTTCAAAATGTCCAACAAAACCAAGAATATTTGATGCCAGGGTCAAGAACTGAGAACAGTTGTAATGATTTCACAAAATATTTATCTTCCTGTCAGGTAGGGATAAATACAGATTAAGAGTCACTGGTCATGATAATCATATTAATAGGTGGCAAGGAGTTTCTTTTGCCCATCTTCTCTGGTCATGTCAGCAGCAACATGAAACAGGGTATCAAGGTGCCCAAACAGGACATGAGAAACTCTGAATAAACAAAAAGGGGCTGAGTGGCATTTGTTTTTGTTTTTGCAGAGAAACACTGTAGTGAGCGCACAGAAAGGTACCAAAAAACCCCTTCACAGGGCTACTGCACAACATATTGACAATAAAGCTGAGCCACTCCAACCACAGTGAGCTCTGCTGGGGGAGGCAGGAACCAGAAAAGGAAAAGTGTGATCAAAAGTGAATAAACTATAGGGATGAACTCCTCCATCACTTTGTGCTAGGTGTGTGCAAATGTTTCAACACACAACTAAAACTGAGAGCTAATATGAGCTGCTTCTCTGAGCCCGTGGCAATTAATGACGATCGCAACCACTATGGTGATCCAAACACAGACGTCCAGTGACTAGTCCACCCCACAGAGTCCAGGGATTTTTTTGCCCTCCTTCTCACTAACTCTTCCATCCCTCCTCAAACATTTGGAAGTTCATTTGGACACAGCTTTTTGGCTACTGACTTATAAGAATCCAGCTCCAGTTCAAAACACGTATTGAGTGAACCTCACTTGAAACCCAGTGCATTTGTTCTGCATCAGTGGTTCCCACTTCTTTTGTCCCTCAGCCATCTTGAAGTGAGAAACTACAGGATAAACATCAGATACAGTGACAAAGGAATCATAAGAAACTTCAGTTCCTGTAAAATTTTGTTTCCACTCCAGAAACTTACATTTTTGGTGTCTGAATGTGAATGCTTTTCAGAATAAGTCTGTATTTGCAGAATTTGGGCATTCAATTGTCAGAGAAATGGTTATTCTGCTTTAATCTCCTCCCATTCCTATTCTGGCCCAGAGGCATTTGATTCCCCAATAGAGTCTCCTAGGAAGGCGTCATTTGCTACACCCCTTCCCAAAGGTCTCTGAAAGCAACATCTACCCAGGAGATCTCTGAAAAACACAATTGTCACTAAGGGGATTTGGGCCTCCCTTTAATTTCTGCCATGCTGTACTATAGCTCCTCATTATAAAGTTAGCTCTTAAAGGTTCTTTGTCTCTGCAGGGTTGAAAGTTGCTGACTGAATGTCTGGGTCCAATTTTCCACCAGTCTTCCTTTAACTGGCCATTCTCAGCTATGCAAAGTGTTTGCATAATGCTACAAGATCATTCACATCAATCTTATTTAACATTTTGAACCTGTTTTGCAAAGGGGTTAATGAGAAAACAAAACACAACCTAAATAATAAGTCACCAGAAAAAAAATACTAGCCTTATCTTTTAATATAGAGCCTGAACAGCAGTTCTTTTCACAGGGGGAAGAGGACTGACATTTTTTCTAATCTGAGAATGTAATTCCCAGGGTCAGCGCATGAGAAAACAGCAGTAATCTACAGAACACCCAGGAACAGTTGTTGAAAGATTCCCAGGGTGTTACTTTTGGCAGGACATCAGATTCCAATAAAACCCACTGAAAACACCAGACTGACAACAATGATAATATTTTACACAGATGAAGCGTCTTTCATCTAAGGCCCACAAAAGGCTTCTGCAAATGATGAACAAGCTCCTTGAGGAGGGGATGCTCTGTAGATGTTGCCACTGATTCACTGATTTAGAAGATAGCTTATTGTGTACAGAGTGTTAGATGGTACAGAAAGAAAAGAGTTAACATGTGTAGGCAAGCTTGGGAGCATTCTTTGTAGTGAACTTGCATAGACATAGTAACCTATTTTTTAATGTTTTCAGTAAATCAACTACTGACATTCCACATACACAATTTGAGCACCTGTACACAAATCAGGTAACTAAAGATGACATTGTGCAAATACACAAAGTACTAGGTGAGTTCATGCACAGCTACTTGGCTCTAATGTGAAATTCTATATACTATGCTTGCAATTCCTGCTTGGCACGCTCTGGTATGTTTTCTGAGACCAGTCTGGGACTTTAAAAATATATATAACCGTATATAAGTACCTGAAAAGTTAGGGACTAGAAATAAGAGACTGGTGTAGGCCACTTGTGAAGTGCTAGAAGTTTTGGATCCAGACCCACACTTTGCATTGTTAGCCTATCTCTGCTGGGGAACCATTCTGCAGTGTGGCTACCTTTCATAAAAGCCAAGATGCTCCCTCACTCTGGGCCCCATATGAATCTCAGCCTATACTTCATATACTGTACTGTGAAGATGTTGCTGGTGGTGTTATACTGGTAAATCTTCCAGTAGAAATACAATTTCTACTGCATGATTAACAGCTTTTATAGCTTAATTGAATTGCTTCTGACTTTTTGGCACAAGTATACCATCAAATGTTGCTGCGCTGACCTTACCTAACTGACCTTAAGAGGACAACATATATTGAGAGAAGTGGTTCCTCAGGGTCCCTCAGTGGACATTTTACATGAGGATTATATCTTGCTCTTTGTAGCCATTTCCAGAGTCATCATCACCCTCATTTCCCAGCCCAGCACTCTCATCAAACAGCAAAAGCTGTTGAGAAGTCACTGTCTGTGTCCTAAACACACAGAGACACGAAATTCCTACTCACTGTTTACATGAAGGAAATTACGCGAAACAAGTCATGTTTCCTCCGTGTCATAAGGGTAACAACAATAGCAGCGAAGGTTTTGTCATGACACCCCCAGTCTAAGGCAATGACTAACAACCAGAAAGATTAGATATCAGGGTGACCTAATAGCCTGCTGCTCCCAAAAGGGGGAGGTCCTGCTCCTCTTCAGCCCACCACCCTTTGCTCCCTCCTTATCTCCTGCTCCCAGAGACACATCCCACCTTGCCCTTGTGCTGGCATTTGCCAAATGCTTCTCACAAACAACTCAGCTCATTAAAGTTGGAGAAAATGGCCTCTTCTTCTCTTTTTTTAAATTTAGCTTGGCTTAATGAGCTGAGTTGGCTCAGAACAGGGTCTTATGAAAGTGAGAGTGCAAGAGAGCACAAGACTCATAGAAGGAGCATTTGCTCTGGACTCTTAGATCACCATAGCTACAAGGCATAACCCCCAGATTTATGCAGAAGATACGCTCTTGCTGGTAGTTTCACTTTTTCATATAGATGATCATAGCTACTTTCTGAGATAATTTGTTCAAGTCAGAAAGGGGATTAGCAGAATAATTGGTGTAATTCAGAAGTTGTATTCGGGTACAAATGCAGAAGAGAGAATAATTCTGGCCTCTTACAGCTGTACCATACAATGCCACAAAAGAATGAAGAGGGGCAATTAAAACTGATGACACACAACTGGAATAACTTTTATGGGTTGAACATACCATGATGGCAAGTCATCACAGCCACTAAGAGCTGTGTAACACTTTACTCACTATCAGATATACCCACATGTCTTCCCTGTGGCTTGAAACAGCATCTATCACTAGACTAAAACATACAGAAGCACACCAAGCATCATGAGTCACTGCAGAATTCAAGTCCATTTTCTCTGTCCAGTTTTGCTTGCCCTGGACCTGGAGGGCATCTTGTCAGAATCCTTAAAGAAGCTTCAACGGCACCCCCCCCTCCCCCGGAGTGTCTTCGCCTCCCCACAAATGCATGTGCGTTTGTTCCTTTCAGCATTCAGTTTCTGCACAGAGATGACAGATGTGTAACTGCTATCATTGGACACAGGTTAAAAGTTTACAAATTGGTCTTAGCAGCTGTATTTGGAAGCTAAGTTCTGAGAAAGTGAACTGTTCTCATCTTTCCAGATTTTGGTTTTGAACAACCCCATAGTTATGGTCAGAGATTAGAGAGATTTTTGTGGTGTTAAAAGAATGGTTTGGAATTTCTCGTCCAGCCATCTGCCCTCAAAACATAGCAGATGACTCACTAGCACTCACCTCCATTTGTTACTGAGCTAAAACTTTTATCTCCTCAACTTGTAAAGTTCCACTCTGTATCTTTTCACAAGCAGAGCCTGTTCTAATATGAAAGAACAAACAATGTGGGAAGCGGAACTCAGAATTCAAGTTTTCAAAAGCGCTCATGTTAAATTCCGGCTGAGCTAATAAGCATGTATGCACAGAGGCATTTGCACGCATAAATCACAGCTTGCTTACATCTGGCACATGCAAAAAGCACACTGCTTGGCACACTCTTTAAATGTCCTTCACCTACTGGACTGCATTCAGGTCTGCAGACAATTTTGAAAAAGTTTCTTTGTAGTCAGGAGATGCAAATCCTTACCGAGTATTTTGCTGATATTCTTATGGATCAAAGATGCTCACTGTTGCCTGCCATTTCCTGGTGAAGCTTCTGCAGCCTTGCATCCATAGGATTATCAAAATAGGTGCATTTCATTCTTGGGAAGTAGGAAAGCTCTCTCCATAACCCAGATGTTATTTGTTTACCCCGCACAAGTTCGAAGCAGTACTTATGAGCAATCCTATTTCCTAAACTAACTGCATAGTCTGACCAAGCTCCAATTTCAAGTAAAGCAGCTATCTGAAGCAGCAAGTAGTTACACCGTCTTACCCAGATTGAATAGTTTATTGCAGTATCACAGAAGCTGTTCACAATTTTCCTTGCATATTCAGCCCCAACTATAGAAGGTATGGCCAGAGAAGTCCAAGCTAAAAATATCACACTGGTTCCACACCTAGATTGCTCTTACCACCTTGCACCAGATTAAGTGCATATCAAGTGAATTTTCCAGAGTAGTTTGTGAAAACCCATTAGTCAGTACAGCATTGATCACAGCTCTTTAAATTGTACTTGTTTTCCCCTGCAAGTGCATCAGATTCCTTCTGGGTCCTAAATTATAGCTTTTGAGAAAGGAGTATTTCTTTTACTCTTAACCTGGAAATTTACAATCTGCTCAGAACTGCTTGTGAGTTATGCAAGTCCAGATCTGTACTGCTTTCATAATTGTCTACCATGGTAACAAATAGGACAGTGCCATGTCTGGTCCCTCAAGCTGTGTGCTTGTGCCAAAGATAACCAGTTATACTGGCATAATTAATTTTGATGCGTTAATAACACAACAGTTTTTGCCTTTACCAGCCAGCATATTTGCCAGTAAGATTCAGCAAACATAATTTAGCAAAGTCCTTTCCTCTGCTAAGAGGGAGAACAATCTCTCAGTTTAAAGAACAGGGGAGGAATCCTCATTTAGCAATTAATCATCACTTTATAACTCCTGCAAAATTCACACTCCAGGCTCTCATTTAGTTACACACAATAACTGTGGCTTGTTAATTAAGAACAACATGGGTATTAGCCTTTCTTCTTCTAGTTTCTTAAATTGTTGATTTAAAACTTCTCTCAGTGTGAGAAGCATTTCTAAATATCTGAAGTGTGAACTAGCAAGGACATTTGCATCTCCAGCCAAACCCGCAGAGGTTGGAAAGAAAGGCATGATTTACATTCAATACCTCAACCTATAACCTGGAGGACATCTGGAACTCTTCAACACCAACCTCCACTCTATGAAAGGGGGACGCCTCTCCCATGGGTACAAAGCAGATTCACCTTTTGACTCTATTTGTTGTCACTGGGGGGGCTTTAGCTTGAAATTATCCATTCCCTCCTGTGACTTTTATAGGAGACAAAGCAAGAAGTACTCAAAAGACATGTGAGGTTGACACTTATAAAGTCTTTCTGAACTCATTTGGAATCTTGTCTTGGTCTTTCACTGGAGTACCTAACAGGTACCCTGCTTTTCAGCTCATGCAGGTTTTCCCAAAGATCCCGAGACGCTCTCTATTTATTGTGAACTGAGATAAAAAGAAAATAGTTTCTTACTTAATAGTTTCTTACTTAAGAAAGAAAAAGAAATTACTTAAGTTTTGAATACCAAAGTAGATTTCAATGAGTCCTACTTATTTATCAGTCCCAATAAAGCTACACTTATGGCAGAAAGAAGATAATTTACAAGGTTCAGTCCACCACATCAGCTGGATATTAGTCTGGTGCCTTACAAGTGGAGTTTGATGGAGTTTGATAGTGCTTCTGAATGGCTGGGGTCATAGGATGATAGCTCATCTTAGCTTGATTAAGACAACATTTCTTCTGATCGGGTATTAAGAAAGATGTGATTACCTTTGACTTCAGTAGCCTGTAGAATTTTTTCATTTTCCTGATTCCTTTCATTATAGTCTTTCTTTCTATGAGATCCTGGATTCCCATTGGAAAAGAATTGACAGGAAGGTCCTTTCTGTGCATTTTCCAGGTAGCTGCAATAATTTCTTTCAGATGGAGATTTCATTTCCACAATGCAGTGATTTCTCAGTCAGTTCAGGGATATATTCCAGACAGTACAGACTTGCAAACTGTCCAGAAACACTAGGTAGTCCAAATGGGGCTGCTTGTTCATTTAACTGTCAAATATACAGCTGATGTAAGAAGTGCTTTCTCTGTTTTCCTCTCCATTTCTAGATGTACTCCAAGGGATTAAATGCAGTTTTAAAAGCACTGATGATCTGTTTGCAGTAGTAACCATCTCTTACCCTAGCTGTAGCTGGAAAAGCTCAGACCCACTGGAGTGATTTTCCTAACATTCCAGTGACCTGACTGCTCACAAGGACAGGGTATTTTTGATAGCAAGCCCTTAATTCTTCATCCTGGAGACCCAGATGGTCCACAGAGGCTGACATCATTTGACCACAAAATATAAGATACTAACCACTTGAGCTTTTGCCAGAGTAGAATTTGATAGCTAACCATCGATTAAAATTTCTTTTGGAATCAGTGTCCACTATATATTCTATTATCCAGCAGTGGCATGCATTCAATGTCTCTATGCAATTGGCCAGTAGGTTTTTTCTATGGATATATTTGCCAAGATGAAAAACCAGAAAAAATTCAAACCATTTCCAATGTGTTTCCAACTGCTGAAGTATGTTTTCTGAACCACATTGTTGAGTCGTGATCTAAACTTAATTAATATTCTCCTGGGCAGCTGCTATTCAAACAGTCATTCTCCATTTTCTTTTTCGATTATGATCTGTAAATCATTGAACATTAACATTGTCAAGTGGAGCTACATATACGCACAATCTAGGTTCATTACAAAGCAAATCATAATGGGCAGTTATTTCTTCCTCTGTCCAGGTTTAAAAATTGAGTCTGGAATGATTTTATAGTCTTCTTTGGAATGAAGAATACTTTTGAAGCAAAAAATTTCCATCTTTCCAAATATATACTGGTGTTGCTATTCCCAGTTTGACAACTGTGACATATGCATATTTCACAGGAAAGTTTTGGTTTGGTTTTTTTTTTTTTTTTTAACCGCAGGCAGCTCAGTGTTCTGAAAGAGCTGATGATGAAATATTGAATAAGCATTGTTAACATTCACTTGGAGCAACATAACAGCTTAGCCGTAAGTTTTAGTCAGAAAAAAATCTTGATATGGCATTATTTTGCATTGGCAAAAAGACAGTTCTAATAAATCCTTTCAAAACTGTGTTGATTGAATGAAAATTTGTGAAAGTTTTCCACCTAAATGTTCAGAATTAAACATTTCATCTTTTCACTTTGAAATAGCTCTTTATTTTGGATTTGATTGTCCTGGTATTTTATGTTACAAATCATTTAAAATATTGTTGGATTAGTTAAAACATTTTCACTCAACATAATATAAGGATTTTTTTTCCCTTTGGCTTTTCTTTTCCAGACAATTTTGAAACAGTTAGCACCATCCTTCCAGATCAGAACAAAATAAACTGAATATAACCAAATAATCAGTGCATATTACACACTCTCCTCTGGATCCGAGCCACACAAGATTGGATCAGTTACAGCTTCCCGCTGAAAAGCTTGGCTCTTCACTTCAGGCTGCAGGGACTCACATGCTCAGCTTTGGATATTCTCTAGTTAAGACTTCAGTGTCAAAGCATTGGCTATCACAACAGCATCTACACTCCCTGGATTCTGTAATCCTAGTGCTGTAAAACCCACCGAGTGTGTGGTTTTAGTAAACACAGAGCAAATTCCAAACTCTGTAGCAAGATATCTTGAACAAACACTTTGTACTTACAATACACTGATAAATAAAATGAGAGATTTCAGGTTTTATGAAACTGTTGGGTGGAGAACTGGTATTTTCTGCATAAAATGTTTCCCTTTCTTGATCTCGGAAACAGAGGAAGAACAGAAAGCAGTCAGTTATCTGCTATGTATTTATTGATTATATGTAACTATTGGTTGAGATGCAAGTTTTTCTCCAGCTGAATACAACAATCTTAACTACACTACAAGAAATTCAGTGATGGTTGCTAGGACATGTAATTGAGGTTGCTACAGGTAAACCCTGGGAAGAGTTGGAAATTTACCAGCCAAAACCAGCTAGTGCTCATGCTGTTCCAGCATATACCAAAAATCAACCCCTTTCTAATCTGTTCTCAAAAGGTTAACCTATCCATGCATTGTTTTAGGTGCCTTTGGTGTAGAGTGAAGCAGAGGATTGTTTTGCTCATTATATAAATTACTATGCTCATAGAGCCACACATATGACATCCCTCTGGTGCTCTTGGTTATTCACATACTTGAAAGATCTTGCAGAAGGTCATGCAATGCTGAGGCCAAGAGCTGGACAAAACAACACCTTCAGGTGCTGTTCCATAGTTGTGTTCTGTCAAAGTAACCATTACAGGGAAAGACAAAGCAGGACGATCCTTCAGGTGGTTCAATACCCATCCAGCTTGTCATGCAACTGCAATAGTATTAGTACAGCTCTACAGCCTTTTCAAGGGACATAAATCTATTTAAGCCCTGCATAATCCTACTGACCAACGATTTACATCTTTGGGATTTCATTAAAGCTAGGTGAATCAATTCAATAAAAGAAACTTTTGATATCAGGGCATAACCAGATCCAAATGATACACTGCCTTCACTGTCTATTTAACTCTGCAATTTATTGTCTTTTCCAGTCATGCTAGATTATTTAGAAAGGAAAATAATAAAAGATACAGATATATGGGAGAGATTTTAGAACGTGTGTGCTATTCTCTGTCAGGAAGCGAGGCAAGAGCAGAGAAATCACTTCAGGGAAAATACAGCTTCCTTTAAAAAAAAAAAAATCCAGTAATAAGAGAAATGTACTTTATCATCATCACGTGGCAAGGTCCTTATGAGCACTCTTGGTTTTGGAATCTCTTAAACTTACACTTTCTGGCATCAATATCCTGATCCCACAGAGCTGTTTGAACAAAGATGTTACACAGATTACTTGATTAAAGTGAAGAATTGACTAAGTCTAACTTTACCCCCAGTGTAATATATTGATAGAATAACTGCTATATCAGCACCAAAGCCGACTCAAGTTTACCAGTGTTCAGCCATACATTTCAAAAGCTTAGGAAGAGTAACAGACACTCATGAGTCCTTGGGAATCACTGAATTATTCAGTGTCACCTTCTGTGTAAGGCTGATGCTATATCACTTTGCTGCTTCTGTACTGAATCCCGTAACTGGTATTTGACTAGAGCATATAAGGTATCACAGCTTGATTTGAAGGTTTCAAGAAATGAAGAATTTACCCCCCTCTCTTGGCAAGTTATCTCGCTGTCTTCATTTCTAATTTAAGCTTACCTTGATTCAGCTTCCTGTTACAGGGTTTTTTATATGCTTTCTCCAGCAATAATACAAAGTTGGGTTAGTACCAGCTAGGCTTTGTGCTACTTATCAAGTCTGAATCAAGTCTTCTTTTAAGCAGGACAGTGGATCTCTTTCAGTTTCCCATTGGAAGGCATTTTTTAGTATTTTCATAATTTGTATGGCTCTTTTCCTGGGCAATCTCCAGATTTTATGGGTTTCTCAGCTGTGAGACAGTTTCTCATGTTATTCTGATATTAAACTAATGAATCTTATGAACACAGCCCTGCTCCTGTCATCACTGTAGAACTGCCATGTCCCACAGCAAGCTCATGTTCAATTCTATTTCCATTAGGGCCCTTAAATCCATTTCTGAATCACTGCTTTCCAGTTGTATGGTTCTTAACGCTCATAAGCTGTACTTCACTTGTGTTGTACTTAGAGATTAATAAAAAGACTAGATATAAAAATGATTGCAGTTACCTTTATCTATTATTTCATGCCAAATCAATGCAAACTGGCCTGACAAAACTACCTGGCATATGACCATGTTGATTAGAATCATTACCCGTATCGGTTCAACTGAGGTGGGTTTAACTTTCTGACACACAAAGTTAAATGATCTGCTCTTGCCTTACCTATCCCCACAAATAAAAATTAATAGATTTTTGTTAAAAAATGTTAGTCTTACATGATCCCTTAGCCATATTTGTAGCTTCGTGGCCCACAAGCCTTCCATCATGGGCTACCTCTCACATACTCTATTCTACAGACTTGCAAGGGTCTTTTACAACACTTATTTTAAGCCAGCTTTGGGCTCAGGAAATGACATGGATAAAAACACTGAACTGTCTGAGCGACAGTCAATACACTGATCCTAGTTTGGATAGTTCCAGCTCTAGCACTCAACATCTGTGCCAAATCCAGCTGTAGCACCAACTAATTCCGTCCATGAGAGCACGTCACTGGGGCTGATAAAGGGCTGTAAAGCGCAGTAAATCTGGCAGGGTATCATATAACCCAATGGATATTTTAAAATAATATTTTATGAAATAAAAAATAATGTCAAAAAATCCAATCCTCACTTTGTACTGGGCACAATATGGTATATTCCCTTTCCTCCTCTACCAGTTGAATCCCATATCAAGCTTTCTCAATATTTGCCCACTACTGTCAAACAAGTTGGGCCAGGATTATCCAGGTCATCTTGCTTTGCCTTTCTTTGAGTTAACTCTCCTCTAGAATCAAAAGTTTCCTTATTGCTCAAAGACTTATTACAACGTAGCAAGAGCAGGCTGCACATCTCACACAATTCTTTTGCTTATCTGGTGCTACCTAGGCATGCTGGGCTTTTTTTTTTTAATTCTTTATCGTTGCTGTTTATCATCTTTCTTAGTTACTTGGGAGGGTTGGAAGGTACTTCCGCGTTCCCATGATGCATAATTACATCATTCTGCTTCTTTCTAAACACAAAAGAGAACTATTGAGTATGTCTGCCTTTCCTGAATCATTAAGACTTTCACCATCTTCTGCTAGCAGGCGAGCTATACTATTGTTAGGAATTATATTATTGCTGTTACGATTTAAAATGCCTTACTCCCCTTCGGCTGTGAGGTAGAGGTTTCTTTTGCTCCCTCTCAAGTCTTTCCCCTCTTTATATTTCCACAGTCTCTAATTTACATAACTGCTGCGTCCTTCCTCTTTCTTCTCCTCTTCCCTGTTTATTTGATATATTTTTAATAGCTGCCTTTACTTCGTCCCTTAATAAGGAGGTGCCACTCACCAAAGATGTCCTTACTCACAATTATGAAATTGTGGTTTTTAGTAATCTAGTAAGCTTTCCTAGAATAATTTCCAGGTTTCATTCACATTTTCCTGTCTAAATCTCACTACTTCTGTCCACATTTCTCTTCCCAACCACTTTCATTCATTGTTTTCCTGGTTGCTTTAGGAAATAAGCCTTTTGGGAGCACCAAATACATGACCAAAAAGAGATGCAGTAAACAGAATAGAAAGTCAATCTTGTGTCTTTGCTCAGGCAGGTTAGAAGTATGATGGAAAACTCTGGGTTTAACATCCTAACAAGAAAAAAGGAGATTATTTTTGTTGCCGCTTCAGAATATGCTGGGACTAGGGTTCAGTTCCTGTTCTAATTTAGTCTAATTACTTAGTCATTAGCAGGAGTTACTAGGCTTGTACTGGCAGTCTCTTTTCTAGGAATTAACCAGCTCTACTCAGCTTGAAAATTATTGGAAATTTGTTAGGCACTATTACCAAAGAAATGAGAGGCTACTGGGAAAATTAGATTAGAAAGACTAGAAGTTCAAAGAAGCACTAAGATACTGAGTACGTACTTAGTTAGTCCTATTAAACCTTTCAGAAGCTTGCACTTTATTAACAGCAATGATTATTAGATGCGCTGTTAGTGAGCTGGATTGGATTGGAGAGTCCTGGGGGAAAACACTATGGCATAGCATTAGCTTGCCAGATTTTTTGGAGTACTTGGATGAAGTATGCAAAATGTGTAGGGAACCCAAAAAAGTAAGAACAGATTAATGAAGTTGTCTAGTTGATGCTTGTCCTTCCTATTAAATGCTTCTGTTTGAGAATTATAGGGAAGCAAAGAGCAAGTGTTCCTGATGATACAGAAGTTTACTAGAACTGAAAGGACTAATGATTATGAGATTAGAGTCTTGATTACCATTGAGTATTGATTTAGCAAATATGTGGGATGAATATAAAGCTAATTCTCGGTAGACTTTTTTTTGTTTGAGGGTAAGTACGATAACACACAACGAGAGGAGCATCTAACCATGTATAAATACAACTCCTAAATAGCTTTTCTGTTTGTTTCTTAAATCAGATCTACTGCAATAGCTAGAGGGAAGGGGGAAAAAAAGGAAAAGGAAAAAGTTTTGGGAAAATAGTCTTCCTAATAAACATTATACAAACTTTGCTACAACATTATAGCTACTTACTTGATTTTAGTACTGCTATTTGTGAGGAAAATAAAATAATTATAGCAGAAAATAGGTAAAAATGGCTGGCAGCAGGGAAAAATTAAATGTATACTAGGGGGAAAATCAGGGCTCTGGTGTATGCAGACATCAGGAGTATGTCAGAAGGAAAATTACAATTGTTAACCTTAAGAAAAGACTTATTCATTCCAGGCATGTCTGCAGTTATTATATTGAAGTAATAGTACATAACTGATGCAAGGGACAAGTTTTGTGGTTTATGTACAGTATTACTGAGGAAGTAATTCCAGTAGAGGAATAAAAAAAGTGGATTTTTTTCCACCATATCAGCCTCCTTGTATTAGCTCATTTTTAAGTTTAAAATCTTGGATAAGAAGAGATTCAGAAATTTCTGACTTTACTGGCTTCCTTAACTGGCAAAAAGTAACATAAAGGATTAGTCTCAACTTTCCAGACTAAAATAAAACCCACAGTGTCCTATCTCCACTGGCGTTCAATTTAGTTATCTTGAAAACATGATGATGAAATAATACTGCAACTATTACTCAGTTATGGTGAAACCAAGGACGTTTTATGAAAAAAAAAGAAGTTTAACTGGAGCAGAGAATAGAACTAGCTACTAAATATTTTACTACAGAAAAAGATCTGGAACATACACAATTTGATGCAGCAGATTTTGTTTTCTGTGCTGTTGGTAATTCTTTTTTAAAATTAGGTAATTTCTTGATTTGAGTCCCATTGGCAGTAAAGCAGTGCACTCTCGTGATAGGATCGAGGACTCTGGATCCACTGGTGGTGATGTCTGAAGTGACTGTGAACCTTGGCAAGGTCAGGACTAACAGCAGAAGTGCAATGAGAGCTCATGTGGAAGGCAGTGCTTATGGGCACTGATGCTGAAAGTGTCAAATATGCATGCTGTTGCTTTGAGTGGAGGATTGTTCTTCCATAAGACTGGCCACAGAAGCATCTTCCCCTTGACAGAAATGCTGTTCTTCAGTACGTGAAATAATTATGAGATGAATATGAATTGAAAGTCCACTTCCTCTTGACCTACTTCCCAGGCAGGGAAGCACAGCTTGATATCCTCCTGTTTGGAAAGGTAAAATTCTCTCTCCACATTCCCCAGGCTCCGCATAAGCCTCTATTGTTTGGTACCAACCACATGGCTAATTATCATACCTACTATGCAGTCTCTTTTAATGATTTCCTTCCATCTCTTGTCAACACCCAAGCTGACTAACCAAACTGGTTTCTTCGGAGAAAAGCATACCTGTTTACCCCGTCAATAAATACACCTCTTTTTTGTTTGTACTGTGAAGGTAAACATTCAGAATGATAGCATAAGCTGGCTTTGGGAAAGCGGCTGATCATTCTGAGGTGCTCCGGGACTGTGTGCATCTGAATCCTGCCTCATTGAGTATACCTTTCTTGACTAACAAGGTTGCAGGATGCATCTTTTTACTTCACCACAAAATCATTACATGTTCCATTATTGCTGGTGGAGTCTGGCTGGGGCCTCCAGCCTTCATGTATAAGTCCCGCTGCAGCTCAGGGCTTAGAACAGGACAGTAATGCCAATTCTTTGACAAGCTTCTTGCACGAAGAACGTAAGCTCCAGAACTAGTGCTTTTGATATGTGGATCTTCCTGTCCCTTCAGAGAGGTCTGTGGCTCTCATTCTGGTGTCTAAAAGAACAGCTGTGCCCCAGCACAGCTCTTGCTGGCATTTCAAAGCCACCAACTGTGCTGAGACTCTGAGAACTGCTGAGAGGCTTTGTTGGGTTTGGTCTTGGGAGTCCTTGGACTGACAGGTGATGATTATTGTGGTCATTTCCTCATCCTGTAGAGTCACTCCATGGTTCTTCCATCAAAAGCAACTGTTTGAAAAGGGAGAAGCTGCTGGGATTTTCTGACCTGGATAAGCTTCCCACAAAAACAAACAAACAAAAATGTATAAAAATAAATCTGTTTGCTGATACACTCAGTTCATGATTTTCTAGGTAACTGTCATAACTGATGTTTTGTTGTAGCAAGGTATTACTATGTCTAGGCTGTAAGAGCAAGCACCAAAGTGTAGAGGAGAAAAGAAAGCTCAGCAATACAGCAGACAGCAGGCTGTGGAGATTCTTAAATTATCACTGAGCCAAGTCAGTAACTCTGTACAGCCCCACATAGCATTATGCAGCTGTACCAAGTTGGACTGGAAGCAGTAGAAAGCAGGGTGTTGCTAAATGATTGCTCAGTTAATCCATAACCTGAGTAAACCACCCAGAGATAAGTGAGAGATGATGATGTGTAAATGGCCAGAGCAAAAATCTTGATTCCAACTTCACAGGCAGTGGAGCAAGTCAGAAGTCTGTAGGCCACAGTGAAGAAGATTTTTGCTAGGGAAGAATCTGATCACAGGTTGTGTTTTTTCCCTCATGTATATGACACCAAATATAATACCTTTTGCTGCAAACTTCGCCCAGGATGAATTGTGAATCAGTGTACATGAATCACCTGCCAAACCCTCGAGTGTGTCAGCGATAAGAGAACACAAATTCAAAAGTGCAAGTGCCATATCAGCAGCTGGAATGGAGCTGACAGCACAGCTAGTGACAGTGACCATTCCTGAATTTCTTCCCAGCCACCGTTTGCATTTTTTGTCTCACTTTCCACATTAAGATAAGCAGCATCTGAGTGATGTGACCTCTGTGACAGATCCGGATGTCCATCTGAGTTCTCTTGGCTTGTCAGCAATGATAATTTCATTCAGTTTAAGCATCCATAGTTGCTGCTATAATCTTAGACATCATTAACTAAGCTTCCCATAACTACCAGGGGTGGCCAGTGACCAAGTTATAGTTCTAGATTTGTGTAATCTCATGGGGTTTTGTTTTTTTTGTTTGGTTGGTTTGGGGTTTTTTTCCCCCCCACAATGGTCTGCTGTCAGCAAGGATACTTGACAGGGAAACTCCTTGATGAGACTAATTCACAAGAAACTGTTTTAAAGGCATTCTTTTGGTTGTCAAAGCAAGCACAGCTTAAGTTGATTTGGGGTCCGATTTTCTCAATTTATTTCTGCAGCCTAATTAAATGCATCTTAATTAATTAATTACACTAGAGAAGATTGCCTCAAATGCACATAAACCCAGTCTGACTTGCAGAAATGCTGAGTATGTGCCAAATCCAAAGCCAATAGGCGCTATTAATCAGTGCCGTTGGACAGAAACCCACACCCCAGCACTGCCCACTGAATGCCTGCTGCTATTTCCCCTGGGAGGTCAGTGGAAGCTTTCTGCCCCACAGCCTTCAATAGAAACACAGCTGGCCATCGAGTCAGATACATGTTAAACAGGTCCCTGTCTGAAGTTGGTTGCAGCCAAAAGGCCATTCCACAGCCATTTGCTTAAATGTTGCTTTGGCTTCCCTGATGCAAAGCACTTCCCATGACACTTTAGATATATCAGCATAATGAAGCTCAGAGTTTATTTCCATCCACCTCCTTTCAAGTGACTAGAAAGGCCTCAGACAGTATAATTTTCAGAGAGCAGTATTTTGCTGCACTGTTGCCTGGAACTGCTGCCTAAGCAAAGTATTGTGGCTGAGAAGTTCCCACTGGTTATACTAGAAGTTCCAGCCCTGTTAGGTTCATTAAAAGGAACAGCACTTAGCTTAATGGTTAGGAGAGACCACTATTAATTTTGAAGTGGAAGAATTATAAATCAGTTATTGCTTCCATGAGTCTGAGACAGAACGCTGGACTGGATGGGTAACAACAAGGTCTGACGTGCCCTACCACTGTGATCAGAGACAAACCCACAGAGGACACCTTGGCTCCACTAGCTAGGCAGGAATCAGCAACCTGCTCTTCCTCCCCACACACGCCTGCTGTTTGCAGAGCCCTCTCACAAGCATGACTTCAGCCACATGAGCTTTCTTAGTAGCCCATGAATGCTTACCTAACTCATTTCTATTCAATCACCTAGAAAGCCCTCACCACTTTTGGAAGCATCAAACCCCATTCTCTGGGACACTAAGTCTATTTTTGAGATACTGTTCCCGAAGCTTTGTCATCTACATCTTGGGGTAGAAAGTGACGGCATGTGTTCCTTCTCGGGCCAAATTTGAGACAGGTAGACCTTCGTCATTTAAGGCTATATGGGAACACTACCTTCAGAGCACAATTGCCCTAAATAATTGTTTTAAAAACTGAAACGGGAGAACGAAGTCAATGCTTGCTTGCATTCTGTGCACTATCAGTATGTGAGGTTGCACAGGATTTAGGTCAAGGCCAGTTTTATTTCTAAAATGCTATCTCATCTGACCTTTAGTATTGCTTTTACATAAAACTGAACAGCCACAGCAATAGGTGCATGAGGAACTGAGCCCATAACATAACGCTTCTCCAAGCCCTACTGCAGTGCCCTTGCTGTGGTGCAGGGAAGAGAAATTTAAGACTTCAGGAGGCTACTGTTGACATTCAGAGTGTGTAGTGTGTTACAACAGGAGAGGCAGTTTTAGCTGAAGAGAGATTTTATTGGAATAATGTGTGTCAGGTGTTGGTATTCAATATCCAAAAGAATACCATCTAGAGGACAGTAACCATTAAAAAAATGTATCAAAATTAATAAGAGCCAATTTTACATACATGACCAACTTCTGAAGTAGCTCTTTTTTACAGAGCTCCCCTCCTGAGCTTTGTTGTAAACATGAGTCACTATAATCTTCCAGTCACAACTTACACCAGGGTCCTGTGTATTATTTTAACACAACATAAAAGCACACAATAAACTCTAAAATAGATGATTAATAGAGAAAAAAGGAGGGAAGAGAGCGCTCTACAGTTGCTGTATATTTCTTTTACTGTGTGGACTCCTACAGCACTGTATCTTAAATAAGTTATATCAGGCATCTTTGAAGCCCAAAGAATTACGCTTTCTGAACTCTTTGCCCTTAGACTTCAATGCCTACTTTGCAGCTGGTCCAAGAAGTTTCCAAATTATACAGTGCACTTTTGCAATACTTCCTAACCTAGGACTCTACCTAGGTAGCATATAAGCCCTTTTAGTCATCATCATATCTAAATTAATAATCCACTGGAAAAAATTGTTAGCATATTAGCAGAAGCATAGCATGACCAACTGCACTGCAAAAATTCTTGCTACCATCTTAATGATGGAGCAACCCTTTGCATTTACGATGGAGCACCACCTACTGGTTATCTCATCTAATTTGGCTATTTGTCCTGCCACCATCCTCCCAGTAAATCCTGAGAGCAGATCCTAGATTTTAGGAAGACGTACTGACGTAGATGTTACAGCTGAGTGCTGCAACATGGGACCTGAGATTTCAAAGCTGAGCTTCTGAGCCCCTCAAGATATAAAGGTGGAGGCAGCTGATGCCACAGCGGGAGCAGCCACCGGAGGGAGACAAAACTCTGCAGCCCCCTAAGATGGAGGGCAGTGGGGCAATAGCTCTCCCCACTGTATCCACTCCCCACTCGGTCTCGGAGGCCAACAAAAAGCAAGCAACTCACAAATAACAAGCAAAAGCAGCAGAGGTCCCTTAGTTTTCTGTTGAATTCCTGTGTGCCTCGTTCTCCTCATTTTAATTGACTTCTCCTGAAACATGATTTTGCCATAATCTCTCCAGCATCCCCTAGTTGAAATGCAAGTTGCCAGTTTTCTCACATAGTTCCTCCGTCGTGCCAGTGACCTGGTGATCTCAGTTTAACATTAACTACTTAATCCAATTTGCCAAAATGAACAGGCATGTTACGTACTATTATCAGAAAATTCTGATCCTGGCACTTCAGTTCTGCCACTTGATCTTATAAAGTATTTTAATGGAGATGCTTTCAGAGACACACTGTTGGACTATAATTTAATTTAACATCGTTAACTTAAACAATTAAGCTGAGATGGCCAAAGATAAGTGTTTTAACTTTCATTGAACTCACTAGAAGTTGGACAGGGAAGTCCCAGTACCATTTTTCAGAAATGGGAATTATTACCGGCCACCAGCTGTTTCATTTTTGATCTCTGCCCAACAATAATTCACAATTTACGTGTAATATTACTGATATACCAATGGCTGTTTTTATAGCACACTACATCACTGCCTTGAATTTAGTATAGCTAGCTGTTACAGCACCATCAAGCTGCATTGAAAGATGGAAAGAAAAAGGAAAAACAACCTCAACCTATGAATCCTCCTGTCAACATAGCAAGCTATAAGCCCAAACAACAGGATGACCCCACCCTTGAAATTCCTCCAGGAAGACAAGGGAAAGCCAAACTTAATATTTCTAATTACCAAGGAAAACTTTCCACTCTATAACCACCTTAAACCTCCTCCCTGAGCTTTACTGTACATCCTAGGGCAGGGCCTTGGCCCAGCTTTCAATTAAATTATTAATAGGAACAATAGAGTCAAAGTTTCCCAATTCAGATACCTCAAGTTGTTAAACCCACATAAAGCAACATGACGCTAGATATGCCGATTTCAGATTTTCCTCCTGTACCCAGGGTTTTGTAAGGATGTTGTGTTGGATCTTTCCTTTGTTCCTAACATTGGAAGGGCTCCCTTGGTGACCCAGTTAGCTGTGTCCCTGGGCCCCAGTGCTCCCTATTGACAACACCTTGCCTGGGAATGCCAGGTACCCTACAAGAGCTGAGCAGCTGCAGTGGCTTCATTACAGAGCTTGGACCCTCTGTGTGACATTGTTTGAGATCTCATTGGGTCTGTGTGGTTTGGAAAAATCTGCACTGGGGGAAAAAAAAAATTGCTGCTCCCAACTCCTTCACTCTCTCCCACTGTCAGGGTCAGCCTGCTGAACCAGCTGCCTCCAGGGACTTGCATGGGACGTGAGAATATGCCACAGAGCCCAGTGCTGCTGTCTTTCCGCAAGGGGACTCACCATGTGGGCTCGGGTGAGGGAGCTGGGTCTTACACAGGGCTAGTTTCTTCCAGAATAAAGTTCCACAACACCAATTGCAGCAGATGGTATAACTGCTTAGCTTGGTTGCTTCCAGTTTACTGTATAGACACTGTAAGTTGCATACTCCAGTAAAAGGGGCATGGCTGGGACACACTTCCCCACTTGGGGATGGTGTGGGAGGATGGCTGCCCATTTGCCCTATACCAGCTGTTGTTCCCTTGGCCATCAGAAGGCTCTAGAAGAGGGGGAAGAGCACCCAGAGCACACGCCACAGGGCTATGCGGGGGAAAGAGAGCAAGTAACTCAGCAAGCAGCAGGAAGAAAGCTCTCCCAGGGACTTTAAGGAGACCAGCAGGTAGTCCATTTAAGTTGCTAGGAGGGAAACCAAGACTGAAAGGATAGACTTACCATGCAAAGACACTTTGTTTTGAAAGTTAATGTGTCTCACCTAATGATTTCTCTAAATAATCACCTTTTTTTAGCTTAATAGACTGTTCTCATAACTCCAGTTTTACAGACTAGAGGATTTTTTTTTTTTTTTTTGCCTTTTGATGTGAGGTGATTCCACCTCAAGGTTCTGGCTGCTTCAGGTTTCTATCACATATGGCCAAAAAAAACCAGGTTCTGGCACAAAACTCACCCTGACCCCATCTGGATTTTCCTGTTGGTTCAGATTCATGTAACTTCAGCTTACAGCAGCAAGACTGCAGAGAAACCTGAGCATTTCCTTTGCAATATCATCCCCAAAACAATGTCTACATCCCCCCAAACAAAAGATACTAGATGTGCCAATCAAAGAGGAAAATTGGAGGGGAAGAGCCAAAGGGTAGGATTATTGGTTCCAACAGTGGGCAAGGACTTGGCGAACTGAGTCTGAAGGGAGGGAGGTGATGCTGCATCTGTCAGAAAACTAGATCAAGTTCTGGGTTACTCCTGTTGCAGGCTGCCTGAGTGCCCCTAAGCAAGTTTATTGGTGCCTGTCATAACAGGACACCCATGTGTGTTGAGGTGTCTGGGTGCCACCTGAATCAGAAAATAATAGCATCCCCTCCTTGTGGGACATATCCCCTGCTTCTGCAATTGAGGTATCTCCTTCCTGACTTGAACTACAGTGACAATTTTTTCTAGAAAATGAGTGGAGCAAAGAGCCATTGTATTCAACACCTTACCTGCTCACAGGCTTCAGAGTGGCAAAAGATTAACCTTAGCTGCTTAGAAGGGAATACCTCTAGGCCTCGCTAAGGAATTTCACTGAGTGTTTTCCACTGCTTTAGAACTCTGAACTTGTAAATGTTTCCCAGCAGAGTAGCGGACCATTTCAGAGATATCTTTTATATGTTCAAGAGGTGTCTTACATACATAAGCTCACTTTTCTTAGCTGCCTTTTGAAGATGCCTAAGAAGCAGACATCTCCAATGGTCCATAGGATACAGGTACAAATAGCTGCCTTCACTAGTGGGAGTTTGTTTCCAGTACCTTCTTGATTGAGTCTTGCTTCATACTGACCCTTTTTGAAGCAATGCATGCCTAAACAGTTGCTTAATGCTTTGCCACTCAAAGAAGAAATGAAATTTAAGCCAGTGAATTCATACTCAATAAAGAAGCTTAAATATACACCTTGAAAGGCTGGTGTAGCAAGTGTAGGAGAAAGAAATCCCTCATATTGGGTACTTTAGAAATCAGCTATGTTCATATCTTTTTATGAAAAAAACAGTGCTTCTAGTTGCTGGTAGCCACCCATAACTGCTGTCAGATAGGTGAAGCTTTGTAGTGAAGCTTTGTAGTGAAAGCAAGAGACTCAAAAGCAGGACACCGGTCTCATTCTGTACTCTGCCATCCTTCACTGATCTGTGATCATGCCTTTTGGCTCCTTAGCTGGTTCACTTATTAAAACATGGGTAATAGTTACATGTGTAAATGCTGTGCACAAGCTAACAAATCAATCCTATTAAAATTCAGTTAAACTTTGAAGGTACCTTATACCTTTTTATCTCTAATAGCATTAGGATAAGAGGCTCTGACTGAGACCAGAGATCTACTGTGCTAGTTACTGTACACACACAAAAAGGAGGCATTTTCTTGTGCTGGAAAGCTCTTAACATATGATAATTGAAATAGTTTTATCCCCACTTTTACCAGGAATCCAAGACAGAAATTACACAACAGCTTAGAGCCAAACTCAGACCTCTCCAACTCTTAGAAGTGCCTTTACCCACACAGTCCCATTCTTGTCCATTTTAGCCACAGCAGCATTGAAAGCACAGCTAAATGACTTGCCATAATCAATCCAAGAACAAAAGCAATAGCCTCCATCAGACAATAACCAAACCACAAGCAGAAATGCTAACCCCACACAAAGCAGTTCTAAGCCCACAGCAAACAAACATGACAGTTTTTCAGCCAGGCTCGGGCAGTTCTTCAGTGAGGCTCGGAGAGACACCATGGATGGGCTCAGCAGTACTCGGAGGTGCTCCCACGCACGCTGCTGAGAACACAGCCATGCTCCTTTCAAGCACGGCACCTTGCATCCTCTCCAGGTTACCCATCACCCCAGCCCTGGCGAGGCAGTAGCAGCCTTCCTTGGCACAGCAGGCTCACAAGCAAGAGACAGCCCCGCAAGCCAGAGCTTAATGGAAGGGCGTTAACACTAATTGAATCTGAACAGCCATAGCCATGCATCACTTTGCATTTTCTCATGTTAAAATGCAACAGCCATTTGTTCGAGCACTCCTAATGTGTTTAAAATCTTTCCAGTTACAGATGATGCTGTTTCTAAGCATGACATTCCCAAGCAGCCTGGCACAGACCTGAGATGCCGCTCTGCAGTCTTCCCTACCCTGAAGTCCATTGCTGCCCCTGTAACCCCAGTTACTACCTTGCTAGTTTCTGTATTTATTACCTAGTTTGGCCAGCCTTGAACAAACATACAAACAATTGGGATTAAGAGTTTACAAAAGTCTATCTCAGCAAGAGCACTTTTTTTTTTTTACCTCTCCTGATGACATGAGGCCAGATGCTCAGCTGCAAACTGACACAACTCAGAGTGTGCCAGTTCTGAACAAAATCAGCAGATTCAGCCTTTTTAGATCCAGAGATTGGCTCAATTTCCTGGCAGAGAAGGAAGCTAAACCTGGCAGTATTTGAAGAAAGAGAATACTATACACCCAGGTGAGACTAAATGAGCAGGGGTCTGTTTGGATACGCTGATGAGCACTGCAATAGGAGACAGACACTGACCCACAGCACAAAGACATTGTGAGTGTTAGTACACATGAAGCTGGAAAAAATGCTTTGTGGATGAAGAAAATCTTATAAATAATAGAGGGACCAAAACCCCTGAGTTCCACTGTTTATGGATGTGATTTCATCAGCTCTGCCTCTGTTGAGGCAGTCACGTTCCTCCCTCTTTCCACCTGGACTCTCACAGCTTCCTTTCTGTGGAGAGCCCCGAACACTCAGAGGGTGACCAGGGGCACATATATGTCAAAATCTGCAGATGCACCTGAACTCTAGTGCCTTAGAGTGAGGTTTATCTGGGAAACACTGCAAGATGTAAAGCCCCCTGGGAATAAGAAAATCACCTACTTAATTTCTTCAGCTCCAGTGGCTTACCTGCATGATGAATTTGGTCCATGTGTATTAAATACACAACACAGATACATATCACACTTCTCCAGTAGATCTTAGCCATCTCTCTCCCTAGATATCACCTGTGTGAGTATTATTATTTTACAGATGGGGAAACTAAGATCCAGGGAGAGCAAGTAGGATGCCCTAAGCCACACAACAAATGACAAATTAACCTTGGGCTTCCTCACATGAAAAGCAACATCAGACTAGGGCTGGGATGGTTCTGTATACAGAGTTGCAGGTCACTGGGTGAACAGAGCACAAGGGACTGTTACTATATCTTTGTCTCGTTCTAAGATTTATTTTTTTTTTCCATACCCTACACATCTGCTACAAACCACAGTCAGAGGGGAGTTGGCCCTTTGGTCTGATCCAGTACAGCTGTTACTACATTCCCTCAGTTTTAGAAATCAACCTGACCCCTCAGCATTGGATGCTAGCACCCTTAGACTTGGAAGAAGTTCAAATTTAGGACCTTGCTTTAGGAATATTTTGTATTAAAATGATTTATATGAACACATTTGCTCTTTGGATCTGGCAGCAGCCTGCAATCAGGCCCAGCTTTTCTTAATATTTTGGGCCATAAGCCATCCAGCTTGGGGATTTATTCATCTTAACATGTTTAGCTTTGTAAGCACAATGCGGTAGTTACTGTTGTGCCTCCCGGCTGCTCTTCCATTTTTTATAAACTCATTTTCTCTGCTAACCTACTTTTAATCTTTTTTCTTGCAAAGCTGTTTTTAGTCTTCCCTTGCTTCCCCCCTTCCCCCCCCCCCCCCAAAAAAAAAAAAACAAACAAACCAACCCCAAACCACTGGGATAAAACTGCTCTGGGTGCTAAACACTAGTGACTTGAATAGGCTCCAGCTTCTATATCCTGGCTTTGGAAATAATTGTTCCCACTAATCCTTTTGAGTGCACTCCCAATTCCATACATTCAAAGAGCTGCCCCCCCACCCCCCCCCCCGACACACCCAATTGCTTCTGTTCAACAATCAGAGATCATGCATCAGCACATTGTAATTGCTGGTGCCAAGCAGTTCTCGAGCCCCCAAACCCACTAACTGTTTCTGAGCTATGGATGGAGGCTCCTCCACCAGTGTCACTGCCCTTCCTGCTTTATCCTCATCCCAGCTACCTGGAAAAGAAAAATTATCTTCTATTCCAGCTCAGCCCTGCAGCCTGCCAGTCAATTCCTGGATCCCTTCAATTCAGTATCATAAATACACTTAATGTGGTAGTTCAGTATAGATTTGGTAAGACAGTTATTTGAGTGATGATACATAATTTATGTTGCCCTGTAACATAGGAAGCTGTGAGTGGTGTCTGAGAGTGAATGGATTCAAGAAACTCGCCATACAGCAGCACAGACTGCCAAAGGGGGAAAAGGGTAGGGAGAAAAAAAAAAAAGACAGCAACCCAAGGGAGGGGGTGCGTGGAGGAAGAGAAGAGCTCGATAGCAGGAACAAGTGTGAAAGAAAGGCAACATGAAAGGCACAGGCTAAGAAAAGAATGGAGAAGGAGAAAACAGAAAATGAGGATGAAAGAAGAGAGGAGGAGCTGAACAGAAGATGGAGATGGGGCAGAGAGGGTCTGCAGGATGAGTAAGAGACAAGAAGCATGGAAAGGGAGAAATGGAGAGCAGAGTATGCATGCTTGACGCGACAAGCAGGTCTCTGCAGGCTGCGAGTGCCGCAGCCAGCCGGGAAGCAGAACCAACTGCTGTGTCAGCCGGAGGGCAAGGGCGAGGAGAGGCACCCCCACTCCCATGGGGTTCTGCTACCTCATGACTCACCCCTGCTCCTCTCCTCTGCTCCCCCTACCAGCCACAGCCGGGGGACTGCCTGGCTTCCCCACCCACTTCCAACCCTTCAGCTCTACGTGGTGTTGGGTTTTGCTGTTAGTCTCCTGCCCGACCTCATTTTGGGAAGTTGTAGCAGGAATATGTGGCCAGCCCTTCAACTGGGTGAATTGGAGACACTCTGCTGGCAGTCTCACCCAACTGCATTATCACCCCTTTAGCGATAGTAGTGTCCTACTTTAGCACCCCTTAGCTCAAGGGTGAAGGTCATAAGTGCTGCACCATGGTAACATCTCTGCCCAAGAGAACTCACCAAGTTTGCTGTGGGTCTGAGATGAGACACAGCAGGTGGATAAAGCAAATGGAAAGTGGGAGTTTGGTGAGGCTAGAGAATACGAACAACGTTTAGCAAGCACACGGGATCTGTGCCTGCCGTTTGCCTAGGCTTCCACTTCTGAAGTGGCACTGGCTCTCAGCTCCTGGAAGTTACTTTTTGGTTGGAGAGCTCTCATCCAAACAGTTGGTGTTAGTAAACCATCTGTTACACTGAGCAGTGACCTGTCACAGAAATGGAGAAACACCTCAAAGAAAGATCTCCATCAGGACCACTCCCATATATGGGAGAGCCTGAGATACCAGGAAAGCATCTGTGATTTATTTTCTGGGATTTATCCAATATAAACTGAAGGCCACACAACCATTTGGCTCTAAACAGGACCCCTAGCGAGCAGAACAGACAGCTATATTAAAAGGAAAAAACCCTAAGCACAACAACTGGCCTAGTCAACAGCCTCCACAGAGGCTGAAGAGGGGGACTGGCCCTGAACACTCAGTTTTCCTTTTGCCTGCAGCATCCATGATGAGGCTTACTATTACTTCTGTTGGTGGAACACAGCCAAGATGCTTGCTATTGTGCCAAATTGGAGAAAAACCGCCTTTGCTTCGTGGAGTTCACAATATAGCTGGTATTGACCAAAGTGTTTCCTGCATGTCTCTTCTCTTGCACACGTGTGGCTGTGCACAAACCTGCTTCCTTGCCTGCAGGCTGACACGTACAGCTCTGCGAGGGAAGTCCGATCGGCAGATGTCTGGTAATCGCTGCTGTTTCCAGTGCTGCCACTGACACAGTCTGTGCCTAGGCATGGTATGCAGGCCAAAAATATTAAAACTGGCTCTCTTCATGCCAAGTGAAGTGGTCAGGAGCTGCAGGGAGTGAGCTCCTCTGGAAAAGTAGAGTAGCTAATAACTGTGCACTTAAAAGTAGAAGTATTGATTGAGAGCAGGGCCTTTAATCTCCACACTCAGCCTGTAGAAAGGGAACTGTGCTCCTCTCCTACCTTGCAAGATGACGACTCTGTGTGCTTTAACGTTCATCAACTGATATTTACAAAGTTATAAAGCTGCCAACTGGCAAATACTGTGGAAAAATACCCTGGATTTCCCCTGCTGCCTGATGCTGTGTGTGTGCGTCCCTGCGTGTGCTCGCCTGCGTGTGTCTGGCTGTTTATCGGCCAGGATCCTCATGGCAGGCGTCAATGCACCTACCCCTCTGAATGCACTGCCTGCATTCATGTCTCTGTTTTCTTTGGAATGCTCCAGCATTTCCCTTGGAACTAATGGCCAATAGTATAGTCTCTCCTCAGACATCCCCCTCTGCCAGAGTGCTCCCATGAAAAGGATTTTCATTCTCATATTTGTGAGCCTCATGCTGTCCCACTGTCTCTTTCAGGATGTTCTCCCCTGGGGATAGGGTCACAAAACCCACACAGAGTTGCAATTAGATATGCTCTGTAATTTTTTTTTCTGCCCTGAAAAATACGACAAGAGAAACTGGAGGTTTTGTAGAAATTGTCCAAGTAGATTTAAGAAAGCGCTGTGCTCCCCTTGGCCTGAAATCTGCAAGCTCTGGAAAGAAATATTTAGATGAACCTCCTCCAAAAGTTTTCAGAAGGCGGCAGCTATTTCTTGTAAAAATAAATGTGTAATAAAAAGCAAAGAATTTCCCTTGAAAACTAATTTCAGTAGAAATTTTTCAGGTAGCTTCAGTGAGCTGTGGAGCTCAGCATGCCCTCTGGTGCCAGAGCCAGGTCTCACAGGCCCTGGGACCACCAGCTCCCTACAGCAAAGCCGGAGATCAAGTTCAAAAAGAAAAAAAAAAAACCCCACACTTGTGGCGATATTCATCCTTCCTTCTATAAGAATTCCTACAAAACTTAAAAATAACAATAGAAGTGAGAGTTAAATATTCGTGTGTGTGTGTGCTTTGAGTAAGAATAAAGCATCCGACTTAAAAACCGTAGATGAGTACCTCACTCACCTCCTGTAGCGATCTGTACGGCTGTGCCACATTTACACAAAGGAAGCAGAACGGGGATTTGCCTGATGTCAGATTGAAGCCAGCAGAGTCTTCACAGGGAAAGAGGTTGTCTCATATGGAAAGCCAAAACATGCAGAAATGGGACACGGGAGCCGAGCTCCAGCACCAGTTCAGCCAGTGCTGGTGGGCAACTGGGCTCTACTTTTTCAAGTCCTAATTTCCCTACCCTTAAAAACTAGTCCATAATGATACAACCCCATGCAGGGAAAGTACTGTGTACTGGTAGGTGCTGTTTTCCAGCAGACATGCTGGCTCTGCAATAACACTTGCAAGATGAACTTGGTGTCTGACTGCCAGGTGCAGGTTTCCTCTCTTTGAGGCAATATGGAAAATATAGTGGCTCCCACATCACAGTGGCTCACGCATCACAGAATCACTAAGGTTGGAAAAGACCTGTAAGATCATCAAGTCCAACCATCAACCCAACACCACCATGCCCACTAAACCATGTCCCACAATGCCTCGTCCACACATTCCTTGAACACCTCCAGTGATGGTGACTCCACCACTTCCCTGGGCAGCTTATTCCAGTGTCTCACCACTCTCCCAGTAAAGAAATTTGTCCTAATATCCAGCCTGAACCTCCCCTGGCACAACTTGAGGCCATTTCCTCTTGTCTTATCACTTGTCACTTGGGAGAAGAGACCAACACCCACCTCTCTGCAATGCCCTTTCAGGTAGTTGTAGAGAGCGATGAGGCCTCCCCTCAGCCTCCTCTTCTCCAGACTGAACAACCCCAGTTCCCTCAGCCGCTCCTCATAAGACTTGTGCTCCAGACCCCTCATCAGCTTTGTCGCCCTTCTCTGGACATGCTCCAGCACCTCAATGTCCTTCTTGTAGTGAGGGGCCCAAAACTGAACACAGGATTCGAGGTGCGGCCTCATCAGGGCCGAGTACAGGGGCACGATCACCTCCCTACTCCTGCTGGCCACACTATTGCTGATACAGGCCAGGATGCCGTTGGCCTTCTTGGCCACCTGGGCACACTGCTGTCTCACATTCAGCCGGCTGTCAACCAACACCCCCAAGTCCTTTTATGCAGGGCAGCTTTCCAGCCACTCGTCCCCAAGCCTGTAGTGTTGCATGGGGTTGTTGTGACCCAAGTGCAGGACCCGGCACTTGGCCTTGTTGAACCTCATCCAATTGGCCTCGGCCCATCAATCCAGCCTGTTCAGATCCCTCTGCAGAGCATCCTACCCTCGAGCAGATCAACACTCCCACCCAACTTGGGAGTCGTCTGCAAACTTACTGACGGAGCACTCAATCCCCTCATCTAGATCATCAACAAATATATTAAACAAGACCAGCCCCAAAACTGAGCCCTGGAGGACATAGCGGTACATAGCAGCTCTACTAATCCTTGACTGACAGAACTTTCAAACAGGAATCACAGTTTTTCATTAGTCATTGGAAGAGTTTCCCAGATCCAGTGACTCCGCATCGGAGAGTTGTGGCCGTCCTTGCCTGTGGTATCTTGTCCCAGACAGGGGAACATGCCATTGTGCTCATTCACACAAGAAAAGCCCACATGAAAGCTGTCTGTTTTCTTTGCCTCATCATCTGGGACACAGAGCTCAGTACCTTGCAACTCTACCCCATTTCCCACTCCAGGTAAAGGAGCTTGGGGTCAGCTCAAAAGGAGGATGTGATTTCATTCAACAATAGCTCCTGAGTGGCTTATTTGTCTCCACATAAGCGACTGGGAACAGATGTCTCAGCCTCCTTGTACCAGTCACTTATCTAAGAAAAGCTTTGTCTTTTTTGTACAGGGTCCTTGTTCTCGCACCCTTAACTCATCATTACACAGAAATAAACTATCAATGCCCAGCCTTGTGACGCTGCAGGGAGGAGGGCTGAGTCTCCAGGAATAAGGAAGAAAACACATTAAAGGGGTCAAATCTCAAACCTTGCACCACTTGGTATGGGTACCACTCTGTTACAACAGGATCATGTGCTTTTAAGCCAGCTGAGAGGGGGCAGTACCTAAATGTAGGTTTTTAAAACAGGTTCCCAAGATCAGACCTTTTGCTGGCCTCCTTTTTCCCCTGAGATGTGAGATACCTCTATTCTGCCCCAGACAGTAATATTTAAGGAGTCCTGAACCCCTACACGCTGCCTTAGAGTCCTTACCAGCTCTCTAGACTTCTACTTTTATCTCCTTCCAGTATCTTTTAAATTCTGCCTTCCACAGCAAGAAATACAGGCTTTGCAAAGGAGCCTCTTAACCACAGTAACTTTACTGTTAGAAACCACAAGGATTACATGCTTTAAGCGATAAAAAAAGAAATATATTGCCAAAAGCACCTTCCTACCCCAAGCCAGCCCCTTCTTAGGGATCACAGTTCACCAATAGTTCTAATTGGACACAGTCCTTCCTGCCTGCTTTTTACTATACATCTTTCTCATGTGAGGGTGATTGCTGGCACGGGCCACAACCCCATTCTGAAATCCAGCCCTGATGTCACTATCAGACACACAACCACATGCAGCACTCTCCCAGAATCCCTGGCTTTGCTCACACTCCCACCCTGGCACAGAGAAAGCCAGTCTTACCCAGGGATGCACAAAGAGACCAGAGACAGCAGCATGAAGCACTAGCCATAACCCTTCTCTAGTATCACGCCCAGAACATGGAAGAAAGATTACATTTTGTACTTTAGCTGGTACAAAAGGACGAAAACAGGACTTACCATTTGAGCCAGGCACAGTCCTACTTCCACTATGCACCCAGAAAAATCTCTTCCACTGCTCTGAGCAAAAGAGGTCACCTCGGACCGATCCCTAGCCCTTATCTCCAGGTTTAAAGGGTTATCCATCAGACAGCACTGAGGGCAAGGTTGCCGGTCTTCACTACAGCTGACAGGAGGCTGATTACCCAGAACTGAAGCCTGTCTGCTATGTGGAAGTGTTGGTTTTCTTTCTTTTTAAGAAAGAAGGTCATACCTTGCTGCAGATTTATCCAAATCTTTTGTAATTGTTGCCTTTGCTGATGGTTTATTACCAGCTGATGACACTATGGATGAATTGAAACTATCTTTTCTATCTTTTTTTTTTTTTTTCCATCATTTGGATCAAGACAGCTAACAGGGGAACTCACTTAACAAGAGAGAAAAGGTGGATGGCTAAAAGCAGCCAAATGACCCACAGCTTGTAATTAGGTTAAGGGTAACCAGGTGATTTACCCGTTGTAAATACCTGTTTTTTTCCACTGACAAAAAATGTGCCTAAATGATTAGTTAAAGTTAGGTGTGACGGATGCCACCCCTTGTCTCAGTGTGTTTCAGTGCCTGTTGTTTTGATGAAATAGTGCCCCTGGTTTCAGAAACAAAAATGTGGATTGTCCCATCTGTTCTATCATCTTGTCTAAGACAGTAGTAGCCAGCAAAAAGTGTTCAGAGGAGATAGAAAGCCCAACCACTGACAGTCCTTTGAACACCCGACCCAAAGAGAAGATCCCTCTCTAATCCCCTGTAAGTTTGAAGCTTGTCTGTGCCCTGAAGGAAGAGAATTTAATATTCCTTGCAAAATCCCAGGCTCTAGGTAATCCACATTATCGTAACTCTGGACAAGCTTGTTTTCCACAAAAATACCGAGTATTTTTCTAACCTTGCTGAGCTCTTGATCACTGCAAATATCTTGTGCCTATTAATATCATGAGGTGACTGTGAGGGGAAACTGGGTGCTCTGAACATGTTTAAAACACGCAACTTTGTCTCTTTCCCAGGCTTTCTAGATAAACCCCATGGGGAGGCAGCAGTTCATTCGACATGGATGGGTCTGTTGGCTTAGCAATCGTACCAGTTCATGCAGTTTCTCCTGTCTCCCCAGGGAGTGAATCCTCAGCTCCGGATTAACAGGCCGATAAACATCAACCACTACGCGACGAAGAAGAGCGTGGCGGAGAGCATGCTGGATGTGGCACTGTTCATGGCGAATGTCACACAGCTCAAAGCGGTGCTGGAGCAGGGAGCTTCCTTCCAGTACTACACCACCCTCATTGTGCTCATCAGCATCTCCCTCTTCTTCCAGGTGATGATCGGGATTCTCCTCATCATCACTGGTAAGGCAGCTGCCGAGGCGTGTGCACCCTCGCAGGGTGCTACTGCAGTAGGACACCCCATGGCTGGGCCAGCATGGGGGTGGGAGGGAGAAGCCTCTTCCCCTGAACTGTTTCCCCTGGCTCCAAGCAGGGCTGCAGGAGGGTTGAAGAGACAGCTTGACATGGGAGGTGGGGAGGTCCGTGTTACTGCTTTTCAAAAAGTGGGGAGTGGGTATTTTTTCTCTTGCACAACAGCTCTGAGCACTACTCTTCCTTCACTTCCCTGCTGCTGAATCCCTGTCGTAGGGAGAGAACTGGGTTTGGGGCCTCTTGTTTGCCCATCCTGTAACATGCCCCTTCATGCAGCTCCTGCAGATACAACATTTTAGCTGTATCTTTCGCCTCACTCAAGCTGGGGCCTAACAGAACAATTTAGGCAGAGGTATTCCCTATATTAACCTCACATTTAACCAATGCCACAGTTCTCCTAATGCCATACAGACAGTATGTTAACACCAGCATTTCAGACAGGCTTGCCCAGTGTTCCATCTGATACAGGAGTTGCTACAGTGCAGCCTCCAACACATGCCCAGTATTAAAAGTCTGCAGAATGCTGCCTTTTCCTGTGTATCCTACGTGGTTTTTTATGTGGGACACGGGATCAGAGGCTACAGGAAATCCTGTGACGTGCTCCTTCCCCTGCCTCACATGGCACAGCCTTTCCTGGTGGCAGCCACGGTGGCCAGAGCCAGCTGTGAGGAGAAGGGGGACAGGGGACCACAACTGAGGACAGGGAGCCACAAAGCTGCCGTTCGCATGGCTTATTGGCCAGACAGCCCCAGTAACCGGTGCATTCCTGCATCTGAACTGATCAATGCCAATCAGCCAGGGCTGATCCCATTCATGAACCCAGATACCTCCTGGTCTGGGGGTGAGGAGGGGGTTGATAGCTGTGTCAGCACGTATGTGAGATTTGGGTGTCAAGGAGGACCTGGCCTCCCAACCCAAGTACAACGTTGCTGACCTTTGTCCCCCATGTCACCCAACCTTCCCTTGCCATGTCCCATGGCCATGCAGTTGGGGCTCACATGGCACATGCCTGGCTAGTGTGCAGCAGTAATTTGGCTATTTAGGGTTGGCCTGTTGGAGGGCCATGGCACCTCCATGGGAAAACAAAGAAATGATGTAAAAAAAATGTTTTTCCTCTGCTCCATCCTCCTATGTCAACCTAGGGCAAGCTGTGGCCCCTGTAAAGTTCCCAGGACTTTTTCCTCAGCCCTGTGGCCACAGTGCCCGGGGGCACCATGGACATTTGCCAGGCAGGGAAGGCTGGCAGGGGCTGGGTGACTTGGAGTCAAGCTACAAATCTCCCTTTCTTTTTGCATTGTATCGCACAGCTCGTTTGAACCTGAATGATGTTGCAAAACAACCCCGCCTAAATATACTCAACAACACCGCCACAGGTCTCATCTTCATCACAGTCATCCTCAACATCTTCATCACAGCCTTTGGGGTGCAGAAGACTGGCCTCTACCCTACCAGGAATTTTCGACCTTATTAAGTCATGGGGCAATGGAGTCAGGTAAGAAAAGGGTGAGTTCCCATCACTGCCAGTCCCTGGAAGGGCTCTCAGTCTCAGAAAACATCATTGCAAGGTGGAGAAGGAGAAGGGAAAGCTGCACAAATTAACAAAGCCTTTCCAGAGGCATGTTGTTGTCCCATGAGCTTCTGGGGCCATTGAACAAATTCCCTCAGTGGAGGAGGATTTCTCCTTGCTAGGTGTTTAAAGCAAGAACACCAAACATCCCAACTGCTGGGATTTATCAGCAGCAAGTGGTTTTCAGAAGGCTGCAGACCTCATTGTGGCTTGTGGGTGGGAGCTACATTTGGAAAGAAAACTAGGTGCGTTCTGGAAGGTATCCAAAGATGGTAGCATTATCTGAGCAGAAGAAAAGGAAGGTGCTGGCGAGGCAGGGGTGAAAGAGCTCTTCACAACAGCCAGTGTGGTTTGGCAGGGGCTGTTTTAAGAATCTAACTCTCTTGAGAGAGTCTTGTGAATAAGAGTTCAACCAAATTCTTGGGTTCCCATGTCAGGTCAACGAGGGAATGACATGTTCTTAGGTCAAAAGCACTTTAGGTCAAGTGCTTAGGTCACCTCTTGCTTACATGACCTGCAACATGTAAACATAGTTTAAACACAATATACTGGGGCAATGGCCAGCAAGAAAGCTCGATAGATGCATGATATGATGAGGTAGGATGCAAAGGCCAAAAGCCTCTATAAAAACCCTGCTGGCTTGGGATCCAGAAGGGTGTGAGCGCTGAAGAGCAGCACCCCACACCCGTAGGGGTGGCCGTGATGCCGAGTGACCAGGTATGCCGTGACTGCTTCTCTCTGCCCGTGCAGCATGGAGGAGCCTGCTGTGACCCTACTGGCGTTTCTTGTCTTCACTGCAGGATCTGAGCAGCGTGGCTGGCGGAGAAAGTTCTCCTCCTCTACGTTTTCACTGATCTCAGCAGAAGCCCATCGATGAATCCAGAGAACTGGATTAAACTTTCAAAACTGTGTATGTGCCATGGTATACCAGCCCCTTACCACAATGCTTTTGCAGTTCTGACGGGGTGAAAACATTGCCTTTCAAAGCTAGAGCAAACTTTGCTAGAGAAAGCGGCAGGAACAGCAGCAGGTACACAATTTCAAAGCACAGTTCTTGTGCTTTCTTGTGCTGCTTCATCACTTGTTTTAGTTGCCTGCTTCACATACTCAATATTGGCTCATTTCGTAGAGAAGACTGAACAATTTACTTTATAGGCTAAATAAACAAGAAAAGTCCAGCTTTTTTGTCTCAAGCATAAGTTGCTATACTTAAAGCAATGCTATCTAATAGTTTACCTCCCAAATGTTGGTATGGATTTCTCAAACTAAAAAAAAAAAGTAGTTCTCATGGGAGGGTAGAAAAGTGTGTGTATGTCAACGTAGCTAAAACCAGTTCAATGTTTTCCTAGTTGTTTAAAAATAAAATTAAATGCGACACAGTTAAGAGAACAATCAGCTATTTCCAACATTGGAAAATTAACAATGACAGAAAATAGATATTACGGTCTGATGTCATTGCCAGGGACCTATCAGGAATGATGTCAGAATAGCCTGACAATATTTAGTAGAAAATGAAGAAACTTTATACATAAGGAGACACTCTAGGCTTATTGCCACAATGAGAAATGACAGGTGCATAGTGTATTACTTTATTAAAAAATCACCATTATAATTTAAGGTCTTATCACTAACATAAATGCTTTTAAATGTATCATTTTTATACTGACAATGCTGGGAATTCTCTTGTACTAGAACAATTTGTTTCCTTAAAAAAAAGTCTTTGAATTAATGATTTTTCAGATTTTTTTTGAAAGAGTAAAAATTTTTGATCCTAAATTTTGTAACTCTATAGTCATGCTAAAAAATTGGTATTTTAATAGCCTGGTGTAAGCCTATTTATATAATGACATGCTTTTCTGATTATTAAATGATTTTTTCATTGTACGGCAGAATCAGAGTTCAATATGGATTTTTGATTTTGCATACTCTTGCCACCACTGAGAAAGAAATGTCATGAAAATGTCCACATACTGGTCTTTAGGAGCTACTGGGAGTGTCTGACACTTAAAAAAACCAGGTATGGGCAGATTTCATTTGTACTCTATATTTGACTTTACAGAACTAAATTTCTGTTTAAGTCACAGGTGGTGCTTCTTTCTGCAGAGGGTGTGAATGATCTTGCCCACAAAGGCTGGTGGGTAAGGCTACGGGCCAGCATCAACCAGTACCTGCAAATGACAGTGGCTTTTTTGCAGCTGAAGGAAAGCTGCATAGAAAGAGTAGGGTGGAAAATGCCAGTTACGCATTTACCAGAATTTAAATCAGCAAAGCTGAGCACAGTCTGGGATCTGTTTGGTTAAGCAGGTAAAGACTCGTCCTCCACTTTGTCTGGGGGATGGCAGGTCTGGAGCGACACTGAGTTTGCTGCTTATCTTGGTCCTCGGCCTCTGCTGAGACCGACAGCAAACAGGGGTGAGTGTTTCTGGGAAGTCTCTATTATCCTGCTCTTCCTCTTGAAAAAGGCTTCCCTGTAGAGGCAGCAAAACTGGTTCTAGCCAATGCAAAACCACCAGCTAAGGGCTTTCAGCCACTACTGGTCAGCTGGGTTCATGAAAAGGTAAAGAATTATGCATCCCATGTGCAGATCCCAAATCCTGTGACTCATTGCTTCACAGAGTAGGAGGCAAAGCAATTAGCATTGATGACTGAATGTAAAGAGAGAAAAAAAAGAAACAGTTCAGCTGGGAAAGCAGCAGTGAGGGGAATTTCATTACCAGATCCTAACTTCAACATCATCGTCTCAGAGAGCTGCCAGGTCAGGTATAGCAGCACGCAAGGCCTGCCTGAGCAGAGAGGGCTTCCCATCACCCAGCCCAGGCAAGCAGAAGACTGGCAGCGTGCTGGAATGCTTTTCCCCCCATCACTTTTAATCATCGTTTCTCATTATAATGGAATCAGACTCATTAGCAACCTTGGCTGCCTTTTTCCCCCTCCATGTCTGACTCCCATTCCTGCCAAGCTTTTTATACTCAAAGGAGGCAGAGTTGAAGCGAAAAGGGGCCAAGTTTGAATCTAAATAAGCAGTTGCCGTGAAAGAGGTGACCTCCCATTTATGTAGGCTGTGCCAAGTACCGAGCTCAGGTCTAGACTCTCACCTGCGGTCTTCTCCAGGAATTGTCCCCCACTTGCGAGACGGACAACTTTGTTCTCCACATTCTCTCTCTATGATCACATTGCACTTGGGCTTTGCTGGGACACGTATTTGTCCCATGTTTCTATCTTGTTTCACTTGATAAACCCAGGAAGACAGGAAAAAAACTGTTTTGTTGCCATCCCACTTCCTACAGCCCTAGAGGGGATTGAAACAGGTCTGGCTCCTGGCTAACCTTGCTTACTGCATCTCCCACCCGCCTGTGGCTGCAGAGCTCTCCCTGGCTTGGGCAGAGTGACCTGTCTCTCTGGTATTGCCTACCCCTTCGGTTATATGAAACCAGAGGAGCAACACCTGGTTTCTAATCCCTGCTGCATGGCGATGCGGGTGTGAGTAACACACGGACAGAACTGAGCTCTTGTAGGAAGACAATGTATTTATAAAATGTGAGGGAGAATCAGTATATCCCCCAACTCTAACAGAGACGTGGCCCAGGAGTCGTCTTGAAGGCACAGAGCCACTTTAAGGCAGATAATTCAAAGGTACAATTCAGATTTTTAACACAAGGCATCGGTATCTAAAAAACCATCAACTTCAGACATTTGTAGGCAATGAGAAGAGGCGAGATGTTCATACCAGGTAAATGTAAAAGACAATGACAAAACAAGTCACATTATAATTTTCACACAATACATTTCTCTCAGAATAAAAGCCAGCCCTTCTTTGTTCCCTTCGCTGACCTGCAAAACAAGCCTCAGCCCCACAATTCCCAGTCCTGAAGATGGAGTCGTCATTTGTGGGCAGAGCCTCCTTGCCGTACACCCTGCGCTTGGGGGCCCAGGGTCCCCAGCCTGGCCACATCCTGCCCCAGGGAAAGTCTCTTCTGCAGCATGGCCCATCATCTCCCCAGCTGTCCCCAGACAGAGCTACCAGAGCAGCTCCCTCCTGCCTGCCTGCCTGATGCAGGGGAAATCCCATGCAACGGATTTCCTCCTGCCATTGAGGCAGGACACAGCCAGGATGAACATGAAGGCCAGAAACTCGGGGCAAACTTCACCGGAAACTCAGGCACAGCTTCCTAAAAAGATCCTGCTGACAGAAATGAGATCAACTGTCAGGTGGAGTCAGCTTCCCGGCTGTGGTGAAGCCAGGTTCTCTCTTGCTCTCCGGGAGCTGTGCTGGACCCAGAGACAAGCACTCCTCACAGCGGCAGTGCACGCACGCAACACAAGTGACGGGATGAACTGACTGCCAATCAGGGACGGCAGTGGCCTGGCCACCACCCTGGATGGCCACATTCTTTCACTGCATGGCTGCAGGACTTACCTGCTCCTGCCGTGCTCCCCGCTCTCCCCCTCTTCATGACTCTGGGGAGAAAAACTGCAGGTTGTTTTGGAAGAGGGGCAGCAGCCTCAGAGCAAAGCCTGGCGCTGCTCCTGCAAGATATGCTCCTGGCGAGCGAGCGTCTATCGCCTTCTCTCCCTACAACCTGCAGTGGTGTCCGAGCATGTGGGCTGGAAAACAGCTTTTGTCCCCATGGGCTCTCCCCAAGCTCCTCCATAGAGGCTGCCAACTAGTGCGAATTAGTATTAATCACTTTTACTACCGCAATACTTAAATACCAACTAAGAATCCCCACTGTGCTAGAAAGGGAAGAACATTTGTGATGGCTACTTTGACACTGGCCATCAGGAAACTGGACTGAAACCCACTAACTCTTTACATCTCCACCAAGGAGTCCTCACGAGGTAAACAGTTCTGCTTGCCACTGGCCTGGGTTACAAGGCGTGAAGGAAGGAACACAGTCACAGCTAAAGCATGGAGGCAAAATCCTCAAATTCTGCTGGCAGGGCTGGAGTGAGGGCTGCACCCTACTTTCCAGTCCACTCTTTCCTGACTGTCCTCTCTGGTGAGGAAGAGGGGTTACTCATATCATTTAAGCCAAGTGAGTTACCTTCTGGACGCACCTAATTCTTGCCAGTGTCTGCAGATGAACACCAGCTGCTAACTTTAGGTGCTGCAGACAACATCTAAGCCAGATGTGAAAGCACATGGTACAAATAACCCTTCCTCCCTGTACATGACATAAGGGCTGCCACCGAATCCATCAGCTCTCCATCTGCAAAATGGGCGTCATGCCGTTCTCTGCTTGATGGGGCCAAACAACTGGGTCCTGCTCACGCCTTGCCGTGTCCCGGCACTCGGCCTCCCTGCCAGCCTCTCCCCATTCCACAGGGATTGCGTGACAGAGCCAGCCTGGACAGGCTGTGGAGGTGCAGTCCTGGAGCCTGGAGAGCAGCTCACCTGCACGCTCGTGGGGTTGTGCCTGTGTTTGAGTGAAGCACAGGCTCCGACACGCACCGAGAGCGCGACTGACACTGCACATTCCAGGCAGAAACAGCTTATTGCAACATTGCATCACAGGGCTCTGGCCTCCTAAACTCCTGTAATACATTTTAAAAAAAATAATAGTGTTGCCTGTTGTCAGCCTCTTCCCTCTCCCCCCAACAGCAGTGTTTCATTTCTTAGTCTCTATATCGGTAAAGTACTTTCTCTCAATAAAAAGACTGCTCTGGCTTGGGCAGAAGGCTAAGGCTGCCTCTTCTGAGATATTCAGTGCCTGCATTCTGGCAAAGGCTCCATGGACTAAGAGACACAGCCATCTCTTGTCTACTTCTCACCAGAGCTGCACACTGCACAGCGAAACTTTCTGAAATCTGGTTGACTTTTTCTGACTCCATCAGTTGCAAAACCTGGACTGAGGCAAGCAGATGATCTGGCAAGATTTCTGTCTCACGTGCCAGAACTTGCGTGTTCAGTTTTCTACTGCAATAGTGGAATTTGATGGACTTGTCAAGCACCACAGAATTAATAAATGAATGCCTATTGTGAATTGGCATCCACTGCATCAGTGTAAAAAGCAAACAATTCTAGTACCATGTACTGCTTGTATCCTGCATACCTCCATTACTCACTTCTCAACGATTCCCTGAAGAGCTGGGTGCCATGAGCAGCATCCTATGTCACGCTCTCCCCTGAAGCCTGAGACCAGTAGCAGCCCTTTCAGCACAGTATGGGGACACCAAAGCTCCAGTGTAGAGCACTGAGTGGGATTTCTGGGTTTCTATAGTCTTGTAAAATGATTACAGGGGTAAAAAAATCTTGCCTTACATTAACAGGAGTTTTAGGGGATGAGAATTCCTTGTAGCATCAGGCTAGCTGTGGACAGGGGCTCTTTCCACGGTTCTTGGATCAATGCCAGCATGGGTCTGCCCACCCTTTTATTCACTCTACCCTCTTCTGTCCTTGCTGTTCTTTGCACCCAGTGCACATGCCAAGGCTTGAGGCCACCTCCTCCATACCGGGCCAGAGCTCCCTGGGCTGTTCCAGAGATGAAGCACCAACAGCTGTGCCAGTTCTTCAACCAAGAAGCCTGCTCTTTACATAAAACTCAAACTATGACAAGACATAACTGTGAGGCCATAACTTATTAAATTAACCTTTAGATGCTGCATAAATGTACAGGACTTAGAGAGCAGAATACTCTGTCTCCTCTTTTTCTGACAAAATCACAATATTTCAACTAATAAAATATTGCCACTTCTTCCCTGCTAGGGTTTCCCTGATATCATTAGGACAAACACACGTCTGTCAGATAAGGCTGCAAAGTTCCTCCTGAGATGCCATCCTAGTTTCTCTGTATAACCCCTCTACCATCCTCAGGCAGTGGACCAATATTTAGGTGGAGTTATAACATCAACCCCTGCCACCTCGCCCAGCTGCAGGCAAACGTAGCTCTCAAAAGGGAAGTGTACTTGCGTCTCCATCCATGGCCCATAATTTGCTGAATATGAGCACAGTTTTTCATAATGACTAAAGTAAAAAGCACAGAGAAACGTCTAAGCACCAGCAGCCTAAAGTGCCTATCAGCTCCTCCACATCCAAATTTCCTTGGGTCAGCACATGGGCATGTGGACACAATACAGTTCAGAGAACTTACTTGGTCCCCTGTCCAAAAGCATGGATACCAGAGAGGTGGGGAAGGAGGGGAAATGGGGAGGGTTGTTTTTTTTCTTTTTTTCGTTCAAGTATTGAAAGAGAAGCTGTGTTACTCTAAATAAACCATTCTGGGCTTAGCTGGAATTTGTGTTTGTTTGGTTTGCACCATGCAAGACTCAACGGGAAATATGGCACCTCTCCCAATGTACCATCCGCCAGACTGCATGGCAGGAAATAAGAGTCCTTCACTTGTCAACATCTCCCCCGCACGCCTTCCCAGCAAGACACGGATCCCACATCTTGGATACAACGGCTCACAAGAGAAACTCCCGCACCCCTAGCCAGACTGTCCCTTCCTCGGCTGCGCCGTCCCATCGGAGGGCTCTGGAAGCGGAGGAAGAGTTTGTGTGCTTGGCTGTGTGCCTCAATAAAGTGCACGTTGAGATGAGACGGTGGACGGTGCTGCCAAGCAGCTTTGGGGTTGAAGGCTACAGTGTCTTCAGCTGGCGCCGGTTCCACATGCCCCGCTTTGAGTGGAACCAGTGGAAAAAGTTTCTCAGGGAGAGACGCTCCACTTCCAGGCCGGCCTGCAAGATCCTGACAGAAAGAAGGGTAGATTTAGGGAAAACTTGATCACAAAGATACTGGGGGGCTCAGCCCCAGGAAATCTCTTTTCAGTTGTGCTGCTGTCAAGAGACTGCAATCAAACTGAAAAGTCCAGAATAGCTCAGGGGTATCTCATATCCATAAGCAGGCATCTGGTGACACTTGCTGAGTGTTTATGTACCCATGAGAGCAGGACTGGTCAGGAGCGGCCTGCACATGCCAGGCTAGGAGGAAAGACAGCTGGCAACATGGGATTGCTCAGGATGCTAGTCTTTTCTGCAGTCATCTGACAGAAAAGACAGGACAGGCCCCAAAACCTAGAACTACAAACCCAGAGGCCTAGGATTTGTACAGCAGAGATCCTTCATCTTAAACTTCTCAGAAATTGTAACTGTACCTCATGATCTTTAAATGTCTTTCTGACAGTTGCTCTTCCGGGCAATTGCTATTCATAGTATGGGAAGTCTGAGGGACCCAAACTGGACCAACTGTGCACTGCACTGCTTGAAGAGGACAAAATCTTCACGATCACCAGTGCCTGTGGCCCACCAGCAGCATGGCTGGATGGCACCAGGAAACAGCTCCCCTCTTCTTTTACAGTGGCTGTAGTAGCGTATTTTGGGTCCACTCGCCAACTAGGTTTGAGGTCAGGACATGCTCAAAGGCTCTCCCTCACTGACCAAGCTTATGGTGGCATTAGTCACCTCAGTCTCCTCAGATTCCCACTCCTCTGGTCATTGGTCCACCGGGATGTAATGGGTCTCCCCTCCTGAGTGCATGAATGATGACAATGGATGCCTACCTGTCCAGGAGTTCCCAGTCCTCTCCTCCCCAGCGGTCCCGAAACTCTTTTGTGTTCATGCCTCCAATCTTGTCCAGGTCAGACTTGTATATGCCCAGGAGACCAAACCCATTCACCTCCCAGTAGCCTGAGGACAGCACAAAAGAGGCACAGGTATGTTGGTGCTTTGAACCATTGATGACTCCAGCAGAGCTGCTGGAGTGAGACTCAAGCTACTTTTAGCACAATGTTGACACCAGAGAGTCAACTCAGCACCAATGCAGAGCCAATCATATTAAAGCTTTGGGAAGTGAGAAAGGCTTGAGGACAGACAGCATGGGCTGTCCTATGAACTTGTTAGCAGAGCCTTTCACATTTCCTGTCTGGCAGCGTAGTGTCTAATGTATCTGGACTGTCCTAGCTTCACAGGGTTGTCCCTGTGCTTGGATGGCTCAGGATGGTCACCTCCGTCTAAAGGAAATCCTATGCTCAGATGATTTGTGCCACTTTCCTCCCCCTGACTTGGGTTGGTTTCCCTCACCCCCGGGCTACTAGCTCTTCTCAGGACAGGCTGTGTCCCCTGAGAAAAGAAAGAAATGGACAGAAAGGAGTAAAGGAGGGGTTTTCCAGGGTCCTCAAATCCATAGAGAGCCCTAGGAGACGACCAGGAGAAATGCCATATAAAGGGGTCTGCTGGCTCTTTGATCTCAAATTCCAGGTACGTGACGCTATTAAACCCCATCCTATGTCTAATGCACTCTCACTTAGTGGCCCTGGAACTACCTTAAGCTCCAGACCTTGATAGCACCAGAGAAACAAATCTAGAGATGGCAGGCACCTTCTTTCTTTCCCCATTCCCCAAGGTCTGAGCCAAAGAGGCTCCACTCCCCCTTACCGTCCGGCCACTGTGGGGACATGCCGCAGTGCAGCCTCATGACCATGGGTGCAAAGGCCATCTTGCCTTCCACGCAGTGCTTCCGGATTGAATCAATGACTCCAGCTGGGAAGTGGATGTGGAGGTCGCACAGGAAAACGATGCTGTGCGGGTCCTGGAACCGACCACACCGGTTGGGAAAAAAACAGGTTGACTTTAATTAAGTCTTTCTTGAGGGGCAGGAAGACAGAGATATGGGAGTGAATTAAAGAGCCATTCATTGCCACATCAGAAACTGAGATCCTTGGGGCTGGCAAAACAGCCATTGAGTGGCTGTTCAACAATGGGTGTGAAATACTATGACTAGACCTGGCAAAGCCAGTATCACAAAGCTGCTACTGCTGATTTCCTTCCTGTCTGATAGTCCCAGCAGGTGGATCAAGAACCGAATGGTCCACAGGCTTGTCAGAATAAAGGGTGAGACCCTTACTGTAGAGGGACAGGAAACACTTCTACATTTGATCTGGTCTGCTAGGCTATTCCCTTCCCTAAAAACCAGCATGTTCAGTATGAAAGGCAGAGGTAGCGCCAGACACATACTAGAAACTTCCCTGGTCACCCCAAAGCCCCCCAAGCTTACCGTCACAAGGTCTATTCCCGCCTGCAGCCCAGCAGAACGCTCAAAATTCCCTGTCAGCTTCAAATACTGATAGCTGGGGGTCAAACAGGAAAGAGAAGTTCAGTGTGTGCATGCCAGTGAGCACAGAAAGCACTGCTAGCAGCAGTACACCGCAGGCATCATGCTGTGGAGCTGCCCTCACCCCCGTGCACCCTCTCAAGGAGGAGGAAAGCCTTTGCTGTGTGAGTGCACAAGCTCAGCACTGCTCCAGGTCCCAGTGTGCCCCGAGGCTCTTCCCTGTTGTGCAGCAAGGATAGGGCAGTCCGTAGCAAAAGTCTTTTCAGCTCTAGTCCAGCTCTATCCTAGGACTAGACCTGTTACTGGGAACCCCTGGCACATAAAGCAAATGACCAGCCAAGGCTGGTTCAGATCAGAGTAGAGTAAACCAGACAGTTATTCCAGCATGTGGGGTCCCCAGAGGTCTCCATGCTCTCTGTCCCATTTCTCACAGCTTGCTTATCTTCTCTGTCCTCCCCCTGCCCCATCTCTGCAAGACTTGCTTTCTCTTCTCTCTTGCAAACTTGAACAAAAGCCAGGAGAAAAGAGATGCTTTTGGATGGACGACTACAATAGGTATTGCTTTACAGTTTTACAACGCTACTATATGCAGTAACATGTATGTGCATTATAACAAAAATGTATTCATATGTATGTGCAAGGTCTGGATGGATGTTATCTTTGGGTTTAGAGCTGCAGGAGGCTGTGGCTGGTCAATACACAGAAATTGGCAGACATGCTGTGTTTGTAGGCATATGCATGCGAGCAGTTTTTTGTGACCAAGCAGTACTCTGACCTGTGCAAGGTAGACCTTTTCAGAGCCTTCTCTACATCCATGTCATTGCTGCTGTAGTCTGTGATGATGATGTTGAAGTACGGATCTTTAGTGACTCGGAACAGCTCTTCCATGTCAGAGATGAACTGCAGCACCCAGCGTGCCTGGTTTTTCACTGGTTGTATTGCAAGAGGGAGAGAATCAAAACAAAACTGATTTCAAAGATGGTGTGGCTTCTCAACAGGCAAGGCTTCTTGCCTCCCCTCAAACCCTGCTAACCTTGCAGGGATGCTGAAACAGGCCCAGGCTGAAAACCTCGCCACAGAGCCCAGGAATCAGTGTGGGTTCTCTTCCAGTGTGTGACAGGAGTTTTCTTTGAGCTTACAAGCCGTGGGAGTTTGGGCCCTGTCATATTTCTGAGGGGGTTTAACTTGGAGAGAACAGAAATTGGAAGTGACCCAAATAAGATGGTTGAGGCTGGCCCAGACCCACTGTTCAGGACTGCCCTCATGGGAGCTGAATGCCGTGCCATCCCTCAATGTCCCAGGGAGGCAGGTCGCCCTTACCTGGCACCACGAAGTGAACCACAGCATGGTGGTTCCAGGAAAAGCCCTGGGGCCAGCACAGCTCTGGCTCGTTTGCTACAGCCATCAGGTGCCGCCGGCGACCCCACGCCAGGTTCCTCATCTTCCTCTCCTCTTCCTCATTGCCGCCAACACCCTGCCAGCCCCGTGCAAAGACATACTCGGAGAAGCGGACGAGCCGCTCTCCCTGTTCCAGTAGCTCCAGCTCCAGCAGGTAACGGCTGCCTCGCATGCGGTCCTGGCGTTTCTCCACATTCACGACACGCTGCAGCTGGAACCGCCTGCAGAAGATACAGCTGGGCTGGGCATGTCCCCCATACACCAGCCCCTCTCCCACCTTCAGCCCGTTCAGGTCTGCTAGGCTCTTTCCTCCTGGCTACCACAAACCTTTTTGTCCCCAGCTTTCTCCTGCTTTGCTGCACTGCTTCCAAAGTCCCATGGGAAGGTTTAGCACCTGTTTCCTAAATCCACAAGCATGTGGGATTAGATCTGGGATTCCAGCCAAGAGAAAATAGTTGGCAAGGGAAATGAAATAAAGGTGACACAGAAAATAACAAATGTGTCTGAATGATTGTAGGGCTGGTAATAGTGAGTGTATTCAATACCTCCTACAATGATCTTGGCACAAGGAGTATGTTTGGGCTAGTGAAATTGGCTGATGACAGCTTATCAGCCAATAACATGGAGTAGGACTGAGCAATCATACAGTAAAAACTGGGGTGAACTGTGTGTTCAGAATGGCCAAAACAGGATGAAATGCCAGGTGATGTCCTTTCAGATCATAACAAGTTTCTGCTCTAAAATGGACACTCATCAGTTAAAAATGCTGAGAAAAGCTTGTGTGTACTGATCAGTTACACCACCCCTGTGACTGATGTCGCCCTGAAAAAAACAAATGCAATCTTAGGGTGTAGCGTGAGAGCTACTTACAGCAGGGATTGGAAACTAATAACACCCATTCTATAAAACATCCAGGATACTGGTCACTTATGTACAGGAAAATTAACCCAAACTAAAACCCACATGGAGAAGGACAGATAGGAAAATTATAGAAATAGAGGCCAACTCAACAGAAGGGTCAGGAGTTGGATTGTTTAGCTTATAGAGGCTCAGAGGAGGTATGTCTGTTTGCCAGAAATGCAATCAAGATGGTAAGTCTTGAGAACAAAAAGAACCATATCAAGACCGTGTAAAAACAGAATACCAGCAAACCCTGATCTCCAGTGGGTCATCAAAGCAGCGAGGAGCTGAAACATCGTCCCAAATCAGTACTAGGATCTAGAAATCTAGCTAGTTTTAAGACGGAGACGCACATGTTCAGATAATGGTGTAGGGTACTTGGCTGTCTCTGAGGTCAGTGTACTGATCCACATTATCTGATAGGTCCCTTCTGGTCCTATGTCCTAAGTGATTCACAAGCTGAGATGTAGCAGGCATCAAACCACGAGCATGAGGAGCTCTAATCTTACTTCCTATCAGCAGGGTTTCTTAATCTTCAGCTGGTAAAATGGTCCTACGTGCTCTTAATACCTACACTGTGCAAGGAGGAAGCCAGAAAAGGCCAGTTATGCCAGACGGATGGAAACCTCCAATCTTTCACGTTTACTCTCACCAGCTGTTGGAGGGCGATATGGTCTGGTGTCCAACAATTCCCAAAAGAGGTATTTAAAGCCCAGGTTTTTACACAGGTTCCTTGCCTGAAGTTTTATTTCCCACATCTAGTTTATCCTCTGATTCCCACTAGCTCCTCACACAACAGGTATTCCCTGTGCAGCATAGTACACCAGCTACAGGACGCTGCCCCTTGGTTTTTACACTGTGCCTTACCCTTTACTCCTCTGGTTGAGCTTCTTAAGGAAGACACGTGTGACTTCCAGGGCCTCCCTTTCTCTTAGCAGCAAGTTTCCTGACGTGTTGCATTTCAGGTCAATCCAGTCTGTGCGCAGCATATGGAAGTCCAGGTTGCTCGTGCTGAAGGTCTGCTCCCAGTTCACTGCCTGGTCAAACACTGGTATGTAATCAAAATCCTCCTCATCTTCCTCCTCTGGCTCCCCATCTGCCTCTTCCTCTTCCTCTTCTGCTGCCACAGGTCCAGACTTGCCCTTCACAGGAGATGCCACCTGCGCATCTCCCTTGCCGACATCCCCACCATTGGCTGCCTTCTGCTCAGCAATGTAGGACTCCACTTGGTTCAGCCACTGCGTCAGCCCAGGCTGCTGGGTGGGGCTGGCAGCACTCACAGTGTGTCTGCCAGCTTTGCCAGAGACTGGGCCTCGTTTCCCGGCTGGCATGAGGCCTGCTGGCTGCAGTCCGTCCTTAGCAACACTGAGGTCTCCTTGAGCTCTCACCCCTTTGGGAATCATGACCCCTGAGTCCTTAGGGCCACCGAGAGGCTGCTCCCTTTGAGACACAGTCCTAGGAAGAGGGTTCGCCTTTTTGACAGGTGCTCTCCCCTGGACGGCCCTGGTGTGCTGCGGAGGGCTCCTGGAGTTGTCTTTGATGCTAGCTTTTAAACGGGGTCTCTTCATTATTGGGTTCCTCTCTAGGCCAGCCTGGCTGAGGCTTTGGTTGGCAGAGGCCAGCATGGCCGATTTGACACCAGACCTCTTTGTCCCTCTCCTCTGTAGCCCCTCTACCATGCCGCCACCTGTCACTGAAAGGAGCCGACGACGCTCCCGGAGGGAATAGTCCTCGTGAACATTATCGCTGCCCGCCACGCTGCTGGGATTGTTGCCTGCCAGCTCTGCCCACCCTGCGCCAGGGCGCTCGGGGGGGATGGTACTCTCCGCATCCTGCTCCACGTACTGCAGGTCGTCCAGGTTCTCCTCCTGGGAGCCTGCAGGATTAATCACAGTTACACCTTTGTCATCCTCCCGCTGCCTTCCCCATTCTGACCCAGGCAACCACCCCGCCTGGGAGAGCTACTTCTCGCCTCATCTCAGTGTTGTCTCTCCCACTCCGAGGGACAGGGATGCTCTCGGACACAGGAGCTGTGCTCTTGCTGATACCAACCTCCTCAGCACCTATTAGCCGGCATTGCTGAAGCCTTTGGAGGTGTCTGGCTTTGCCTTTAGCTGTTGGTCTCACCACAGCTTTGCAGCGGAGGTGTGAGCACAGGCTGCCATGCTGCACTCCTTTGGCTCTGTCACTTCTGCCCGCATTTTTGCTGGAATTGCACCTCAGCTAAGCTGTGGGCCTGAGAGGTTGTTGTCACATTGTCCACTACAGCCCACTGGTTGGTGACCTCCCAACCTGCCCTTAAGAGAAGTGAAAGTGGCAGCAAAAATCTCCCAGCCACAGCAATCTGGCAGGGAAGGGCTATGAATTCCTTGGTGTGGAAAGTCAACAGCTTCTTTCAGTTGGTGCTGGAAGATCACACACAAAAGTGACAGATAAAAGGATCCTCCAGGCTCTGATGTTAGGGTCCCTACCTGGCTGCTCTGTCTTTTCTCCAGAGTCCAGGCTCTTCTCTGGCCGGTCCATTTTCATGTACTTGTAGAATCCAAATCTGCAGAAGATAGGGCAAAACACAAGTTTGATGAAAGTTACTTTGCCCTCTCCAAATAAATCATAGCCACCGATTCAGAGGTGATGGTCCATTACTCTGGTTACATCTACCCAGCATCTCTAGATCCTCCTTTCCTATCATCATCACCACCTTTCATATCTTTGGGCAATCAGATCTTACTCTGCACTGTCAAAGACGTCCGTTTTCCTTGCTTATCATCTCAGTCTCTCAGCCATTTTCTCATAAGCACAGGAGGAAATTCCAATATAAGTACCCTGAAAACACTTCTTTAGCCTCCCTTAAACTGCTCCTTAAAGCTCCCTTGTGATGTAGTGCTCACAAACGGAAGTCATCATGCTGCAAAAGCGCCTCAGGCAGGTAATTGCAATGATCTCCCTCTCTCTTCTCTCATACAACCACTGTCTGTGTGCTGCCCTCATATGCCTGTGGATCAAGCTTTTGGGAGGAATTTCCAGGACTGTTTCCCTCCATGTCTGCTTGATGCCAAGCAAAATGGGCCCCCCGTTCCCAAATCCTGTCACAATACAAACGAATTGTCAAAGCAATAAACGTGGGTGGCACCTTCCAACCCATGGCAGCCACCTTCTCCATCCTTCACTATGAACTACAGTCCCAGAGTTCCCTCCCAAACCTATGATCGATCTGTTGTTCCAGCCCTCAAAATATAGTCCTGTAGGGAGGAAGAAGATCCTGAGCACAGGGAGGCCACCATCAGTTATCTCACTGGAAAAGTGACTCTCCTTATCCTGCAAAAAAGTCCTCCTGAATAGAGGGAGTGCTTACACAAGGTGTCTGCTTGTGGCCGGGGGGAGCATGCGAGTGGCAGTTCCCTTGCAGGGCCACCACTGGGAGCAGGACCCCAGTGAAGATGAACAACATGCATTTATTTCCCCAGAGAGATGCCTGGTGGTGAGCATGGTTTGGCTTTCGCAGCAACAGCCATCAGGAGGCTCCAGCTGCTGGCAGGCAAAGTTTGCTGGAAATCCATTCCCTGATGTAATGGAACAAACATGCTCTGACCCAGTTTCTGGGTTAATAAAGCAAGAAAAGCAGCATCAGTTTCCCTTTGAGACCTAAACATATTTTCACTTAAAGGGAGCATAGGTTATCGAAAGAAACTATAAACTCTTTAATGTTTTGCAAGGCTTAGAGGATATTTAAGAATTGAGAGTCCTACAGAAATAAGCATGAAATTCCACTCCAATTCCAGCCTTCAAACCATCTCCTCCCTCCCTTCTAATAAATCCACATTTGCAGCATCCTACCTTTCCAAGTAATAAGAGTTTTCCTGATAGAAGCATTTGTTGTCTTTCTCCATGTGGCTCAGGCGGCTGTAATCATTTGGGTAAACAAAGGATAAATGAACCTGGGAAGAAGGGAGGAAAACAAAGTAAAACCCTCATAAATGCCAGATATCGGTCACAAGGTGACCCAGACGCAGTTGTAGGGTGACCAGCCCTTTTGACAGGGAGCAGGGGTTGCTCATTAACTATTTGTCTCTTCAAGGCACCCGGTAGCAGGTTGTGAGAATGGAAAACAGAAGGAAGCATGCTGGGATGTGTGCAGGGCTGTGCCTTTTTATCTCTCTCTCGGCATCTGTCTGTCCATCTCTCTAAATGTGCATTTAAGTCCTATAACAGAGAAAGAACTAGCTGGGAGAGAGGTGGGCAAGTCCTCCTGAAGAGATGCAGGGGATTACAGGAGCCCAGAAAGCGTGTGGGGAGACCTCCAGGCAAGGCTGAGGAAGCCAGGGACACCCAGGATGCAAGTCCCCCAGGGAGTGTAGGCTTGCACTGGCATGCAGGGACGGCAAACCATGCTGGTGACCTGTACCCAGCAGACCTCAGAGTCTGCTCTGCTATGCAGGGGATTAATCCCTGCTATTGTTGCATGCCCCACAAATGTGAGCTCCCCCTCAAGACCAGTTTTCAGCTTGTCAGGGGCTTTAGTAGTGCACACAGATGACAGTTCACCACATGGAGAATAAAATCCTCGGCCATTATGAGGGTCTGTGTGAAGGCAAGCTCAGCTCTTTGGTTTGAGGTGCAAGGGGCTCTGTAAGACGCACGCACTTGTACCCCAGTGAGGCCCGTGAGCAGTGTGTAGCAGCCCTCTCCCTTCTCTTGGTGTTGCCGTGTGGCATGTACTGGGATCCTCAGACCTGAACAGCAGATGGTCAAATCTGCCCAGGAGCTTCAGATCAGTGGGGGCCCATGGTTAATGAGGTCTCCCTCCTTGCATTCCCCTGGGCAAATACCTGCTCAAGGAATAAAACTTACAAACTGGAGTCCCTGGTAGCGCTGCAGAGGAAATCCATTTACCAGGTAGCTGGGCTTGTATGGGCAGTCTGGCAAGGCTCGGCGCAGGCGAGACTTGCTGAGCAGAGGCACTGAGAAGAAGAAACACATAGGCAAGCGTTGCTGGAGGAGCCCTGCTGTAACTGATGCACCAGCTTAGCTACTTCTGTGCCTGGTTTCTATTTATCCATGTGAAATACTAACAGATACATAAAGCAAACTATCTTGCACAGCTCATCTCTTTACACTGCTCTATGGCACTTACACTAAAATATTATGCCCTGGGATGTTGTGTGAGCTGGATGCCAAGAAAGAGAAGCTGAGTTTAGTCTGTGCTTTGTCTCCTACAGTGACTGATATTGTAGTACACTGCCCCTTTCTTCTGCACTGGAGAAAAAAAAGCGTGGTGTTTGATAACCATGGCGTAGGAGGACAATCTTTCTCAGCTGTACTACTGCACGTGCTGTGACAGGCTGCAGCTACCTCCTCAACTGCTTTGCAAGTCTTACCTTTGTAAAGAGTGTCCCGGGGGTCAGGCTTCAACATGTCAGCTGGGTGTGCCTTGCTGCCTGCGCTGTCAGCAGGCCGGCTCGTGTGACTGGCCAACGTCTGCGGGATATGCCCAACCTCATCCATCTTTAAAAGAGTCTCATCTAGAAACCAGAGAGAGAACGGAAGGGGGAGGAAGCGCTAATTCATCCCTTGTCCCAAAAAATGCCCTTCCCCAGTGTCAGCTCTTTCCAAATGGCATTGCATCCATGGCACTAACACTGTCTCTGGCATACCAATGCCTAAATGGTGCTGATCAGGAGCTTCACTGCAAAGACACCGTGGGAAGGAAAGGCTTTGACTCAGAAAGCTGGAAATACAGAAGATGTGGGGTAGGAACATGGCTATCACTGAAAGCAAACAAACCCAGTGATGAGTAATGGAGGAAAATTACCTCCTGCCTTGGACATGCCACCAGTGGTGTGCATTAAATTTACTTTAAAAGGAGACAGAAAAGATAAAAGGGAGGAGAAACTTGAGGAGCAGAGCTTTCTCCTGTGCTGGAAAAGGAGCAGGACCCTGGGGTGAGGCCTTCAGTGGCTGTGAAGGATGATGCTCCAGCAGGGGAATGGAGACCCACAGTAAGCCAGAAGCAACAGGAAGCTTAAATTCAAAACTGAGTATTGGTTACGCTTTTTTTTGGGTGCTGCTGCCAGAGGACTTCATGTCTCCATGGATCTTACTCTACAATGAGGGGAACTGAATAAATATCCAGGAGGGAAAGGCAGCATGCTGCCAAGGGCACTGTGGTTACTCTTAGCAACTTTTGGGTACTGAACAACATGGGAACCGAGAAGGAATGGGATGACATGTCATACAGCCAAAGTCTCATACGGAAGAGGGAAACACTGTATGGGCAGAAGGTACCAGATAAAGATGAGACTGTAGCACTGTGCCCAACCATGAAGGGATCTTCTGGGATGTGAGTCTTCCCTTCTGCAGGGAATTACTAAGAAGAAAAGAACAGAAGGAAAAAGGATGGGGACAGAGACCTAACAGAAAGCCTAGTTCTGGCCAAATGGCAGGTTTCAGAAAATACAGCAGCAAGTTGTGATCAAAGACACAACAAATAGATATCTTGATTACATCAGGGAGTCATCCATGGGCAAAAGTGTTGGCGTGGAAAAAAGCCCAGAGATGTTGGAAGGCAACAGTGGTAGGTATGGAAAGAGGGAATGCTGGCAGAGGGAAGTGATGCTGACAAAGCTACATAAGGGTAAACAGCACTAAGGAGCTCCTTAACTGATAAAGGCATCACTTGATGTGCTAAGAAAGGTTTACAAAACAGGAGGGACTGGGCTGATGTGCTTGCCGCAATCCAGCAGCAACCTGAAGAGACTTGAGGCTGATATAGAAGAAAGCAGCATCCCCCAATATCGCTAGTGTATCCCATTGTGTCCAGCACCCAGAGTGAAATCTCCTGGAAGTGCTACAGCCGCCCCTTCTCCCTGGTCATGTCCAGCTGCCAGCGCACCCCCACAGCTCCCATGTTATGGGCCTCATGTTCCCCCTAGCTCCCATGTTACTCTCACATCTGGAACAGTTCTCACAGACTCTCCTCCCTGCCTTTCCTCACTGCCTCTAGATTTCCCTGAAAAAATGTTCCAATCCTAATTCCAATACTCCTATATTTAACAATGAGTCACACTCTTGTCCAGAGGTCTCTCTCCTGACCTGTCTCCACTTCTTTCTTGTAATGATCTGTACGCATGGTATTTGCCTGGCTAGACTATGATTCATGGTGAAACACGGCTGATATGTTTTGGAAGAACGAGGAGGTGCTCAAGGAAACCTGTGGTGAAGATACTTACTAGCAAAAAGGGAGAGGTATTGGGAGTCAATGACTTTGAACTTTGCTTCTGGGTCATTCAGCCTCCACTGGAACAGAGAAACACATTAAAATGAAGTGCTTATGGAGTTAACCAAGCCTGAACAAAAGGAACAGGCACAAGATGTTTTTTCACCAGATGGGCTCACAGCTTCCTCTTTCTCCTTACTATGACCAAGTTCACCTAGCAGCAAAAGACTGGGAAGGGGCTGAGATCCCCAGGACACATCCAAAGCAGGAAAAAGGACGAAGAGCTGCAACAGAGACCGGAGAGGGCGGAACTATCCCAAGCAAGCAGAGGAAAGGGTCCTGACATGTGGCCAGGGCTATCCCACACAGAAGTAGGTAAAGGCTCTGGAAGGTATTAGATACATCTCATGCAAAGAGGAGCCGGGGTCTGGGAAAGCAGGGAAATCATTACAAACATCATTCCCGAGCTCTGCGGGGATGCATATACAGCATGGCCATTTGCATAGACTCACCGCTACTTCAACATGGTCTGTTCCTCTGTCATCCTGCTTGTGCAGCACCTCAAAATAGTACCTGCCTGCAGCTGACAACCTGTGAAGAAAGACATGTCTGTCACCAAAAGCATTAAGGAACATTTCTTAGCTTGTCAGCAGACAATGAGTGGAGAGCAACCACACCCATGAAACAACCTAATTCTCAGGGTAAGCAGGGTTAGGACTGCCAAGAAAATCCAGGTGCTGACAGTGAGAAAAGTAGCTTCCCTTGTGCACCTGGAGCGCTCCAGACCCTTCTCAGTTAATTCTGAGTACCTCCCTTTCAGTCTTGCCTGATGGTTTTTGGCCTCTGGGAAACCTGGCCAGTTCCAAGCAGGAAGCTCAGGATACAGTTCATATAAAGGAGTCTGGATCTGCTGTTGGCTGCTTCCTCCAGGGAAGAAAAATTCAGTGTTGCATTCCTGCAGTAAACCAGCAAAGCAACTGGCACATGTATGGATGTGTCACTTCAACTTTGGCGATACCCCAAAGTAATACCTTTCTCTATACTGCTAAATTCTTCAGAACAAGCCTGGGTTCCTTTTCCTTGTCCTTGTGATTTCCTGGCCATGTGCAGAGGTAGCTAGGAGCAAGGGGCTCTGCTCACTCACCTCACCATCTTTGACTGCTGACTGTGAAATTTCCCGAACTCCCCTGGCGCGGTCCACTCCTTTCCTGTCTGTGAAGAGACAGAAAATGCTCTAGTTAAGATGAGTTTCTTCCCTGGTTACTGCACTGGGAGAGATGAAGAGGGAAAATTGAGCTACGCCTCCTGGTAAGCTGTCTGTGAGATCCACAACCTGTGGACAGGTTTAAGTCCCTTAATCATGAACATGGGGGTCCCAACAGCACTGCCAATATGTAACTGGCTTAAGGTACGTTGTGTCATACACATGTGGCATCTCTGGTGGTGTTGTCTGTAGTTGGGCAGGAAAAGAAACTTGGGTAGTCCAAGGAAGTACGTAAGACAGGAAGGTCTCCATCCCCACAAAAACATTAAAGCCTTGATGGAAGAAGCCATGCAGCATGCACTGTACCTTGCCTACACTGGCCAGCAGCTGGAGACCAGAGGTCTTTTCATCTGGACTCAGCCAGAACTCAGCATTGTCATCCGCAGCAATGGCAAACTGAAACTCCCCTGTCGAAAGATGGAGGGAGTAAGTAGGGCTCTGGGGTAAGGGCTTGTACACAGAACGGATTCTGCTCTTCTAAAATGCTGTCTTCACTGTTTTTCCTGATGAGACCATACCTTCCCTTTTGATATTACCACCCCCACTCCTTTGAACCCCTCTGAATTCTCTAACTCTGCTGTGATTGAAAACAAAACTTTACAGATGCAACTGGTTCACTAGTCCTCCTGCATTGGCTTCACCTGACATCTAACCTGGAAAGGTAAGTCCATGCAAAGTCTCCCTGCCTCCCCTTTTGTTTCCACAGCAAATTTTTGTGTGAGAAGCTGTGTTTGTATGGAGGAACGTGCACCACAAAGGGAGACAGAGATGCCTGAGTCTCACTGTTCTGCCTGGGGTTACAGGGATGGCAGTTGAGATGTGGGTGACTCCAACAGGCTCCTCCAGGCAGAAGCATGCAGCTGGGCAATACAGATGTCAGCTGCTGTCAGATGGTATTCATGCACCCAGGGAGCAGCAGGAACATAAATGATGTCACGTACAGTCCTGTGCATGCGAGGGAGGGAGGAAAAGCTTGGGGGTGATGCTCGTGCCCACGTACACGCCATGGGCTCTGCATTCACAACAGCACTGTTTTTCATCTAGCACTTCCCATCTGTTTTCTTCTGTCCTTTTCTTTTCCACCCTACAGGGGAGGCAGATGTGTTTCACCCGTGCCAAGGCCACCGCCAGTCACGCACAGCTAGCCGGGCAGCCCATGTGAGGGACCTGGCGTTGGGTTTGCCAGGGTGAGGGCACCAGTGGTTCAGCATCAGGAGGGGAGGGAGGGGCAGGTGAGAAGAGACGCGAGCGGTGGCATAGTAGCTTCAGAGCCCTCACCATCAGTAAAAGGATGCAGGTAGCCAAATATCCGGAGACCATAGTTGGTCCATTTTGGGGACACAGCCAGCTTCTTTAGTGTAGTTCGCGTCTGAAGTGGAAGAAGAAAAAAATAATAAAAATAACTAGATGTGACAGGAACAAGGGGGGATGCAAAAATCCTGGGACAGGCGGGCAAAGCAAAGCATGAAGTTTGCTACAGGAGGAGGATGGGGCACGGTGTGTGACGGAGGCAGTGGGAAAGTGCAGGCCAGATGAGAGACGAACTGGAGCAAGTGCTGCTGCGAAAGGGAGAGCTGCATGGGGGATGCTGGTGAGAAGCTGGGGAGGGAACGTGGCGTTCACTAGCCACTTGGAAGGAAAGCTCCAGACAAAGGGCTCCTTCACCTCATGTCCAAGGCCTGGCAGGCCAGCATGGGTAGAATGAGCCTCCCCTGTGCAGCAGAAGAGCCGCCACCATTGAACCCTTGTGAGAGCTTCCTGCTCCCTCAGCAGGAGGAGAGAGCAGGTCCCTGGAAAGGGATAGGAACAGGATGTGAAGGGAGCAGGGGCGATACAGCTGGAAAGCAGAGCTTGGAAGCGTGGGACAGAGGGTGTCGCAGTCTTACTTACATGGGGGAAGAGGGGGAAGTGGAGGTTTTTCCTGAGCTGCTCAGTGGAACTGCCGCACCAGTCCTCAAACACATGCAGATTGGCCTGGCCCTGGAACTGGGGGATAGAAGTGGGGCACCATGAATTGCTGCATCCCTTCCCTGCATCCCTCCCCTGTTCTGCCAACCTCGCCCACGACTCCCGGCATTGGAGCGCTTGTGAGAGCGAAGGAAGATACTGCTGCTGCAGCGGGATGGTCTGCAGGAGACATGGGTCCAGACCCCTGTTTCTCATCTGCTGAGGGTTTGGGGTTGGCACAGGTGACAGTCTGAATGGCACCAGGGAACTGCAATAACGGTCGGGACATCTCAGTTAGGTGGCTGGGGTTCACTCCATTTTGCTCCATCAAGGAGGTGTTTAACCAGAGGTCTGTGCTCTGAGGCCATGGTGTGGGACACGCTGTAGCGTGGCGATAGCCCCCCGTGATCCAGCAAAGAGAGTGTAGGGTCTTATGTCCTCCAAGAAGGTGTTTTGGACTCCCTCACCATTTCAGGGCTATTTTCCTGACCTGAGGAAAAGGGGACACCCTAGGGAGGGGAGATGGCAGATCCCCTTCTCAAAGCCTGTCTGCGAGGTAAAGCTCATGGAGGACGGTGGGGACAGGGAGACGGAGGCTCAACAGGGTGGGGAGCAGCAGCGCAGGCGAGTCAGTGGGCAGCATGGCCTCCGTGTATCCGCAGAGACACAGAAATGCTGGGGGGAGTGGGGGTCCCCTCCCAGACAGCATTGGAGGGTGTGCAGTGTGGGTACGGGTGGCTGTCCCCGCTACACAGCCGGTCCCGCAAGGAAAGGCTGTCAGTTCCCTAAGGAGACCTGGAGCATAGCTTTGCTGGGAAAGGCTTGCTCGCCACTGTGGGATTTCAGCAATATGCTCCTCAAGGAACAGACTTTCTTTTTGTCAGAACCATTCAGAAGGGAGGAGCTTGCTGCCCCCCTCAGCAAAGTCCGAGCCCTCTGCCTGCAACTAGTGGAGCTGGACGCTGAAACCCTCCTCACAGGACCGGCATCCGACAGTGGAGAATAAATAAGCTGGAGACTGTAGAAGCTACCTTAGATGGGGAAATGCTGAAGAAAGCAATAGGTTGCCTTGGGACCGGGGAGGTTTTGCCACAGCTGTCTTGCCTATATAAGGGCCGTGCAAGCAGGGCTGGGGAAACTGCCTGAACAACACCCAAATGTCTACAGATGGCAGCAAATTCTTAGTTTTCACTGCGAAGTCTCTAGCAAGGCTGAAGCAGCACTGTGGAGGAGCACCCAACCCCTCCGTGACTCCTGGCAAAGAAACTGTTTCACAGAGTTATTTTTCCCAGGACAGCGGGTTGGGGTTTTGTTTTGCAATAAACCGTGGCTTGAAGGAAGGACTCGGAGCAGACTTGGCCTGGCACCAGCTTATGCAGTAATGCTCCTTGCGAGCTGTGAGCTTTAGTCATGCACGTGAAAACCATCTCGGCATGCCAGGCAAAACACATTCACAACCACTGCTGTTCTTGAATGGTCTCTCATCAGCCCTCTCTCACTGGTGTCTGCACTGCCAGGGCTTGATTGATGCCTGCAAGCCTGTGTCGTCCCTCACTACCATCTCCTTTTCTTCGCTGCTGACATCCCTCAGCCTGGATTCTGTCCATTGGGCAAAAGAAAAAGGAGTAAGACAAAGTGGATGTAATTAGCCAGAGTGATGCTGCACAAAATGAGAGAGGAACTACACACAGGCCGCGGGGGGATGGATGCAGCCAAGAGAAACCTGGGACTCTGCAGGGACTTGCGATACAAATAAATCACTACAAGGCTGACAAGTACTGAATTGGAATGAAATTGCTGGGCAGTCCCATGCCCCTTCGCCAAATCCAGGTTCACACCCAAGGGTCTTACACTACTTTTCTCAGCCAAATCAAATAATGACAATTGCTGTTTCTTGTGGAACATGAAGTGAGGCGAACAGGCTAGGCTCCCCCAGTGGGTCACTGCCAGAAACTGCGTCTTCTGGCAGTCAGGCCCCTGCTATCCACGAGTGATGCTGGTTTTTCTTAGAGAATTGTTTGCACACTGCAGACAGCAGGCTCAGATCTCTATGAAACGTAGCACAACACTCCCACACTGTGGAGAGGCTGGCACTGCACCCCACCTGGCAATGTCAGACGCAGGGGATGCTCTCAAGGCTCGGGACTGCAATGGAGCTGGGCTGGCTTTGGCATGAGGTATCCCAAACAACAGAACAGATCTTTATGAGGGAAGTCCCAAAAGAATGGCTAGAGTTGCTCAAATGTTTGCAGAGAAAACTTGGACCAGTCCCATTCTAATATAACGCTTTACTGCAGAGTTTGGCAGTATTAGGGAGAGGGCAGCCTACTAAAAAAATAAGGCAGACACCACTGTACTAGGTGCTCCATCAGTGCTGTAAGAGATGGTCCCTGAGATTTCTAGCCTGACATCCCTGTCTCCAAAGCCTTTACAAAGCCACCTGAGAGGAGATTCTGGCAGGAGCTAATGAGATCGCTTTGCTTTCCTGCGCTCACAGCTATTAGAAATAATTAACTGGTAAATAATAAGCATTTCTTCCATGTAGTTTCAGAGTCTTTTCTAAAGCAACAGATTTTCTCCTGAGCTACAGCAGCCTAACTTACTCTCTGCTTCCTCTGAAAGGGAAAAGAAGAACATTATTGACAGATTAAGTGCTGGCTGTCCAAAGCACTGCTCTGGGAGTGAAAACTGAACTAGGCTTTTATTTTAGGCCCCCACAAGTCATCAGTGCAGCAGCTGTTTTGAAACCCTATCACCTCTGTCCCTTCAACTGAACTCACGGCTGCCCATTGCAGGCAGCTGAGAAATTCCTCCATTCGCTATTTGGGTCCCCTCTGGAACACGCAGTGAAAAACTCCTGCTTGGGGCTTTTGCAGATTGCAGCCACGGATAAATGGCACCATCATTCCCACATCATGCACACAGCTCCTGAGAAACATTGATGGACTTTTTAAAACACGGCTACTGAGTTTGACTTCCCAGCTTGTAACTACCTAGTCCTGGTTTTCAAAGACCTGGAAATTCAGGACCTGGTAAGCAACAAGTTAAGTTCCCCTTCTCCCCTTAAAAACATCTGCTTTGAAAATTTTGGATAGACTGACTTGGCTAGAATCAGAAATAGAAGCCAAGAGTCTGGGTCTTAAATGGGAGCTGGTATTAGGCAGTCTGTGCCTTCCCATTTAGAGGGCCCCTCCTGCCCCTCGCCTTCCTCCCCATCACAACACCACCTGGCAGCTGCTTATCTCCACCCTGCTGAAATAGTAGCATTGCACGAACCCAGCTCAGACCCAAAACGGGCACAGGTCATGCATCAAGGGCACCGTCAGCATGGCATGAGTATGCTCAGGAGCGCGTACGCAAAAGCTGTTCTTCCCAAGGAGGTCTGGGCAGGCTGATACCCTCCTGAGCACAATGCTATGGACGCAAAGCGATAGCGCTGCCCGAGGGAAGGGAGAGCTGAACCTTAACAAGTGCAGGGAGGTGAGATCTGGGACAGGCCCTTGCTTCCGTGCTGACACAGCAGCCTCCACGGCTTCAGGAGCGCGGCTGGGCTCCGAGCCCCAGCACCGACCCTTCCCGCTGAGCGTGCTGAATTAACACCCGCCTGCAGCCCTGGGTTTGTATAAAGAGACTTTGGTATTTCCTCTTCCTTCTAGCGAGGAATCTTAGATTATCAGCCCCTCCTAGGAAAAGACCATAAAGGAGGGTCAGGCACACAGAGAGCACAGACCTTTCTTCCTAGCCCATACCCTATCACATCAAAATCACCCAGGGGGGTGGCACCACAAACCCAGCAGCTCCTCCCGAGCAAGGAGCCCCAGGGAAGGCGAAGCAGCAGCAGAGGCCAGGGCTATGGCAAGCAGCAAAGCCGGGAGGATTGCAGCAGCGGAGACACAACCTGCTGCACTGTAACTGGAGCAGGATGGAGAAGAGAGGTCTTTCCTAATTTAATCCCAGGCGGCTTTGGCATCAAGGAGGCAAATCAGCTGCATAGCTGCGTGCAGCCCAGGGAATGCACAGCACTGGGCATGATAAACGGGGCACAGAGAGAGCCTGAGCCAGGGAAGAAAGGCGACATTGTGCTGCCAACTGGAAACTCCTGAGTATATAAGACTCTTCTGTCTCTGCAGAGCGGCCGCGGCCCCTCCTCTTGCCTGGCCCAGCTCCCCTGACTGGGTGACATTCAGCAGCCAGCAGCTGGGCTTCGCTGCAAGCTTTGCTGCGCCGGGCACTTGCGGGAATCCATCAAGACAAGTTAGCAACAAAGTCCCCCCTGTCCCACCCAGCCCTGACACCCGATGGGCATGAGCAGGCAAGGAAGGGATGTGGGCAGGGACAGAGCGAGCAGCAACAGCTTTGTCTTTTAGTCCTCTAAGGAAAGGATGTTTCCTCTTAGGACAGGTTTGGTAGCAGGAGGATGCCCTAGCACAATGCTCTGGTTTCGTGCAGCACCTGTGCACCTATGCAGGCGCTGCCTGCAGGAGGCTGTGCTCCTGCACATCCCTCACACCTCCTTCCAGTGAGAAGGAAGTCCTGAGGCTGTGCAGACATGAAGGGGGAAGACATTTTAAATGCCCCCCAGCGCTGCCCAGACTTTTCTCTTCTCAGAGCTGAACAGAGGCTTTTGCAGAGGTAAATGAGAACGATCAGGCTAACTAGGCGCATTTCTGAAAATCCTTCCCCCACACCTACGGCAGTGCCAAATGGTGACACTCACGGTCCCACAGCACAGGTTTACCCTGGCGATAGCTAGGCACCTTTCTGAATTTCTGAAACAAAACACCCCACATCTCTCCAGCCTGAGGAGGCAGTGGGTGACGCTAGGAGCTGGGACTTCGCTCTGATGCCTGGAAGGGACAGTGAGGGTAGGGATCATGTGCCTGGGCACCTTGAGGAACCCAGCAGTGAGGCTGAACCCTGCTTTCCCCCATATGCAGGGCATAACTTCATTAGAGATTTCCTACGTGCACACTTTCCCACCACATTATCCAAGGCTGAAGACTTAAACCACTGATTTCATCTCTTGAAACTGAAAAAGGAAAATTGAAACCTGTCCTTTTTGGTGATGCTGGCTGCCAGCTCACTCACCCTGCAACCTTGTTAATTATTTATGTTTGTCAGGAATACACCTCTCTATTCAAACAAAGCCCAGCTTCCCAACCTGTGGGAGGCAACCTGCTGCCCCTTGCCCCAGGAATCAGGCCACAATTAAGTTCTTAGAGATGCTGCAGGGAGGGCACAATGGGATCATAGACCCTGGGTAATTAATTTGGGCAGAGTTACAAGAAAACTTAATCCTCAGGCCAGGAGAAATTTCAGCCAGTGGTTAAGAGGACAGCAAGCAGCTCTTTATAGAGCTGTGCCCATGAATCCCTCTCCATCTCCTGCAGCTGGTACTGGTGAACCACTGGCCTCTGCAGTCAGGGTGGCTCTGCTGACCCTCTGGGTACAGACAGTGCTGCAGCGAAGGCAGAAAATTTTGCCTTATAGAGACAAAGAGAAAACTGGTGAAGGAAGCAGGTACTTCACAGGAGCAGTGTTAGAGAGCAGGGCTGAGTGAGTGGGGCAAGGCCACCCAAACCAGCTCCCCAGTCTGGTATCTGTAGATACCCTAGGACTCAAAGTCTTCTTGTGGCACACCTGCTGCACACCACCTGACACAGGGCACAGCCGGGGACTCAGGCACCCACAAACTCCCAACACAGCCAATCTGAGGCAACAGCCCTGCTACCTGGCAGAGCTCTCCTCCCCAACAGGGAGCAGTGTAGGACAAGGCAGGAGGCATGCAGCACCTTTCCAGGTGTGGGGCCATCCCACACAACACACCTCAAGTCCTACCCCTTCCCCTTGGCCAGAACACCTTTCTGCTCACTCCCTCCTTGGCAGCACCACACTGGGGCAGCAGGTTTGCAGGCTGGTGGGTGCCCTGCCCAGTGCCGCAGCACACAAGGGCACGAAGTCACCCCACCAGCAGAGCAGAAGGCTTTGCAGATCAGCCCTGTGCTAAACACACACCTTTGCCCAAGCCACAGTGCGCACCCCACCAGTTGCATTTCCAACCTAGTAAAGGCTCATTGCACACCACAGCCAGCAGGTTTTAAGACTAATGTGCTTTTGGGAAATCACCAGGGAGGAGATCAGAGACATTGGATGACACCTCAGAGAAGCCAGGGGTGCCACGCAAAACCTGTATCGCCCAGTGCGGTGGGAGAGAGGAGCAGTAAAAGCTCTGTGTCATCCCTGTGTGCAGCAGCAGTCCTGGCCCTGACATCCCACTAGCTCTTCACCAGCAGCTGCTCACCTGGGAGGCAGCCCTGCATGCACACTGCCTGCAAGGCCCTGCGGCCAGAGGAAGCCCCCAGGCTCCAGCTGGGACCGGCACTCACCGGAGCGGATGAAACAGAACAGATCAATGGTCTGGTCTGGTTCTGGGCACTGGAGGGTGACTGGTGCTGGCTGCTTCCAGGAAAGCTTTAGCTTATGCCACGAGGACATAAACTGCTCAGTGCAACGGCGGGAGGGAGGCACTTCCCCTCCACCAGCCGGTGATTGTGCAGGTCTCTAATCCCTTTGAGGAATTTAGTGAGCTGACTCCATTAGCCCAATGCCCCCTGGCTGGTGTCCCTCTCATTGTCAGCAAGTTGCATTGCTCCCTTATCTGAAGAGGAATGAGATAAGAAAGAGATAAGGGGAGAGGAGAGGAAAGAAGAAACGGAAAGAATAAACAAGGCATGAAGGAAACAAAGGGAATGTTTGCCCCAGTCTTCAAGGGTCACCAGAGAAGGTATCTGTTCATCAGGAGTGTCACTGAAGTGGAGAAATCTCTATGTATGACACACAGGAGTTGGAGAGCAAGTAAATGCCAGAGCAAGAGCAGAGCGTGACGCTTCTGCGTACCACAGCTGTCTATTTGCTTGTTGAATGCTTGGCCCTACACACTCCCAGCCCTGAATAAACTTCACCTTTCAGGGAGGTAGTGGACTGCCTGCTCTCAAGGATTTATGGGTAGGTGCTTGGTGCCTTGATGGCTGGGGTAGATGCCAAATTATCAGGAATCTGGACACTCCTGTCTTTCCAGATGATTACTCAGGTCTGTAAGTGTCATTAAGCCAGGAGGGGGTGATAGGGAATGGACTTCTAATGAAGCAAATGAATTTCCAGGCAGAGGTCCCTGCTTTCCGGTCTTGCTGCACAGCTCTCTAGCTACAGCTCCCTCACGCAATACGATGGAGAAAGGCGCCCACCTCCGGCATCCAGGGGACAGGGTTGTCCACAGTCGCATAATTCGATTTATTCCTCGCATCTTTTTGCAGCTCTTGGTTCTGAAATACAAGTAGAGGAAAGTCAAAATAACCTAATAAATGACCCAGCACTGACACCTACACAAGATGGCTCAAGAACATGTGAGAAAAAAGCAAGTTCCCAAGCTTCCTTTCCAAAGGACAGGACGGCTATCACTGCCGTAGTGGGGTGAAAATGCTCTCTGACTTTTTTGACAACAAATTTCCATGGTGAGCTACTGAGGGGAAAGGATACTGGCCCTTTATAACTGTTTGCTAGCACAGAGCTAAAACTTCGGTCATTCTCCCTTTTTTATTTTGGCCCATCCTTGTTTCAAAAGGTCCAAGCAATAGTTCTTCCAACGCTTCCTTCAGGCAACAGCAACAAGATGTGCTTCATTAGAGAGCTACAAACTCTCTCCTGACCTTTCATTTCTGCTTCCATCTTGCTTAGTGCTACCTTCCTGTACCACATACCCAGCCAGCTTCAGCCCACCGCTGCGGCTTAGTACTTCTAAAATAACTTAATTGACTACAGTGGAATCATTGTACATTCACATTGCTGTGAGTCAGCTCAGATTTTGCCCTGTGGCATGCTCTCTTTCCTGTGTGAAGAGAGAGCTGTCTCTTGGGGCCAGCATCAGAAAGGAAGGTCTGCCCTTCTAAACATTCAGAAGACATCCCAAGCCTCCTCACCTGGTGTCCCAGCTTCTGCGGATAGTAAAACTGAAGGCTTGGGTCCCCACCTGGGACATTCGTGTCTGCCAGAGCCTTAGCCAACTCCCTCCAGCTTTCGTATCCTGCGCAGAGGAAACAGAAAGAGATGTCAGAGTACAGGCTAAAAAAAGAAGCTGCAGCAGCTACCAGAATAAACTGGTCCTTTTCAAGGTTGAGAAACCTCTAACACTGTGGAACGATACAGCAGAGACCAGGAGTTGTTTACATTACTCAGAGTTGGCAGACCGACACAGAGAGAGAAATTGCCTTTGTCTTTCTTAAAAGCTCTTCCCTCCTTATTAATTTGTTATATTAAAGATTCATCATAGTTCTAAAATACATGTCAGAGATTTCATTAATCACCACAGGACTGGGAACCTCTTTGTAGATCCCTCAGATAATCCCATGGGTCAAACTACAGAATATAAATTTTTTTTAACTAGCAAACCCAAAGAAAAATATGTAAGACAATAACCAGATTACTAATTAGTTTAACCATCAAAAGAATATTATTCTGAATGCGCCTATTTGCACTATAAAAGCTTTCAATCTTCTTTTCTTGAAGGAAATTATGGCAAAGAATGCACCTGATGGGACATTCAGCTGTAATGCCTAAAATATTAGCAGTGATGCGGTTAAGGACGTCCCTGTTGAAGTGAAGTCAGCCTCCAGGTTCAAGGCAACTTCATTTGACACCCCTTCCCCTCCCAGACTGCTCGATCCAGGAGCCAAGATCATTCTTTGTTTCCTTCTACAACTCCGTTGGCCTCCTGAGTTTAGGAGGGACAAAGATGAGCAGATGTAGCATAACCTTGTAGCGCTCCGTAACCACCATCCATATCACTAACAAGACAGGGCTGGTGAGCAGAGTTCATGGCTCCCAGCAGTGTTATGGTGGCTCACGCTATCTGGTTTTCAGATCTGCTAAATATTTTGGCAATGAGTCAGTAACTGCCAGCAGCTCAGCGCTGTGCCCACACCGCACGACAGCTTAATTGTGAAGAGCACAAGTGCCAAAACCTCTGTGAGCACTTGCTTCTCCCAGGCTGGTGGTGGACCAGCTCAATATCCACGTACCAGGGAGCAGACCCAGACTCTTTGCCCATTTTCTTTAAAAATGGAAATCATCCTCAAAGCTCTAGGAGGTCCAGAGAAGTTGGCTGCCTTGGTATGTAAAGGGAACCATCCCGAGAGCTTCAAGCCTGAGCATTGAGATGAATGGTCTGAGCCCTTTGCACTGGCCCTGCAGCCAGAAGTGGCCGGGACGTGCTCTGAGCGGGCAGCACAGCCCACTGCTGGGGAAACTTCTAACTTTACTGTCTTCTTCACCCTACCCACCCATCCCAGCAGCACAGGAGACACACTGTGGCTTAAGTAGGAGCATGCTCCATCAGTTTGCTTCAGAGGAGGCATTTACAAGCCACATGACTTAGGTCAGTTCTAAAACATCTCTGAGCTATGTAGAGGCCAAGGCAAACCTAAAACTACCCCAGGAACTAGAATTCACAAATGACCCTTTCACAGATCCTCCTCCCTGGCTGTGCTAAGCTCTTGGCCTGTTATTGCACCTACAAACAGGGTTGCAAAATTCTGTCTCTACTTGCTCCTGAATCCGGGTGCTGCAGAGTCTGGCAGAGGTGAGCACAAAGTGAAGACGTTGAAGCTGCCTCCTATGATGTGGTGAAAAAAACAGGACAACTCATGAAAAGAAAGTGCAAGAGATATGGAAAATGTGAAAGCAAGTAGTCAGAAATGCAACTGAGAAACAAGATTCAGAGGCAACTAGGGTGTCCTGCTTTCCTGACATGAGTGTTAGCTTACATGTGTGGGTTTCATTCAGGCCCTGTTAGATGCTGAACAGCCACAAATTTCTGATCTAGGTCTTCCCACTCCCAGATTCTGATCTGAAGCTATGGGTTTAATTATTAAAAATACCAACATTGATATTTATCTTCTGCAGAAGATTTTTCAGTCAGACACTCCAGGCGAGTAATCTACTGATTAATGCAGCTAAGCACATCTCGTGCTTCAGGGACTGACTGTCATGGGAAAGGAGAAATTCCTGTGCTTTCACATAAAATAACGCACAACTGGTTCAGAGCAACAAGGCAGGAACCACTGTTTCTGAATGTCCTGCAGCTGGACACATGGCCCCACTTACAATGGGACTGAAACAGACTTTGTAGTTCACATGAAATTCAGCACTCACTACTTCGAGGGCTCGTTGTACTCGTGGGAGATGGGAGCACGCTTTTTTCCAGAGGAGAGAGCTAGAAGAGTGGGACTGGCTAAATAAGAAAGGAACCAAGTAAAACAGGAATAAAATAAAAAAACAGGAATAAAATAAAAAAACAGGGATAAAAGTCGGTTCACTCCTGGAGATTCACTGAGGGAGGACACCAACAGAAGCAGATTTTTTTCTTTTGTGTGGAAGAGAGATTATTTGGTTTCCCTGTTAAACTCAGGACTTCACTGCTTTGAGAAATAAGCTCAGGACAAAGCGTCAGGAACCAGCCTCTCCTGGGAAGAAGATGCTGGCCGCCACAGCCGGCTGCCCCGGCTGCTCCACCACGGCAACTCCCGGGCTCGTCTGCACTTCGGTTCCTGCGCACGGCTGGCACGGAGCCCGCCTCCCAGCAAACACAGAAGCCTGACTGCACACAAGTGCCAAGGGCTGACATTTCTCTGACCCTTGGAAAAGAGAAGAAAGGGGGACAATTCTCTGTGTTGTACAAATATTTACCTAACACTTACATCAGCCAAACACAGAAGAGACAAAATAGCTAGGAATTAATCTGGAGGTAGTGATTTCCTTGCTGGGTAGTTTGTACTTTGGCAGGCTAATTCCCCAACATGGTAGGAAATGATTTTCAGAAAATAATAGCATAAACACTCCCCTCAGAGAAAGTTCTTGGCGCTCCAGTTCCTCTCCAGAAGACTGGCTTTTCCCTAGGGATCTCCGTGGGTCACCCCTGGAGAAGAACCTGGCTTTGCCTGTGTGTTCCTCACTAGGAGGAGGGAAGGAGCTACAGAAAAGAGACAGAGCTCCTCCAGCCTCCTGTAGCCAGAAGACCCGCTGAGGCCAACTGCTGACTGAGGACACAGGGAAGGTTTTCTCCCCAGCATATGTTACAGGATTCAAGATACTGCCTTGCAGGTATCCCCTCCTGCGAGACAGCTGGAGAGCAAAGTCCTGCGGCTACATCCACTGCTCTGTCTCAAAAGCAGCAGAGCGAGGTGGTCTACCAGAGGTTCAGCCCATCCTCAAGCTCTCCATGAGCACTGCTCAGCAGCCCAGCTGGCTAGAGTACTTTCTTGATGGCTATTTAAAGTCAACAAGAATACGCCTAGAAAAAAGCAGTGGGCAGGAACTAAAATACCTCAGCAAACACTTCAGTATTACTGAGAGGGAATGCCAGAACTATTAGCTTTGATGGTTTTGCTCCAGCCCCTCTACAAAACCAGTTCTGGTTAGGATGAGAAAAGGCAAAAAAACTGTAAAGGCAGAAATCAAAGGCTTGGGAAGAGCCTGTCCCACAGCCAGGTGAATAGCTGAAGATGTTGGGCCAGGCTTTGTTGCCATTAGCCTGTCAGACAGATGCACCAGCCAGCTCCTGGCCTTTCTCCTTCTGGGCATCACTTCCCAAAGCACTTCCCATAGCACACTGGTTGTTTTCCAAGGCTATTTTTTTACCCCAAACACCTCCAAAGAAGGCAACCCTGATGCAGGCACAGCTTGCCAGAAGCAGCAGCCAGCCTTGCTGCCACATACTCCCCCTCCTTGGCATCAGGACCAGCTTCCCCAAGGACACAAAGGATGGTTCAGGGCAGTGATTCACCCAAAAATCCAGCCCAGAGGAAAGAAAGGCACATGGTTTTCTGCTGGGCCAGCCAGCAGAGCCGAGCTGGCTGCTGGCCACGCAAGCACCACAGCAGACTCCCAGGGAGGGGGATGCCACTGTAGCCAGGGTAGAGCAGCACGCACGCTTCCAGCGACCTGCAGTTATACCATGCGCAGTGTGACGTCAGACCTGCCCCTTCACCATCCCTGCCTGCGACAGTGCAGCTGGCTTCAGAGCACGGTGGTCGGGGAGATTTGTATGATTTTGTGCCAAGAGGGACCTGATGAGCAAGGAGATGTTCTCAAAGGCACTGTGGAAGGGCAGAAAGGCAGACAGATTCATGGTAATGACAGGGCTTTTGCGCAAAGCGCACCCGAATTGTGGTTTTTTATCCTCACTCCAACCTCCAGGACATTCTCACAGAATCACAGAATCATTAAGGTTGAAAAAGACCTGCAAGATCATCAAGTCCAACCATCAACCCAACACCACCATGCCCACTAAACCATGTCCCACGATGCCTCGTCCACACGTTCCTTGAACACCTCCAGTGATGGTGACTCCACCACTTCCCTGGGCAGCTTATTCCAGTGTCTCACCACTCTCTCAGTAAAGAAATTTGTCCTAATATCCAGCCTGAACCTCCCCTGGCGCAACTTGAGGCCATTTCCTCTTGTCTTATCACTTGTCACTTGGGAGAAGAGACCAACACCCACCTCTCTGCAACCCACTTTCAGGTAGTTGTAGAGACCAACAAGGTCTCCCCTCAGCCTCCTCTTCTCCAGACTGAACAACCCCAGCTCCCTCAGCCACTCCTCATAAGACTTGTGCTCCAGACCCCTCACCAGCTTCGTTGCCCTTCTCTGGACACGCTCCAGCACCTCAATGCCCTTCTTGTAGTGAGGGGCCCAACACTGAACACAGGATTCGAGGTGCGGCCTCACCAGGGCCGAGTACAGGGGCACGATCACCTCCCTACTCCTGCTGGCCACACTATTTCTGATACAGGCCAGGATGCCGTTGGCCTTCTTGGCCACCTGGGCACACTGCTGGCTCATATTCAGCTGGCTGTCGATCAACACCTCGAGGTCTTTTTCTGCAGGGCAGCTTTCCAGCCACTCATCCCCAAGCCTGTAGCGTTGCATGGGGTTGTTGTGACCCGAGTGCAGGACCTGGAACTTGGCCTTATCAAACCTCATACAGCCAGACACTTGGCCTACCTCCCTTCTACAAGCAGAGATCCACCTTTCTTTGTACTTTTGTGCACCGGTGGTCCAAGGTTCAAGCCTCATAGGGATCAGCCACCGCCCAGAAACGTGGAGGTGGTTCTTCTTCAGAGAAAAGGGGTCCTTTTTCTTCCTATTCCCCTCAGGCAGGCTGGCAGCTGTCTGCTGAGGGCCCCAGTGCCCACTGGGGCTGAGCCTCAGCTGCCCCTCTGGATCTGAGATGGGAAGCCCTCAGGACTTGAGCTTGCTTCTGGAAATAGAGGCAGGTGGACTCAAAGAAAAGGAAAAGAGGCTGAAGAGGAGGCTGAGACAGGTGCTGCATCCTACAGCAGAAACCCCCACAAGAGGCAGCCGGTCCGGAGCCAGTTGCCTACAGGGCCAGTGGACCAACTGTTAAGGGACAGAAAAGCTGTAACAAGAGGAAATAAGATGAAGATGTCTCTTGCCTTGGGTCTGGTCAGGGCCCACAGCCATGTCTGCCTCTTCTCAGCTATGGTTTTTACTGCTCTCAGGTTAAAAGTCAGCAAAGGAAGCTGCAGGAACAGCAAGTAGAGATGGGGAGATCTCATCCAGCAGTTATGACTCTGCCAGAGCAATGCACTTGAAGCCCAGCTCAAGAGGGAAGAAAAAAAAAAAAATTAAAAAAGCAGAAGGCCACAGCCAGAGATAACAGATAGCAGTACCCGGGGAGCTATCAGGCCTCGGGGCAGAAGCGTGACCAGAGCTGCTCTGTCTGTTCGGAGATTAGATCCATCAAGTCACTGTCTGTGCCCCTGGCCCCAGCCAGCACTCGACGTTTCAATCAGCCTGTGAAGGTACCTGGCAATTGCGCATGGGGGAAATCCCAGACCCACTCAGGTGATCAGCTTCCCCTCTAAAGGATGAGATTTGATTACTCTGCTGTTGTTAACTGCTGCTTACATAGCTGCAAATGATATTAATGCCCACATGCTATCCAGCCCTTTTGTAACCCTGCTAAATGATTTCACTCAGCAGCCTCAGGGAACAGTAGGTCCACGGGTTAGTTTGCAGAAAAAAAACATTTTCCTTCTGATCCAAGATCGTCCTCCTCCTCTTTTGTGCAGGACAGAGCAAGAAAAAACTGGCAGGTGTGAAGCAGGGTTTTGTTCTTCATTACCCGACAGACCCTTCAATATGGCATGATGTTTTAACCCTCTCTTGGACAGTCTTACTTCTCCTCTTGATATTTTTCAACTTGCTGTTAACCCACAGGACTTCAATGTCATTTGAGATCTTTCCCAGTATTATTCCTGGCTGAACAGGTATGCAGGTGTGGTATCCAATACCCCCAAATATTACCATTAGGTGCCTTGCAAACATACTAGTCCAAAAGATGCTGGGGAAGGCTGCTTGAAACTGAACGTGACATAGGAGCTCAAGTCAGGGAGCTATTTGCAGTCTCTCACATACACATGCATCAAGCCTCCTTCCCCGAACACAAACCTCAACTATACCACCTGCCCCAGTTACTCTCATTTAGATTATACCCCACTCACATAGGCAGTGCACTGGGAGTGCTTTCACGCCGCCACATGACACTGGGTGTCATAGACAGTGAGGTTGTGGTCCAGCAACCAAATACTTCTGGCCAGTGAGATCATGGGGACAAGCTGCCACGCTGTGCTGTGCACCCCAGGCAGCATGGTTTCGTGGCTGCAGCCTGATAGTGGCCATCTCCTTGTCACCTGGACAAGGCAGCACTGTGTCATGCTCGGGGGAAGAGCGTATTTAGAGTCTGACATGCCTTTCACGCACTCTGTCCAGAACAAACCCCTACTGCTAGTGCCACGCTGCAGGGGAAGCAACACCCACCTCCTGGTCTACCACACACACATGTATGCAGCTCCATGACACCAAGCGTACAAAGCATAAAGATGAGGTGTAAACTGACCTCCTAAAAACAGAGATGTGGAGGAAGGATAAAGTGAAAAGAAACAGCCAATGGTTTCTGGCCATAAGGGTGACTGAAGGTTAGGTCAAGTCATGAATCACAGACAGGGCACCAGAGAAGCTACCAAAACTATCATTCAAGGGTAGAGCTGGGCCAAGAGAGTCTCTCTGGTTACTTATTTAAGTCAGTCAAAGGCATAAGCAGAAAAGAGTAAACTCCTTGCCCTCCGATCACAATCAGAACAACACTCTTGGAGTTAAAAGGATTCAAGAAGTTAAGAAACCTGGTGTTACAGAGGGAGCCCTACAAACCTTTCCATTTCTGGTTAGCGCAGAACCCTGCAAATATGATTGCTTACCTCCTCCAGGGATAAATCACAAGTTAGAGACCGTGTGTGCAGACATAAATTACTCCATTCTTCCTCCAGTTACAACTCTGATTCATTGCTTTGTGAAACTGCATGGCTTTGCTGTGAGTTTGCAGGCTTTGCTGTGAGTTTGAAAACTCTGACAGTAAGTTGCAGAACATTAAAAGTACATCAATATGACAAAGGAAAAGGCAGAGCACTGCACTCAGGAATCAGAGAAAAATGAGCAGATGTAACTACCTAGGGCACTCATGCAGTCTTACTTCCAGACTCACCCACCAAATAATACCTTGCTGCTGTTGCCCTCTAGGTATAGGAAATGTATTTCATACAGGAAGGGAGGAACTGATAAGCAATGGCTAGGGCACTAACCTGTTTTGTGGAAGATAAAATTCAAATCTTGCTTCTGCCACTAAAATTTTCCATTGCCCTAGTTAAATCATGAAATCCACCTATGCCACAAGATTATCTGGCAAATATTGCCTGCCTTCTGAAAGCTCAACGAGGATATGCCTGTGGAGATACATTGCTGGATTTGAGTAAGAAAGCCCATAATGTTGCTGCTGGTTGCACTATCGTTCAAAATTATGGGGCTAAGCTTGTAGGTCAGCTCCAGAAATGCCTCTGTTTCAACCTAGTGTGTGCTAGAGTAAAACAATTGCAAACTATTGTTTATCTGCACTTGCCAAGCTGAAGGCAGAGGAAGTTCAGGAGCCGACACCAGCATGGAAGGGCGGCTACGACCTGCAGCCAGCTGAGGTGCCCAGCCACAGAGGGCAGCTTTGGCTGCCCAGCTGTAATCCCCTGCCTGGGGCAATTACAGCCAACAGGGGCCCTGAGCAAAGGAGACATGTCCTCTCCTGCCCATCCAAACCTCTCCGGCCATGCAACTTAATGCCTCCTCATCTTCCTCTCTTCCACCTCTGCTAAATTGTGCTAAGCGGCCCTTAAGGATTAGATTGGGGAAGAGGAAAGACCAGGGCAGGAGGCAACACTTACTCAAATGAAGCCTGAGAAGAAGAGCACCTACTGCTGCTTTTAGGAACATAAGACCATGATTTTGGCACTTCTAACTTCCACAGCAAAGGGGGGAGAAATGCTTTCTATTCTGCTACTATTTCGCAGTAATCCACGGATCATCTTAACCACACAAAACGCATGTAGAAGCTTTTAAATAATAAAATATGTTTTCAACATTATGGCCATAATAGCTGTGCAGTTAAAATCATTAACTGCTGGCAAGTTCAACTCTTTAATTTATAGAACGCTTGGCAGTTGTCCTGCAATTAGGGTGTGCTTATCCCCAACATGTTGAGCTGCACGCAGTCTGACTCTGTATCTGCCTCATCGTAAGATACAGCCATCAAAAGCAAACAGTCTCTCACTTTTTACATTCTTCATGCAGAGCAATAGATTTCTCTAAACAGCCACAGCCGGTGTTAAAAAGAGCTGCTTCCCGTCATACCAAGATTAAGGGTATTTGAGTAGTTCACATCATGGTATTGCGCTTACCAAGCCAGGTTTTTGCCAGTCACTGTCTTTAAAACATGGGATTTGCATCAAAGCATTTACTGATGGGAGATCAAGATGTTTGGCTTGCTTGAACTACAATACTTGTAGCGCTTGGAAGAACTGGCAGGTTGACAGAAAGGCACAGAATCAGGTGTTGATACAAGTCTAAGTTTTCATTTTTACTCCTGCTTTTAAGATCAAAATAATTTGCTACTTTGTGGACTCCAGTTTCATGCTTTGCTTTTTTTCCCCCACTCTTTTTTTGGGTAAACAGTAATGTCTGACATTATTTTTGGAACAAAAATACCTTTAATCCTGGAACATCCACATGGGTTTCTACCAGTTCACTCCCAGTGACCACATCCTCAACTGCTGACTCACTCTGCAACCCTGCCTTTTTTTTACTTAAATAAAAATAAAATAACAACTTCAAAAATTCCTAGCTGGCCCTCAAGGTGACTTTAGCAAGAAAAGCAGATGTTCCACCTGGTTATGATCACTGAAAGTGGTATTCCTGGCACTCTCCCCTTCATCTGGAGGCACCGGTGAAACCATGCCCTTAGAGACACCAGAGGCAATAAAGGCCTGTTCTACTGTGGTAACAAGTTAATTAAAACTAACGTTTGCCTCCATATATCACCAGCTCAGTGCAGCAAATCATACGCACTGTGCTCGGAGACAGACCTGGGAGGCTGCCTGCCCACTTTTATTCGTATGTACAGCATCACCATTAACAGCAGTAAGGACTTCTTGCAAAAAGAAGCATGTTTCTAAATGCTTTCAACCATGAACCGATCTGTTGCTTTGATGTCCATGGTATCTGAATAAACGCAATGAAGGCAACATATGTATGCGGCTTCCTTCCCCTGAGCACAGGGAGATACCTGCAAAAACAAATAAAGAAAGAAAATGGCAATTCTATGCTCAGCAGTCTTTGACATCTGTTTTTCTTTTTGCAACAAGACTGTGCCCAAGAAAGTTCAACAAGGTCATCCACGCAGCTTTCAGAAAGCTTTGGTAAGTGCATTTTTCTCAACTGATCCAAACACTGCAGCACACAGACTGCTCAAAGAGCTTTCCAAGAGACTTTTTTTATACAGGAGCTGTCTAGGACATGAAGCCGAACATCAACTGTATAATAGACCTTCAATTCAGCATTTGTTACCGCTTTACCGAACATAGCTAATGCATTATTTCTTTTATCTTGGGTGGGGATTTTCCTAAAGACTCAACAGCTTGCCACTTCCATGTAGATGCAGCATTCCCAAAATAACCTGCTTCCAGCTTGATTTTCAGTCAAGTTCTGTGGAACTTTGTGCTGTAGAAAACGTCATCCACTGCTTCCATGAAAAAAAACCCATACCTTATTTATTTCTCTACTTGCCGTTTCTATTTGCCATTTTGCTTAAAGCTGCTGTAGCAATTTTCTTCCCCTGAATTCCCCTCAAAGGCAGTAATTCACTCCCACTGAAATGTATTGTTTCCACAGTCTCTGTGAGCATTGCGACAAAATTACTACCCTACACTATCGGTTTCAGTGGTGACTGGAGGCAGCCTAGGGACGAGACTAAAGGAAGAGAGGAATTAAGATAAAGAACAGGCTGGACAAACATCGGCCAGAAACGGTGCAGGTAGGGTTGACCCAACCTCGAGGCAAGGAATCGAGCTAAACCCACAGTCTTGAAGGCCACTCCAGAAATACGGTATGATTTGTTGAAATTATTTTCATTTGCCGATGTTCTTGAGGGTAGCAGAATGACTGGTCTTCCCAGGGCTCTGCGTGGGATGCCCTGCTCTGACACCAAACAAAGCCCTGAAGACAGAGAGACCCCTAAATGTGGGACAACACAACAGTTATCTGACAGCTATGCTGAGGAGGAACAAAAGCAGGCGTACTGATAAATATCAGAAACCAGAGAAATATAACAAGTCTTCCAAATAGCAAAGAAGAACTGACAGTACAGTGCTTGCAGTACTGCTTTGGTGTTGCTTTCTAGGTACGTCAGATTAGAAACAATTTGATGACTGAATTTTGAGTCAGATGAAGTCCTTCTATTAACGTTAATGGGTTTTGGATGAGGCTCTAAAACTACTCCAAGAATTTCAGGAACTTGGATGCAATCCCTGTGTACAAGTTTACTTCCACGATTCTGATTCAAAATTCAAAACTACAGCTTCTGGTTCAGGTTTGCATATGATCAAATGTTGATTAAAATGGCAGCAAAAAGCAACTGGAATTTCAGGATATTCTTCAAGAACGTCTGAAATTTCTCATCAGATGCTGACAACATCAAATCTAAGCCCAAAGCTTCATTTGGCCTCTAACCCTAAACGCCAGCCTTCATCTCTCTTTGTGGAGGAACTGTGCATGCGCCTCTCAACCCAACACCACCATCTCTATTTAGCAAAGGTGCGATTTGTAACACTGATTTCCTCTGAATCATCATCAAATACCAACTGCTAGTTAGGGCAGACAAACATGCAAGATGGACTAATGGTTTGATATGTTACGGAAAATCCTATACACCTATGTCTTAAAGACCGTATCAAGCCTCTGAGTACTAAGGGGGCAAGAGCACGCTTGAGCTCCTCCACAAGACAGGCTCAAAATTCACATGGACGAAAGAAGCCGCCAGTCCTCCCTTCGGGCATCCTGCCTCTGAGCAAACGTATGCCGTGCAATGGGAAAAGCTGCAAAGCACAGACGCTTGCTTCTGGGCTGGCTTTATTTACACAACAGGGGTTGCTACGGGGAAGAATCAGGATTGTGTAAACTCTCTTTACAGAGCTCTTGACCAATGACATAATTCCAAAATACCAACTTCTGAAATGTTGTTTCTCTTCTTTCTTGACTAAATCCTATGTCAATGTCCTGCTTTGGGTCTCAAACCAGCCTGTGCAACACACTTGACAAAAATTACTAAGAAAGTGGGAAGCAGGAGGAGTTCACAGAAACCACTCTTTTGTCCCAGAGGAAACATACCTGGAGCCATTCACAAGCTGAGATGCAGCTGAACTTTTTGGAGCCCAGACTGCAGGGGCCAGCCAAACGCTGCTGCGGGGCCCCCCTTCTCCACAAGCAACCCCTGCCACTAGCAGGCATTCCTGAGGGCTTCCGGGAGGTGATCCTTCACCCAGAAGGAGACGGCCAGGTTAGCTGCCTTGGAGCTGGGCCAGTGTGCCTTACAGAGCTATCCTGTTTCAGTGGAATATTTAACTGTGCTACAGCGTTCTACCAGAGCATTAAAATCACCCTGCCAACTGCTTGAAGTGGCTTGCGAGGACTGATTGCAAAATTATCGTTTTCTTTCCAACACATTGGAAATTTCCGTATGTCAAGGAAGAGGGGTTCTTACTGCCCAGCACTCACCCAGCAAGTGCCTAATGAACTTAAGGACAAATGAAACCATAACAACTGTCCAATCCGCCTCTTGTGTAATTCAGTACAGGAAACTCGCCAGTAATTCCTGCACTGGCTCCAGAATAAATATGCAATGAAAATGCCATCTGACACTGGTTATTTACATGCTGACCTGAAATTTCATCCAAACTCTGTTCTCAACCTCTTTGCTAAGTTTTACTGACCTTTTCCACAGGCTCATGGTGTGATTCCTACTGAGCTCCACTGACTGTTCAATTTCATTCCCCTTCCGTGATGGTATGAGTGTACTGCCTTATACAACTTAACCACATATGTCAGAATACCCATTTCTAGCATGTTCTGCCAAAACTGAAGGCGAGTGAAAGCAGCTGGCCTCTCTACTGCATTTTGCCAAAGGAGTAGTTGTTCATCATCTGTCCTTTGTGTGCCTCTGACCCCAGTAACTCACAAAGTTCCAGGTTTTACACAGTTAGGAGGGCATCAGACCTCAGCTCTGGTGCCCTGAAACACTACAGTACAGTTTATATGCCACACACTGTTTTATGGGAAAAGTTCTTAACGTGGTGTCTCCTGGGATGGAGATGAGGACTGTGTGTGCCTGTGACCTCCCAGGCTCCACAATATCCCAGGGCAGTCCATTCTTGATTACTCTTTCAATCTATTTTTTCTGCATGCTAGTACAAAAACACAGAATCGCTGAGGTTGGAAGGCACCTCTGGAAATCATCTAGTCTAAACCCCTGCTCAGAGCAGGGTCACCAACCCAGAGCAGGTTGCGCAGGGCTACATCCAGTCAGGTGTTGAGTACCTCCAAGGACAGAGAATCTACAGTTTCTCTTAGCAACCTGTTCTAATGTCTGACCACCTTTACAGTAAAAAAAAGCTTTTCTTATGTTTAAATGGAATTTCCTCTGGCTTGCTTTGCACCCATTGCCACCTGTCCTTTCCCTAGATGCCACTGAGAAGAGTCTGTCTCCTTATTTCTTACTCCCTCCCATCAGGTATTTATACACATGGATAAGATCTCCCTGAGCCTTCTCCTCTCCAGGCTGAACAGCTCCAGCTCTCTCAGCCTCTCCTTGTATGTCATATGCTCCAGTTTTGTAATCATCTTCATGGCCCTTGGCAGGACTCACTCCAGTGTGTCCATGTCTCTCATCTGGGGAGCCCAGAACTGGACACAGTGGGCTGAGCAGTGTGGAAGGATCATCTCCCTCAATCTGACCTAATGCATGTTCAACTTGTTGTCCAAGAGGACCCCAAGGTCCTTTCCTGCAAAGCTGCCTGTACCAGGGCATGGGGTTATTCTTCTGTTCCCTAAGACTGTCTCCCATGGGATTCTTTAAAGCAGGTCCCTGAACATGGCAAAGTCTGCTCTCCTGAAGTCCAGGGCTGTTATTTGCCTTGTTCCAAGTTAACTCCAAGTCTGTTCACCACACAAGGCAAAAACCATTTGTGAAAGTAGTTTTAAACCAGCCAGTCATCTAAATACATTGATAGCTCTGAACCCCAAAAGCTTACAACTTCACTGCTTTTGAAAAATCTGTCCGTAAGTACCTTGGAAGCAGAAGTCTCAAGGGAAAGTGCTGGGATTTGAGCCAAGCCACACATGTGCCTTTTTAGAACCCAAGCTAAAATAGCAATACAATTAACTACTTCACAGTTTGCAAAATCACTGTGAGCCTTCCTCTGTCTTTCTGTGCTCTCCACCTCCCCATTAGAAATCCACCTTCTCCACAGCAAGTTTCAAGTCTATGATCAAAAATCTTTGTGATCCTGAAAAATGAGAATGGAGGGGCAAAAGAGAAGAGACTGAATGCTAGAAGGAATAATGAGAGGTCTTGTAAGCTAAGTTCATTATTCATGTCCCTACTGTATTAATGATATAACAATTTTTTCATTCAAATAAAGCAACCACAGAATAATATCCTGGCTACCACATCAGCATTTCACAGGATTGAGAAAACTTGGAGCAGAACCTAAATCCTGTTTGCTGCAGGATGTTAGGGCTTTGTCTATTATATTTTATAATACACGTAACTGCCACTGTTAGACACGCTCTTCTACTTGGAGAATTGATGCCAAATGATGCAACGGGATTGTCAGCAGCCTATTGTCTGGGAGCTTATCCATCCAAAAAAGTCCTGCTGTGATGCAATATGCTAACAGGTGAACTGTCAACAAATAAAATTCCTCACCTCTGCCAGGTTAATTTCTTTGCTGCTCTGCCCTGGGTCTCGGCGACAGTTAAGCCAGGAGGAAGACCTGGCGTAGCGCATGAAATGGAGACAGCACCATTTCAGAACAGCCCAACAAGGCTCCCATCCACCTTCGCCCTTTTAGCTGACACCAAGAATGACACTCACACAACATATATCACACACTTGATTGATCACACACTTGATCACACACTGCTTTTAAAGACCTGGACTGCTTGACTGAATTTTATCATGCTCTTTTTGCAATACTGACTGAAATATTAGGTGTTCGTTCAGCACTGGTTTTGACATCTCATCACTGCGAAGGCTGGGCTTTCACCCTATCTGAAAAGCAGCTGTGTTGATGTTTGAAAATTCAGTAATCCTAATGGCAACACTGATGAAGTACCAGGACAAACATTGTGAAGAGTAAATATGAAATGAGTACAAGCCGTTACTGCACCACTGTCAATAGGGACGTGTTAGCCCACAAATGCAACTGTATTCACACAGTTGGTGAAATTTGGGCATGTCCTGGATGCCGGCGTGCTCTCCTTGACTGTTCTTTAGTCACCATTTGATAGTGAGAATAACACAAATCTGTTTGCTTCCCAAGAGTACTGGAGGGCTCGATTATTTCACTTTCTAAACCACCAAAAATGACAAGAATGGAGAATCTGATTCACAGGGTCTGCGCACTCAGGCTCACACGGACTTGTTACAGAAATGCTGCTGGTCCTATCAGAAAAATCAGGCCCCTAGGCACTCTGATCCTCATTAGAAATAAGAAAAAATGCTTTCTAGTGAAAGAAAAAAATTTTCTCATCTAGGAATCTCTGCATCTCTCCAGCTCTGAAGCTGGCAAAGTAAGCCTCACTGGATTTAACTTCAAATGCTTATAACTTTGCATAATTGGGAAATGTCAGAGTAACATTTTTTATGCATCTTTGCCTATCATCAAAAGCATGATTGTCACAAAACCAGATCAGACACACAGCATGTCCCAGACCCTTGGTGAAATCTGGTCGCTAAAGCATTCAGCTGCTGTAAGTGACCCTTGCAGAGGGATGCCCTTTATGAACATCTCTAACTATTTTGGGCTGTCTCAAATAAAAGAAGAGTTTAATCAGCAACTTTATCCCTGCTACAGACTGTTAAAGAAAGTTACAAAACACATGTGGAGCATGCATAATTTTCCACTGAACTCTACAGAAATTTTTAGGATGCTTCTAAATCTGAATCCCATAGCTAACCCTGGAAACTCCTACAGGTCTTCTTCATAAAACCTGAGTTCACTTATGCTAGCAATGTGGTAGGGTCTCTGTATAGGCAAGCTCTCACCCAGCAACAGCTCAAATGACAGGAGAGACACCCCAGGCATAACACTATATTTAAATTAGTAGCAAACAGGAAACATCACAGAAGAGAAAACAAATCATGGGGGTTTTCTACCAAATCTGCAATAACACGATGACTGTCCAGTTTCTCCCATCCCTTCTCAGTCGGCCTCCCCATGCTTTTTATTTAATTTCTTTCCCCGTCATTCCCTTGCCCTCTCAGACTCTTCCAGCCTCTGACAGTTTTTGGGGAGCACCCAGACCTTCCCATCTCCCAGTGACCCTCCCAAGACTCGTCCTTCAAGTTCTCTCATGTTTCCTGGTGAGCTGTCTCCTCTTTCATCAGCTGCCTACAAGTCCTGCCTCAGTCTTACAGCACTGGAAAGAAACTCAACCCAATAGAATTAATAAATGATAGCTAGTTCCTCCTCTCCCTTTCATCTCCTCTTCTCTGGCTGTAAGCAATCCGCCTGCTGCCGAGGCAATGAGCAAGCACCCACCCAGGCCAGGCTGTGGTGCTGCCACATCAAGCCCCAGGGCTGACTCCAGGCCAGGTCACCATCTGAGCAGGTTGGTGAGCAAGCCAAGACATTGCTTTCCTCAGCTGCCCCAGCCTCCTGCCCGCACCTTGGGTGGAGACCTGATGGGTCCAGCTTGAGGGACAACAAGGGCTCCCATCCAGCCCAGAATCCCCTGGAGAACACCTCCACCAAGGGGGCTTCCCCAGCAGCCCCTCACGCCATCAGAGCTTGAGGCACCATCGCATTTCATCTAGAGGCCGCGGACAGCCTGTGCCTCCGTGATAGCCCCCAAGAAATCAGCTGCCGCTCTCTGGTCCTTCCCTGCTCAGTGCCAAAGGCTGTTCTCATGAAAACCCATTAGACTTCACAACCCTTCCCTCACCCTGGGGCAAAGCTAAGAAAACAAGCAATGATGAGATAGAGAAAAGAATAATTGTCATATGAGAAAAATTTATAAGCTATTCTTCCCACCCAGAACTTCCCCATCTCAGACGTGAGAAAAGTACCAATTGAACTGTTCCAGCAGACTCCCAGAGCTCCAGCAAGGGCTGGGTGCGACAGACACCAAATGGCCCTGCTGACGCCTGACTGCTACAAGGGCCAGGGGGAACCCTTAGTCCTAATGTCCTTATGGTGTAGGGTCACACTTCTTACAGCAAAGGAAGTCCTTTCTCCTTCCCAGCCTGACAAGATGTAGCACTGAACTCAAATGGATTGGTGGGAGCAGGATTTGGGGAGGCACCGGTACTTGCGAACCTGAGATGGAAGACGAAATCCCTGGTGAAATCCCAACTGCTTCAACACTGCGAGCAAGGCAGGAGCCTTTGTGGAGCACACTTGCCCAGCGACCCGATGTACAGGCTTTAATCGGGCCCCATGAGACACCCACAATTACAGTCAAAGAAGTGATACAGTATCCCACATTTTCTCTCTTCTAATAGTTTGCTCCAGTTTGCTCAGTTTTTAAGTCAAAAGGATGTTTTCTAACCGATGCTGCTGCAAACAACAAGCTAAATAAACAAGCCAGGTTATTTTTTGCTTTTTAAAAAAAACCACCACCCACCAGGGATCTTGCCCAAATGGTCAAAACTGCCCAGCTGCTCATTTGTGTGCACAGCTGTATACAATTTGTATGGAGCTGTACAGCTATAGGAGAGGAAGGAACAGAGCAAAACCAAGTTGCCACAACCAGCAACATTAATAAGATTCTTTTTACCACTCATCTTACCAGTAATTAAGGTAGCTTTCTCCCAGGTTTCTGGGCGATTGAACCACCCTGGAAGAATCAACCCCAACATATTTTCAACCCATGTTTTTTTTGAAAGCGCCAATTTTTAATTCACTTCTTACAAGCATTCACAACAGGCCTGGATCATCAAAGAGCTAGCCTTAGCCAAATCAGGAGGAAAAAAAAAAAAAGCAATGCCCATGCAATGAACTGTTGCTAAACAACAAATACATGTGAGGAGATTTTGATCTGCTCCTGGAAGTTCCACGAGTAAACACACAAAAGTGAAACAAATATGGTAGACTATTTATTGCAATTTCTTCACTCAACTCTAAGAGCTTCTGCCAGAAATACAGTTTCTGTGCATGGAACAGAAACCGCAGAGGCCCGCCTAGGGCTACTCAGCACGCAGATGTGGTCCAAACTTACTGAATGCTGCTGGTTTCAATTAGGGACCAGAGTTGGTGCTTTAACTCTGCCTTACAAAAAAAGGTCTCTCTGAAAAGGCGCAGTGTATGCACAGTACCTCCCTGTGCAGGAAATAAAAGCCTTATGTAGGAATTTAGTAATTAGCAGATCAGACCATTGGTTCATCCCATCAGATAATCTACCTTTGACCAGTGGCCAACATCTAATGTTTAAAAGGCAGAAGAAAACAACCTTCAAAAGTACCTTTAGGAGGGAAAAAAAAAAGTCCTCATGACCTATGCAAACAGTCAGCTCATGCCCTGCAGCACAAATTGTGATTACTCTTCTCTTACCACGCGTAGTTGCAAGTGTTATTATTAGTCATAAAATTATCCAACCCTTGAAAAAAAATAATCCAGACATGCCACTTGCATCATTGGTTCCTGCAGCATTGAATTAACTATGCTGAAATTACCCAGCACATACACGATAGACTTATTTATACAAATAATGCTTTTTAATTTAATGGCGTAACTCCCTTATGCTATGGGGCAGAAGGAAACCAAGAGACTGATTCCATTTCTACAGACCCTTTGAATTCTGCCGTAAGATCGGCTTTAACCCTTCTCTTTTCATGGCCAGGAAAAAAAAAAGATAGATAGATAGATAGATAGATAGATAGATAGATAGATAGATATCTTACACAAGTAAATCCTGTCACAAGTAAATCTTTTCTGCCTCAGCTACCTTTGCTGTTCCTTCCCCTTGGTCCTTCTCAGACCTCATGATAGCCCTGAGCACTGAAGCACACAGAGCTAGCTGCTCTGCTCCAGATGGAGATATCCGGGTTCAAGGGAACGTCGGAGCTCAGTTGTGCCTGTTTATGTTCTCTTCCATTTTTAAAACAAAGCTGCTCTGGACCACGTTGGCTTCAAACCAATGGGAGCCCTTCCACTGGCTTCTGTGGGCTTAGATCCAGCCCTTGGCCCTCACTCTACTTACGTTTTGATTAGCTGCAACAGGCAAGGCAGACAGCTTTGTTGCTCAGCCAATTTTTACCACGCAGCCTAGTGAGTAACTCCTGGGCCGCTCACCCTCCTGAGCAGCCCCCTGCATGACAATTTTTGAAAGAGGTTTGCTTGGATTTTTCCGTTTCAGGTAAACAGTGTCTGGTTTCACAGTGGCCTTTCCAGACAAGTCCAGTAACTCAGAGGAGTCCAGTTATGCAGATGAAGGATGTATTGGTTTGACCATATCAAATCTCATACTAGCCTGACTTTAATTAGCTCCTTATGGCCTGGTTTTGATCTCGGAAACACTGTGGTGAATCTGGAGTAATCCCCTGGGAGCAGAGTTTTGAGAACAGCGTTTGGCCCCCGTGGTGAAGTTCTGACCTTCTTTATGCTCCTGCAAGTACAGTAAACAACCATGAGAGCAGCTCTGGGCAAAATCAGACTTCCAGGGCCCAGCTCTCAGACCCAGGCGTCCCAAAACCAGCAAGTTTGTCCATGTCAAGCAGGCCACTTCTTGCAGTCAGGACCTCACTGCGGCATCCCACACTCCCCTCCTGTAGGAACTCTTGGGGATGAGACTGGCTTGCCTAAAGCCAAACCCTGGGGAAACCCAGGCATTTCAGCCCGCCTTGACAGCAGAGCAAAGCACAGGAGGGTAAAGGGTGTCCCACTATGGAGCAGCTGAAGCTGGGCGCAGCCAAGGGGTGTTACTCCTCCTGGGTTCAGTTCAGTACTAGCACAGACAAGAGGATCTCACCTGCTTCAGTCAGAGCTGCGCTTGGCCCACAGCCTTACAGGACCCACGTGCAGCTCCCTGCACACTCTTGTCCCTGCAGCGCATGACGCTGCCAAATGCTGCTGCAATGCGGACATCTTCCTGCCACTCCAGTGCTGTTTTCATACAGATATCCAAACAGCGTGGGCTGCTCGACTGTTACCATGTCCTTGTGCACCACAAATAGCCTGGCTGAGGTACAGGCCTGATGAAGGTCTGGAAACTACATGAGGTTCTTGGAAGCAACTGATGGCATTTGGCCACTCATATAGAAAATACACTTGTACAAACATGCTTGCAGACAGTTCCTCACCAGCTCCCTATCCCGAAAGGGGTGCCAGGGGTTAGTTCATCCACCTCAGGGATGGAGCTGACCTGCTGTCTCTGACTATCCCCACCCAGCTGCCCCAGTCCTACTCTCTTCCATTACCCACTAATCCTGACCACTCTGCAGTTGTTTCCTTGGATGCTTACCTGTAACCCTAATCCTACCTCAAGCTCTGGCTATTTCCCATTGATCCCTGGCCTCCCTGTGTCGAGCTCCATTTGCAACCCTAGCAGGAGGCACAGTCCAAGCATGGCAGCCCTCTCCTCTGTGCCTTTCCTATCAACGCTGCGAGCAATTTCACTTGTTTGAGACCTGTATCACCTACAGCCTTTTCCCCCAAACCATGCAACTCCAACAGCGTCAGACTGAAGCATCTGAATACAGGTCTCATTCAAAGTAACCAGCACTGAAATGCTCCTACTAGGCCTGCATGGTGGACAGGCATGATTTTTGCAGGTTTGATGGTCTGTGCTAGCAGCAGCCAAGTGTACCCCGGGGGAAGGAAAGAGCTCCATTTTACTTTACCAGCCACCTCCCCTTCACACAAGGCACTGAAGAATGAGCTGCAGTAAGGTGCATCTTGCTCTACTTGAGGTAAACAGGATTTTTGCCACTGATCTCCAGAGGAAAACCATTTAGCTTGTATCTTTTTGCTGAAGGATATGCATAGGTGCCTGGAAATGCATAAATATTATGGTTTATGCTGGCATCCAGTCCAGCTGTAACTCTTCCTCATACCACAGCTTACTCAGTTTCTTACTCCACCATTGCCATATCCCCAAGCAAAGCACTCAGGATAGTAACCTGAGTCCCTGCAGACCTTTGCCCAGCAGCATTGTGGCACAGGTAATGATTTGCTCAGGCCAGTTACGTGGCGGGGTACCTCAGAGCTACTGCTGCTTACCGGCAGCCCGCGGCCACACAAGGAGGTTTCTAGGAGCCACCCCCGAAGCAAAGAAGCCCAGATGACCCAATAGAGCCGGCATCTACCCTCGAACTGAGTAGATGGATAAAAACAACCACATGCATATGGCCAGGAAGAAGTATCCTAAATTGTGGCACTGCCTACAGCATTGTTATTTGCGACAGGAGTAGCTCAAGGACATGCGCAGCTGGCCTGGCAGCCAGCTCCATCCAAGACAAGTTGGGTGGGAACAGTGGCAGAACTGAACTGGGCACTGGGTAAGAGCAGGTGCCAGTGGTGTTGTGAGAACAAGGTCTATCATTCACTTGCACTTCTCTCTGGGTTATTAGGAGACCTAGGTAGGTCCCCAGAGACCAGCAGCAACCCACCCTGAGCTGGGGCGGGGCTGGGGTCTGGATTAATCTGCGTAATTTCCCTGTTTCCACACATCCTCAGCCAGTGTCACCCACTTCACGTCCAGTTCCCTTGGCCATGACCTCTCAAGCCTCCCCTCTGCAGCACCTCCAGCACCACAATGAAAGACAGAGGGGTTTCGACTTTGTGCATTTGGATAGATTCACAAGCACCCCTGCTTCTTTTTATCCTCAATTCCTAAAGCTATATTTCTCAAGCAAGGCAGAGAATGTCCATGAGCCACAGTTGGGAGAAGACACAAACACCCTCTGTGACACCCTGCTCTTGGGAGCCAGCACAGCCTTCCCAGCAAGCAGAGAGGCAGCATGGAATAGCTGACACCAACTCCCCGTGCCGACCTTCACATCAAAGCCTTCCTGCAGGAGAGCTACTGAGTCAGGCACTGATGGGCTGTGCCAGGACAGGAAACCTGGCAAACGCCGCAGAGCATGTGGGCTGTCAAGGGGACCCTCTGCATGAGTTCCCTTCAGATGCAGACAAGGCACTCCCGGCCCTCTCATGTGTGTCAGTGAGGCAGAAAGACACAATTCAGCTGTGAAGTTTTATACAGAAAAATGGGGAGAATTTGTTATAGGGTTGAAATTTCAAGATCCCTACAGACTGCCTTGGTACTGTTTTCCTGCTCCTGTGCCCTGTTAACCTCTAAGAAGGTCCTGCAGTGAGGGGACAACTAGTAAGAATATGTTATCTTGGCCAATGGAAGCACAAACAAGAGTCAGAAATTAAGAATGATTTCTCAGAACTTTAAACTTTTTTTTTCAGCAACAATATTCCTTTCCTCTTAGTGAGCTACAAGTGACAACCCTTTGCTCTAAGATCTCTGCCTGCTGAGATATAATCGTTTCTTTGTGTTTTCTTTATGAAGGTGCCCAACACCTTCAGGTACTTGCATACCTGCCAGCATTTGAAAACTAAAGAAACATCTGGGGAGAGAGCTTTCATTAAGCAAAATGAGATTAAGAAAGCCTTTGTAAAACAACTGAGGAACAGGACGCTAAAAAAGAACATGGGTACACTCCCTGATTGACTACAGGCTCTTACATATACATGCGTCTCTGGGTATAGTTCTGGGTCTGTAGAGGCACATATGTGGTGCGGAAAGCTCCAAGGTGGGAAGAGCAAGGAATGCTCAGGCCAAGGTGAGGAGAAGTCATGTGGAAGCTCTGAGTGAGCTGCACCAAGTAGTTGAATTGGGGGCCACAAAGAAAATGGCAAATGACTGTACATTGCCAATACGTTGCTTGCATTCTGCTGCACCCTCTTTAGGGGCACAGAGGCTCCTGCCCTCTTCCAGCTACATTACTTCAGACCAGTTAGCTCACTGCAGCTGGAACACACATCGTGGTGCAAATGGGCACATGCATTGGTAGTTACGACACGGTGGAAAAGGGCAGGACTAGAAAGAGTGGCCTGTGCAGAGGAGGAGGGGAAGAGGGGGCAGGTGTCCAACAGCAGAGGGGACAGCTGGTCTGTGTTCAGATGCACTGGCAGAGCAGTGCTGCGGGCGGCTGCGATTCCCCTCTGTGGTGCATGGACCAAGTCGGTGAGGAGCCGGTGTGGGATAGTGTCAGAATTTGAAATGGAAATGCACGGTTACAACCCTAGAAAGGAAACCTGCAAGTGCCATGGCCATGTTATGTCTTCTTTATTCCAGGATCTGACCTACCACATTCATGAACATTGCTCTCCACCTTAAAGGAATCCAGAAGGGAAAACCAGTGTAATATACAGCAAGCTGTGCAGTCCCAGGAGCTTGGCAGGAGAGAACAAGGCTTTCAAGGTCATGAAAACATGCAGGGGAACACTATGAAAGAGCACTAAGTAGGTGAGGTCAGCAACATGCAGGTACTCGCATGCTGGGGTGGACAGGTATGTACGAAGAGGAGTGAATATGCGGGCAGCGCATCTACACGCCCAGAGAGCAGAGACGAGCGTGCAGCTGTGAGACAAGGCAAGCGGACAGCCTCAGAGATGAAGGAAGGGAGCCTTTTGGTGGGAGGAGAGATGTTTTGCAGGGAGAAGCAGAGCGATATGGAGCTTTGGGTGTGCCTCCATCCCAGTGCAGGTGGGGAAGGCAGCAGGTGAGGAAAACTGGTGCAGCAAGCATTGACACACATGCTGGGGTCATCCAGGTGCTGCTGACTTCCCCTGGGCAGGGAGCAGGTACAGAAATTGCAGCACTCATCTGTGATGTGCCTATATATGTACAATGATTCCTTAGGACACTTTTGTGTGGGAGACACAGCAGCACCCATTAGACAAATACTGTTTACTGAAGTCTCTCACCTCTAGCACTTCCATTGCATGAGTATCCTACACAGAGAGGATCCTTGAGCTGTCACCATGCATGAGGGAAGACAGCAAGAGAGACCCTATGTCAACAAGGGACCAACACTGGAGAGAAAGCTCATTTAACAGTGCCTGAAACCACTTGCTCCTCTGGTTAACTGCAAGTGCAGAACGCAGCCTGCGTCACTCAGGGTGTTTTAACACAGTGCCCAGGTCTGTGATCTCACAAATCCCAAGCTGGGTCTTAATGTTAACCCTAATGTTAAAACATTAGGGTAGAATCTAATGAAGTGTCCCACACCCTGGCTTTATACAAAGGAAACCACTGCAGCCTGCAAGGCTTTTATGCTGAATTGTAAAGCTGGCATGGAAGACATGCCTCTGGTTTATAAAAAAATGCACCAAGCATTGTCAGCAGGTCATTTAAGGGCAGCAGCACACTGCTTAGCTGCTAAAACCCTCACCTCCACTTCACACTGTGGCCTCAGGCTTGGAGGGAGGAGGGAAGAGCTGCAACTAGATGTTCATTACAGATCAGCTCATGCAGGCCACCTTGGGTCAATGAAGTGGACGTAAAATTGCCCTACCACTAGCCCAGCTGTCTGCCATGCAGTGGAGCTCAGCATCAAATTCCCTGGCCACCTGAAACAACACAAAGTGAAGTGCAGGTGCTGCAATTCTTCTGCTGGGAAATAATTGTTCTTAACCCGGAGCAAACAGGTTTGGTTAGATGTGCTCAGCAAACATGAGGAGCACAGGACACTTAACAGGCGCTATCATGAGACTCTCTTGGCGCACAATGCAAAATGAGGTTAGACCTTTGTTTTCTTGGGAGATTCAATGCTAATTTCTGCTACTCATTTCTTGGTAGTACTTTGAGCATAAAGAGACCCTCTATATGTGGAAAACACTGCACGTGGAAATGCCTTTACAATGCGAGATACACACACACACTGCACAAAGTTACAGCCATTTCTTTACAAAGCTACAGAACCAGACAGTACTATCACATATATTTTAAATAATAATAAACTAAAAGTAAATTATTAAAAGTAAATTTAAATAATAATAAATTAAAAGTAAATTAAAATTTACAAAGGAATGCAAAGAAATGCACACAGGGATTTCTACCGTTTAATTTAAGTCATACAGTGAGATGACAAATCCCGAGCACCCACAACAGACATAGCTGGTAAAATCTGAAAGCGTCTAAGAAGAATCATAGTCTACATGTCTGCAACTGTACAAACGTCTCCACTACTTTCATGAGAAAAAGCACCGATGCTGCATGCCCCTGCCTTGTCCTCAGAGCAGAGCAGCTCCGCTGGAACTGCCAAGGTGGCCAGGGCTGGACAAGGGCTGTCCTGAGCCTTTGTTACCAGCACAAGAGGTGGCTCAAATCCTTTCCTCCTCCACCCCCAGCACCACTTTCTCCCTCTTTTTTTTTTTCCTTTTACTCCAACATGCCTGCTCTGTGAGATGCCCCAAACACTGCCTGGCTCAAGGACTAGCCCAGTATCATTCATCCGAGCTGTCCTCCCTCCAGGGGCCTCTACCCTCACCCAAGCAATGTACGAAGCCCTATTCTGCTGAAAAAAGCTTTCCAGCAACCAAAGCCTTAAGCTGCCTTTGCACCATATCACTCAGCAATAGAGAAATACACCCAGATCTAACACCACGGGATATGGGGGTCCTGCTCAGTCTGGTAATAAACCACCCTGGGGAAACAGTGTCAGTTCACCCCACTTGAACCACTCCAGTTTCAGGGTCTGAGAGAAGAATTATAAGCAGTCTCCAGACCTGCAGAGCCCAAAAAAGGCATCTCTGTGGATTTTAGCAGCTTTGACTTTGACTCTGATTTCAGCAGACCTTGCAAATGCCCAGCTCTGCAGAGGTGAGGCAGCAGAATATTGCAACGGTGGATTTTAAACAGATTGGTTGCAGAAGTCAATTTAGCACAGGGACATGGGGGCACCCTCCAAGTCATACTCCAGCCCTCCTTCCTTTGCCGAAGTGCTGGCAACGCATGCTGTCCCAGTTTCAGGGGACCACCAGCCCCTTCCCAATGCCTTCTCTAGGGTGGTGGGGGAACCTCCAAGCTGCATGGCATCTAAAGCACTTACTGTCATGTAGCATCTTCCCAGCGGCTCTGTGGGGCCTTGGGCAGGGATGCTGACAGCCTGCCTGGCATGGACAGAGGAGTCCAGCACTGCAGCGGGAAGACAGACTCTCCCTGGACAGCCTCAGACAGCAAAGGCAGGCCATTTCAAGTGGCTATCTAGTTAGAAATTAGTATTTTTGCCAGTAGTCAATGCCAGAACAGAGTTCAGTGAGGGGAAGAGAACACGGAAGAACAATTTCCCCGCCTCCTCAGTAAGAGTGATGATTATTAAGAGCAAGGAGGTCCTTCTCATTGTTACCAGCAAGTGCAGGAAAAGTGGCTTTTTCCATCACAGAACAGCATTCAGCTGGGAAAAGACAAGTCCATCCTCTCAGGCTTGTGAGCCGAAGTGACACAACTGGCTTAAGCCCCTGGGCCCAGCAGTGCCAGTGCCCCGCAGGGTCACTCCAGCCCCAGCCCTCGTGTGTTCCAGGTGCCAGCACAGAGAGCCAGGAGCTCCCAGAAGTGTGGGGTGCCAGCGTCAGGAAGAAATCTTGTACTAGAGGACTTGCCAGATTTGTGTGAAGGGTAAAGAGCAGGACACAGCTGCCTTCTCCCCCAGCCTCCCAGTAAGTCTGCAGCTGGTGGTGCTTTTTTCACCTTGCTGGGCTTCAGGCAAATAAATCCTTGCCAGCAAAAACAGTTAGCCCTGAGCTGGTCTGACATAGAGTGCAACTCCTCTTGCAGCTGCAGGAGGCATATTTTCCCATACATTTTATATTTTGCTGTTCTTTACCCATGCTAAGATACCGTGATGTCCTTCACATAGACGCTCCTTATTCTACCTCCAGCAGGGAAAAGGAAAGGGTAGCCAGGGACTCACTTGAAAGTTTTGTTTCCTTTACTTCACCGGAATGAAACCGCAGAGCGGTGCTCACAGGAGGAAAGCACCTGTGCCTAGAGCTGAGACAGGAGCAAGGATGGACCTGCTGCCAGGAGCATACCCCCTCCAGTTCCTGGAGCTCTTTCCTTCCTGTACACCTAATGTAATGGAGACCTGGCAAAGGGCTAGCACACATCCTCTGTACACACCTCCAGACCCAAAGAGAGAGGCCACTTTCCAAGTTAGCTGGTCGAATGCATAAGACACAGCTGGTGCAGACAGCCCAGCTGCTCTCATTTCTCTGCTGTTTGTAGGAAAAGGGGAATTTCACCTCCCTGTCAGCAGAAACAGTTGTCAGGCAGACCATGAACATGCCTTCCTGGTTTTTTAATTCTTCCTGCAGTTGGCCCAGCTTTCCCCATGAGCAGTGCCCAACACCCTTGCTGAAAAAACTAGAAATCCCAATGCAAACCTCATTTATGTTTATTCTGAGCTTCATTAGGCTGTCAGGGGTGCTTGTTTTGCTCCACCACACGCACTGTGTCCCTCAGACTGCCTCCTCCTGAGCTGTCAGGACCGATAATGTGCACAATTTTGCAATCCTCCCTGCAATGGTGACCGTTTGCTATTGTGCTGCTCTTGCCCATACTGCGGGCGGGTCTTTCCAAAGGCCACAGATAAAAGCCAGAATAGAATTTAGGGACCAAGTCCGCTCCTCTGCCAATCCTTCCACCCATTTCTTGCCCCAGGCTGTGCAATTCAGGCAAGTGCAATGAACGGGAAAGGTCAGAGGCTCGACCTGTATTTTGGCGGCCCAGACGAGTTCCTGCCGCTGTGTTACACACACTAGGAAATTTGGTTCTCAAAAGGCAGGGTAGTGGCATGCCTGGAGCAGCCAAACCAGCAGGACTGTACAAGCAGGGCAAGCTGGGTCCTGCAGAATAGTCAGTAATGAAACAGTACACTTCCCTCTTGCACTGAAGTAATTTGGAGCCCAATTAATGCTTTTCCTTTCATGGATATTAAGTATTTCAAAAGGGTAAATAACAATTATCATCGACATCTTTGCCGTAGAGGCTAACTGAGGCACAGGCTGCTGAAGCAGCTTGTTCTGAAGCCTCGGCTGCTCAGCAGCAGAGACAGGGATGGCGTGCATCCCCATTCGCCCAAATTTGTGGTGTAACCACTAGACCACAGCCGCTCCTGGAGCCCACGCTGCTGGGAGACCACTCTGTAACAGAGAGACAATAAGTGCTCATTTACGGTGGGCAGCTACTGGGGGCAATGAAATCTTCAGCAGCTTGTGCTGGCAGGGTGGGAGCAGTGAATGCACACGAGTTTTCTTATAGCAGCCAAACCCTACATCTGCCCAGAAAAGTCCTCCGTAAGTGGGGACAGGTCTGCAGCTCTGAAGACATCCAGGAGCAAGAGTTGGCCTCCCTGACTGTTTATATGATATTCAAAGGGAGACCAAGAAGGAAACATCTCTGAGAATCAGGATTTCCTACTGTGTCCTGAGACCATCCTGGCAATGTCCTACTCTCCCCACTCCTTCAGCATCCCCCAGCGGGGCATCCCCACCCCTCGCAACGAGACCCCTGAGAAGCCGGCAGGCACGCTGGGCGCTCTGCATGGAGAGATTTAAGACCATTTTCCTCTCCCCCTCGCCAGGCTCGGCTGGGTCAGACACAGCATTTGGCAAGAAAAGAGTTCTCTGCTAATTTTAGCCTCCGGCTCTCCACCCAGGCAGCAGCAGCTCAACCGCTATGGAAAGCTGGGCAGCACCGAGGTGAGGGCTGGGACGCGCTGCCTTCAAACAGCCCACGCGGCCACAGGCTGCCAGCTAAATATAAACCGGTGGCGGGCCGGGGGGAGCCAGGCTGGCTCAGGCTGAAGCAAATCCTTCCCCCATCACCCAGAGATGGAGCAAGGACAAATTGCAGCTCCTGAGGGGATGTGCTCCCAGACCCAGGCAGCACTCGCAGGCCTCGCCTTCTGCCCAGAAGGATAATTTAGGCTGCAAACTTGCAATAGGATCCCATTTGGTTTACTATTTTTGGACAGATCTGGACCTGGTGCATCTCAGACCCCAGTGTGCCATGCCAAGCAAGCACCACTTGGCAAACACCACTTGTACAAGAGCCTGGTCCGGCTCCATCCTGTAATGGTCCCTTCACCGCACTGCCTACTACAAAATGGTTACCCAGGGGTGGGATGCCCTTGCTGCTGAAGCCGAGAGCTGTAACGTCACAGCCTCTGCTGTGGGCCTCGGTCCTTGGGGTGGGAGTTTAGCAGGGCAAGTTTTCCCTTGTGCCTGGATGCAAACTCGCACCGGTTCTAGCAAACAAGGCCTGTCCCTCTATGTAGGAGAGAAACCCTGAAAGGGCATGGAAAGAAAGACAGAAAGGAAGCCCTGAGGATTATGAAAGGAACAGAGGTAGCATGAACCTCAGCAAATCCAGAGAGTTTCTGGAGTAAATGCTATCCAACCATGGACCATTGGACCATGCACAAACCAAGTGTCTTTTCTTTGACTTTCACTGTACCTAGAGAAAAGGGACTCTACATCTTTCATAAATGAAGAGGGGCATGTGAAAAATTCCTGACTACATAAGCAAATCCTTTTTCTACAGAAACAACTGACAAAGTGGTAGCATTTGCTAGACATCCAGGACGAAACAGGTAACAACACTCTTCAAATCAAGCAGAGCAGCTGCAGCACTGAGCACAATGCTCTACACAGGGAAACCAGATGTCTTGGCAGACACTGACTACAGTAAAAAGCCACCGTGGTACTAATTTTCAATACACCAAACACCCTTATGACACCAAATACGTTCTTAACCATCTCAGTAGAGCTGCTTATGGTCCCCATCAGCTTCTGTAATTGTTATCCCTGCATTTTCCTCCACCCCTTTTAAAACTCTGAGTCAGCGGTTTACTCTGTGCTCTCTGACTCCTTTCTACATCTCCTCTCTTTTTGATCTCTGCATCCAAGACTGTCAATTCCAGCCTCTCTGCTCAACTGAAATTCCAAATATTAGCTTCTAATTTAGCCTTCAGTTCCTTTCCCCTTACAGCTTTTTAGTGGCCATTGGCATTTTCTGATCACTCTGCTCCAACACTCATCTCACTATGCCCCATTTTCGGGCACTTCTTACTTTTGTTAAGTAATCCCTGTCATCTGTATTCCCAAGTGCTGCCTCTTCTCTCCTGCTTGGCTTGTCTTTCACTTTTCTTTCTTCTTCTACTTCTGCATGAGCTGCAAGACTTGCTAAAATACTTCTTTCCCCTCCTTGATGTGCTTATGTCAGATATCTAATTCAAACAGAGTTACAAGCAAAAGATGAAAACAGAATTTGCAAAGGATCTAAGTTTAGGAAAAAAAACAAGTAATCATACCATTTGGGAAGCATGGGGTTTTGGGACAAAGCACTCGAGAGAGTACTGGAAGACCCAGAGTTAATTGGCAAAGCAATTACAATTTGTGAAGCAAAGGAAATCGGCCGCATGGGTGAAGCTGATGGAATGCAGACAGCGATCAGACAGTACAGACAAACTGAAATAATACTAGCCAGACTGAGGCATTGGGACAGTAGTTCAAAGAGGGATCGCATCCTTCCCTGCCCCACCAGCACAAACAAAAGACCCTCTTCCCCACTGCAGCAAGCAGTGCAAGTCAGTGAGACGCACCTGTAAACACCTTGCAAGACCTGCAAGGAATGGTGGCATATTTAGAGGAATTGCAAGTACAGAGCACGACTACAGGGCAGCAGCAGCATTAGCATCATCAGGACTTCTTCAGAGGAGCAGCAGGGATGAAGACAAGGGCTCAGCAAGAAGGGAAAGGAATATGAAGGGTGGAGGCATTTATTAGCTGCAGACTAGGTGCAGGTGAGCAGCACTATGCCAGCAACAGAGAAACTGCCAATGGATGAAAAGGCACTGGCAGGAAAAGCAAATTAAATTCAGGCTTAATGCTGGCTATCTTAGCTCCACTACTGGAGCAGGTGAACAACATGGACAAGTAAATACACATGATCAGCTACAGCCAGTAACTATGGGGGAAAGGAGAACACCCATTACCAAGGTTAAAGTCTGTCAAACCCCAGTGTCACAAAGCACATCCAATTCCCTGAAGAGGCAGGAGACCAAAACAGCAGAGACAGAATTAGAATACACCTATCCAAGGATAAATAAGCTCCTAACATAGCACAACCGGGAGCAGTACAACTGTCCTTCAACTCAGACACCTTACAAAGCTCTTCCTGCCCTGAGGAAGCGGCTGCAAAACAGCTGGACCAGGAATGGCCCTGGGAATCGGCAACAGAGCTGGAGCAGCACAGTCGCCTGGGCAGAAAGAGGTGATGAAGCAACTCCCACCGTGCTCCTCCTCCCACAAACCTGATTGCTTAGGCCCCGAAGAACTAAACACCTTTATAAAGAGGGTTTTGCCCCTGCCTGCGAGGGGAGAGGAGAACAATAGCCAATACCAAACCACTTCTGGTGCTTAGGGTGCTCACAGTTGGTGGTCTGGCCATCACATGGAGAGAAACCAAGTGTCAACTTGGCAAAACCTTTTTCCACGGACCGCCATACAGGCCGTGTTTGGCACTGAAGCTCTTTCTAGGACCCATATGAACTTAGATCCATGCAGATGTTTACCCAGGGCAGGGGTGACAGTCCTAGAGAATCATCACCTGAGACTTGGGAAAAGCTAGACCTGCTGGGTTTAAGCAAAAGGGTCTACATAACCTATGTGGCAAAAAGAAAAATAAAAACTGAAAGGTGAAGCAGTTGGGAACAGTAATGCCGAGGCTGCTGTCAGGGTGCCTGTCTCAAAATCAGCAGGAAGGGACACAACGATTTTTGGAATAGTGAATTATATCAGACAAATTATAAATGCTTGAAAAAGTGTCCTTCAGAGCTAAAGCATCCTACAGGCACAGGCCTTGAGTTTCAGCTGAGAAACTAAAAAAGAAATGATGCAGGCTTAGTGTTTTGAGAATAAGCAGTAATTCAATGATCCACAGCTGACATACCAGTTGGTTTTGCTGTACAAGCCTATTCCACAAACTGAATATAAGTGTAAGAGAGATGGCGATTGCAGACACTTGCTAGCACAGGCCACAAAAATACAGGGGAACGGAGTGCTGTCTCACAGACTCATAGAATGGTTTGGGTGGGAAGGAACCTTTAAACATCACCTAGTCCAACGACCCTGCTGTGGGCAGGGACGTCTTTCACTAGATCAGGTTGCTCAAAGCCCCATCTAACATAGCCTTGAACATTTCCAGGGATGGAGCATCCACAACTTCTCTGGGCAACCTGTTCCAGTGTCTCACCACCCTTATGACCAGAGGCAGTTCCCTCAGCCTGCCCTCATTTTCCCCAGCCCCTCACCATCTTGAAGGCCCTGGGCTGGGCCCACACCCCATGCACCAGAGTCCTTCCTGGACTAGGGAGACCAGAAGGGGAGAGAGGAGTTCAGATGCAGTCGCCAAAGTACCAAATAAGAGAGAAGGAAAGCATTTTTACTATTTTTTTTTCTTGTTTTATTGTTGGGGTTCTAATTGCTTACTGCCAATCTTGAAAAGAACTCCTAATGAAGCTGCTAGAAGGGACCTTAATGCTGAAGGCCAGCACTTCTTCCTAGCAGAACCGCAGTCTCCTGCTTCTCTACAGGAACAGCCTTCCCTCTAACTTCTTTGCTTGATCTGTTGCTATTCTTTGGGCACCGCCACAGAGGGTCTGGCTTCATCTTCAACCACCCATCAGGCAGCCTTCTCGTCCTCAGACTGAAGAAACCCCACCTCCAGGCCCCGGAGACCTCGATGGTTCTCCAAGGGACTCCTCCTGTTGCCCCAGTGCAGCAGCCTGGCAGAAGCCAGGTTGTCTCGTCCCCTTTTCTTGGGGCTTAGAACAGAAGACATGGCACTCCTTCAGGAGGGGTGGGGGATGGGAAAAGAAGGGCTCACACCACCTATGACAATCAACAACATAATTGTTGATGCCAGGAGATGGAACAGGTGAGCCCGCAGGATGGCCAGGCACAGAGGCTGGGCCTCCGGCTAATGCTGGGCACGGGTGCTGGGCCGATGGTAGGGCGCTGGCTGGGCGCTCCTGCGACGCCACTGGTACAGCGTCATGGAGGGGAGCCCCAGCACAGTGTAGTGGGGCCAGGTGAGCCATGCTGGAGATGGATCCACTTCCACTGGTTCTTCTTGATCTTTGGGCAGATCCACCTCCATGGGCTCCACACCATCAACCACATGAGCAATGGCCATCGCTTCCATGTGGCTGATGGTGTACCCCCTCTGACGCTGCCTCCTCTTCTTCCACATCTCCTGCAATCGCCTACCTGCCTTCCCACACAAAAGTGGGCAGCCACTCGCCTTGCTGCTGTGGGATTTCTTTCTTCCAATCATCCTTGGAACCCGAGGGCCTCGACGAAGCTCAGTGAATTGTGGGCCAGCAGCCAGGGTTCCTGTATTTACAGGGCCCGGTACAGAAGGCAGCGAGGTGGCTCGTGACATCAGGAGGCCACTGTGATGGCAAAGCATGTGGCCAAAGATGGCTGTTCTGGGAGTTCGGGGGCCTGCGGCCTGAAAGGAGGAGGGTCACAGGGGCTAAGAGCCCCTTTCCTGGGGATTGCTCCCCTGTACCATTCTGCTGCCCCTTGGGCACCGTGACTACCCTCCACCTCCCGTCACGTGCCCTGGGCTCCAGCCCCCTCCTCATCCTGTGCCTGAGGTCCCCTGGACAAGATGGCAGCCACACTGTTCCAGGAGAGTCAGGGGTCCTCAGTGACCCCCTCCACCGAGCCGGCTCCCTGCAAGCAACTCAGCCCTGCCACCCTCAACAGTGGCTGCAAGGGGGCGAAGCACCCAGACACCCTGCCGGCGGGAAAGGGAGGTGCAGCCAGCCTGCGCAAGGTCTCCCAGCGCTCCATAAAGCTGTTGTTGACTGCCAAGTGTTGTGTGGGCCCTTCTTTCCCGTCCCTACCCCTGGAGCGTGGAGAGGTGCCATCTCCTCCGCACAGAGCCCCAAGGGAGAGGGGAGGATAGGGCCTGGCGTCCCTCGGGCTGCTGTGCTGGCACAACCCGAGGAGTCTGTCAGAGGCCACCGAGGGAGGTCCATGGGGCCTGGAGGTGGCGGAGTTTCTTTCCACTCCAAGGCTCACCCTTGCTCTATTCTCTAGTTTTAAGGACAAACCTTCTCACTGCTTTTTTTTGTTTGTTTTTTCCCCTAATAAGAAAGGGGCGACATATAACCTGGGGAAGACTAATAATGCGTTCATTCTTCACACCTTGGCTTGGGTGTTATTTTGCATTTCTAAGTAGATGCAACTGCTCACTCCCATTGGTATGACAGTACAGAGCATGGGTCGTAACTGCTATTCACAAAATTTCCTCTGAAATAGGCATGCATTGATGTTTTCAAGACATAGCAATTGAAAAATGAGACTTCTTATATTTACTCCTTATGTTAGGCAGACAATTTATTTTCAAGGTACACCTCTGGAAATTATAGTTCAGTCAGGTTTGATAGGAAAACTTGGTTTTGTCAGATTGTTGGGTTATTTTGCATTTTTGATTGAAAACAAATAAAACCCTCCCAACTGGCCTGCTTACAACAAAACGTGGACTGTGGCAGCTAATGCTGAGTGAGCTGCCGCAACGGGTAATTGAGGCTTTTAGTACAGGGTGGTCTGGACAGGATATTCTCAGCCCATTATAAATTTTGTTCTGCAGCTTAGATGGGGTTAATAGCACCCAGACATGACTACTGCAATTTTACAGAAAATAACATTACAAAATATAAATAAAACTAATTTAGGAAGTGAAGCATTTACGAGAAGGGCTGGAGATATCTTAACTAGGCTCAAATGAACGGCAGCGCTGAGGAAGCTGTCGGAGTTGCCAACACCAAATATATGGGCCAAGTCAAACAGCCCATGGTAATGACATGGAAATAAGTGGCCTCTTGAAGCAAGGCAGAAACACATTTATTTAGAATGGCAGGAAAAAATACACATATCATTAATGCAGATTATCCTCACTTCAAGAGAACTCTACTAGGCAATTGTGCAGCCTAACAGGTGATGATGCAGATCAAATATTTTTACTGGTAAATGGGATATAACAGTATCTGACAATGAACTACTGTTTAGTGTGCCTGAATTTGCAAAATTTCAGTGAAACACGGGCTTCCATATAAGCCTACTAGTTCCTAATACTTACTGTCCAGAGGGCTAGTGGAAAAGAAGAGTTAAAAAGATAAAACATGCCTGTTATGAAAGGCCCCATAGTCAAGTCTCTGATCTGTATTCAGTATTTTTATATTACTGAGTAGCACTGGCTGTCAATTACTCGTATTTGGCTCAACTGGAAAAAAAAGAATATTTAGACCATCTGAAATCAACATCAATGTCACTGAGATGGAAACCAGGAAGGAAGAAACCCCCCATGGATGATGCAAAGGCCTGGGACTTACCGTTTGCATCTCTGATGGAAAACAGTGACACAGAAAAGCAAGAATAGCACAAGATGCAACACTTTTGCCACATAAGGGTATCAGATAGACCTACAATGTAAAGTAATAGGTCACAGCTTTTCCAACTTCCCAAAACAAGGGGGATAAGAACATACATTGACCTCTTTTCCCCTCAAAAAAATTTCAAATGGGAAATAGTCACAGAATGCTGAAATAACTAAGCCTTAGGAAATCATAAGATCAGAATTAGTGACCTTTTGAGAGGGTCACTGATGCTTTAGGGGGACTCACAGGTCCACCCGACAATCTTTGGGTTGTTTGAAATGATCCAACATCTCAAAGACTAACTGAACCTCACTATTCTGTTTAGTTGATTTAAATTCTTTATTATGCCAACATGAATTATTGTTCTGAGGTGTCTTTGGAGAAGGCTGATTTACTTAACAGCAACTGTTGCCCCAGACCATCTTAGCATCTCAAAGTGTAGGGGACTCTCTCCAGATCAGGCATATCAAAGCCTCTGTGCTTTGTTATGGTAAAGTCTTCTCAGGAAAACAGAAGCACAGAGGAGCTCTGGTCAAGATCCCAGTGTATCTTGGTTTGGCTAATTACACACACAGACTATGAATTTCTAACATCATGAAAAGCATAAGTATCTAAGGACCAGGTTCACATCTGTTTCCACCCAAGGCATTACATGGATCTTTCTTAAATCTCACACCACATCATTAAGACAGCTTATTTCCTTTTCTGGAAAGCCCTTCTCAACTATTACTGCAAGCCTGAAAAAAGCAATTGAATTGGGAAGCGACTCGAAAAGGGATCAATGCACAGCAAGAACAAGTAGGAGAGGGAAACTCAAAGTACAACAAAATATCTAACTCCATCAATTCTTGAGGCTGTCATTGTAAGCGCTGGAGGAAGAATCCCATCATCACTCCATTCCCCACTGCCACGACCTACAATGCAACTTCTGTCTTCAGGAAAACATCCTGCCTTTTACCACATTGCAGACATGGGTAATTCCAAACCGCCAGATGAAAGACAATGTCCATCACCTCTCCCAGTGCCACTCTTACCTTCACATCTGCCTGAACTTGCAGGTGAGAGAAGGCAGAGCCTTCACGTTACTATACCATACGCAGAAACGCATTTCCAGAAGACAATAGCATTCCTCTGCCAACCCCACAGCAACGAGGAGATGCACAGGAGGGCACTACTCCACGAGATCTGAGTCATCCTAATCCAGTCTGACTGAAGACAGGAAGGTGTGGTGCGGGAATACATGCTGTGTTGGCACACTACTACACAAATCTGTCACAGGTAACGTGTACATAAAGGGATGGTGCAAGAGTTTATTTATAATGATAATATGTAATCTTTCTTTGCAAATGATTTGAGAATCATCTGGGGCCAGACAAACTGCTGGCCAGGTTCCAAGAAAACAAACACTCGCAACTCTCACTCAGTGCACAGAGACCCAGGCACTCGGTGCCGCTCCACAAAAATGTTATTTAAGAGTCAAATCCCTACCTGACTTTAAGTCAAGAGGTGAAAAAAGCCAGGTTGACAAATTACCTGCAGTACGTGCCCCAGCAGCAGCAAAAGGATACACTGGCCCAGGACAAGCATGGCATAGCGAGCATGAGGTCCAGGCATCTCCTGGCTTCTGTGTCAATGAACCTCACTCAAGCTAGAGTATGATCCAAATTACTCTCAGTGGCCCTGGCTTCTCCACTGAGTCTGTGAGAGCGGTGTGCGCTGTGAATATGGACTTGGGGATGTTGACTTACTTTACATACACAAGTGCAGAGCAAGATGGGACAGCACTTCTGATCATCCTCCAGGGAGACTGAACTGACCACCTGGAAGTGAAAAATCTGCCCCACCTGCAGTGCCCATCCTTCTCCCTGCAGCTGTAGTGGCCCACGATGTGCTTTGGGGAATGGTGTTGCTTGGCACAGGTCCCCGTGAATGAAGATCTCACTAGTGTTTTCAAAAGCACAGAAATATCATAAGCAAACTTCATGGTATAGATGTTCCCCTGCTGCCAATACTTTTCTTCAGTCAGGATGAGGTGCTTTGGGGATGATACCTAGTTTAACTTTTCCTCTGGGTTAACAGTTTCCACAGAGAGGAAGCAGATACTTCAGCTACCACTGGAGAGCCACGTGGTCCAATCTCTCCCCATGGGCACCCACTAACCTTCAGTGCAATTAGCTATGCAAAAGAGTGATACTGTGGCATGTACAGGCAAGTAACCTTGGGTGTGAGTGACTGCAAAAGTCAGCCCATGTGCTTGTGAATGTACCTGCACACGTAGGTGGGCTCACCCTTACGCATAGGTGCTTCTGAGGGTGCCTGGGCAGGGAGGCTAGAGGAGGAAGTTGATGCATTACATCTGCATCTTTCTGCCAGCCACTTTTCTCATACAAACACATGCACCTGCCCATTCAAACCAACACTCGGGTCAGGTTTTAAGCAACTCACGCTGCTTTATAGTAGCCTGGATGCCTGAAGATCAGAGATCTCACCATGGTGGGGGGTAAGAAACCAATTTTCTGGGGGAAAAAAGGGATGCTAAAGATGTATGTACTGGGGAGGTGGAAGTCTTGCCATAAGGACTTTTTTATTCGCACATCTCCATGGTTTCTTCTGAACCCCTCCTATTTCCCACTTCAGAGAGTGGGACTGCATGCTACTGAGTTAGAAAAGCAGCAGTCTGAGATACTAGAAGTGAGACAGAAACCACTAGTCACAATCCAAGATAGGAAGATAACACACTCCCAGCGTTATTTACATGCAACAATAAAATGTGGAGGAACAGGGGTAGGTTGAAGCAACCGGGAGAGGCAGGTTAAAGAAGGGCCCCCCGATCCCTTGTTCCTACAAGCCGCACCTCCCAGCAATCTAATCTAATCCTGCACACCCTGCTTGTGCCTGGCTCAGTGTGACGCTCACACCTGCAATAATGGAAATTAGTGCAAGCGATTTATAGTCTCCTGAGATACCATGGTCTTTGCAGCAGAAAAAAAAAAAAAACAGAGTCTGCACAGCAACCGCTGGGAATGACCTCACCTCCAAGTTTCTTCAGGGATCAGGATTCGCTTTTACTACATTGACAGAAGGTTTTAAAGCAAAGGGGGATTGTTGCACATCCTCCTTGCCTGCAAGCACAGCTCGCTGATGCCAGCCTTGCTCCTTCAGAGTCATACCTTTCTGTGTGGGCAGGTGAGGTGAGGCACTGCTGGGCACAGAAGAAAAAAACAGAGGTAGCAGGAGGAGGTCCCTGATCTACCAGCCTCTCCATCTAAACAGAGCATTGCAGCAGCTCTGGGAAGAGGCAGTCTCTTGGGGTGGGGATGTTCCCTGAGGAAGACGTGTCCCTGCCCTTGCCCCTTCCAGCCGTGCTGCCAAGCCAACAGCATTACAGCAGTAAAGGCAGGGTGCAGGACTTGCTCTCCAGACCAGGCTGCTCTGTGCTTTACTGGTATTTTCTCCCTCCCCAATACCTCATTCACCCTTGAAATATGAAAGCTTCCCATCTCCAGTATTCACTTGTGGGAGCAAAGCATGTTGTGTAGCAGCTAGCGAAGAAGAGAAAAACATTTCTACTGGAGAGCCCACTCCACAGAGGTTAGTGCCTGTCAGCAGCGGGAATAAACAGACTGTTTCAAACTCCTCGGGTTTCTTGGCAGGGAGGCAGTGTCCTGCCTGTTAGAACTTGTTTTGGATGACAGCAGGCTACATTTCATGTGAGGAGAGTTGTGCCCATCTTCAACTCACATCAGCCTGCTTGTTTTTCTTCACTCAGCTGTAAACATGTTTAAGATTCCTATAAATACCTATTGGGAAGCAGACCAGCCAAATATGTTCAATTAAAAAAAAAAAAAAGAAAAGAAAAGAAAAAGGCAAGCCCCACAACAACAACAGGAACAGAAACATCTTCCTGCCCATGAGAGACAACAGTCCTGCCAATAAGGCTCCCTGGAAAGAATATGTAGGAATACCTTGATGCAGTCACATCACAAGAAAAAAATTATATTTTTTTTTTTACCAGACTGACTGCTCATTTCAGCATTACCTTCAAAGGAATGCTATCACTCATGAGAGCCCATACTATCATCTGTCCCTGTCCAGCCCATCCCAAACCTCCCTGACAGCTAGAAAAGGGCCCAGATCAACTTAAGCATGTGTGAATCCCAACCCATGGGGTATACCAAACACAAATTCTGCACCTCAGGCTGGTCCCTCAACCTTTGACTTTAACATTACAGCAAAATGAACCTCATGGCCAAAGCCTCTCCCAGCATATGGTGATGCAGTGCCATGGAAGCCAACGGGTACCAATGATTACAGCATATTCTCCTAGGCCCTTTATTCTCTTTCATCCAAACTTATTTATATGCTTAACAGAGCTGCAAATACACCAAGGGAGGACAGTCAGGGCCTCAATTTTTAAGTGTCACTTATTCAAATGCACACACCTGGGCCATCTGACATTTGCTTCCTCCACCACACACTGATCTGGTGGGGGAAGAGAAGGAGAGGAACATAAAGCTGCGGAGGATCCACCATGCATGAAGACTTGCTCTAAAGCACTGACCAGAGAGCAGGGGCAGCATGGGGGCATCACAGTGGCTTGTGCTACACCCCATGCATGGCTGAGAGAAAAGGGAATATTTTCTGTGACTCCTTACAGCCTTGCAAGAGGAGGGCTCACCTCTGTGGAAAGAGAAAACATACTTGTCTTTCCATACACAGGCTGTTCTGCAATGCCTTTTAGGGAGGCAAGAAGAAACTCTTGTTACAGACACAGGAGATGGAAACACTGATGTCCTGTAGAACTCCTTCCAAGCCTAGCAGCTCTTCAGCTTTTTGGCCCAAATGGAGGGAGCCTCTTAGCCTTTTGCCCAGAAAAATTACCCAATAAACAGCTTTTGTATTTTATCATTAATAACTGGGGAGGCTGTTGTATCAGATAAGTTGAGGTGGTAGCTCTTGGTTGGTCCCAGATGTGACTTACAGTAGGGTTCTCACCTGGGGCATGCAACAGAAAACAATGCAGAAACAAGAGGGGAAAAGTATTAATTGCTCTGAGAGTCTCTCCCTCCTACACCAGCTCCCTAGGATCTCTGGAAAGAGTCACCATGTGGAGTCACAAACACAGCCACCCCAGTCCCCAGAGAAGAAAACATATTACTTAGTTTTAACAGCCAAAAGAAAACAAATACTATTTGTCTTTCACTCCAACTTCTGATTTCTCTTAAAACAAAACAGGCTTTTAGAGGTACTGAGGCAAGAGGAAGGGTGGGGAGGGTCACAGATTAACCTTCCTCCTGTTAGCAGGTTCCAGGATCCTGGCCACGAGGCCAGGAAAACGTGATGCCAAGATGCCAAGTGCCCAGCATGCACGCAGAGCCTCAGCCCTCCAGGCACAGCTGCTCTCCCTCCGTCATGCTGCAGAGCCATGAGGAACTGCCTGCCAGAGGGTTTCACCCTCCCACCCTTTCCAGCAGCGTTTAAATGCCTTCCGCATGCAATGAGCAGCAACGTCTCTGGTGGATTTGGGAGAATCTGGACTTTTATATAATTGAACTTTAATATAATGTAATTATTTTCCTCATCTTCTGTTTTAGTTGGTAGTGATGGTAGTCATGTCACTGTTTCCAGTTTCAGTCTTAAAACAGAATGACTTTTATAACAGAGATGTAAAAATAACCCTGTCTAAAAGAAAAAGGAAGAACCCAAGTCATAAGAGAAGTTACTTGCTCCTGCGCATCTCTTCTGTGCTCATGCTTTCTGCCTGTTTCTCCCACCCCCTCCCTCTCCCTTTGCATTGCTGTCAGCGAAAGGACCATCAGCTATACAGCTCCAAACACCCCTCTCAACACAGACTCAACCCCTCTCTCCTTATAACCACTATTTTAAATACCTCTGAGTGGTTTGTTTTCTCCCTTGCTGCACCGCACAAGTCCTTTACATACCTCTACAGTCTCCTCTAAGGATCTTTGCGGGGTATCAGCAAAGTGGCATACAGTAAGAGGCTTGACTAGGTTGCAGAGAAGATGTAACACAAAGTAGATTCGTAGTGCAGCCCATTTTCTCATGTCCCAACTAATTCCATCAGACATAAAAAGCAGATTATAACTAGAGGATTTATCCTAGCCAAAGAAATCAGATCTTTTATGCTGTTGGAACAATAAATACGTGGTTTTAGCCTTAATGTCACATATAATACGGAACAAATGGACAAGCTGAAGTCCTGTAATGGACTTTGTGGGAGCAGACATTCATGGAGCTCCTTGCACAGCCACAGTCTAAAGCTATAAGACTGAAACCAAGCCTTACTCATGGCAGTAAGAATCAGGGGTTTTACAATGTGTAATGAAGGGACCAAGAGGCTGAGAAGTATAAATAGTTAAATGCTCACCCGTATTTGAAAAACTATCAGATCAGATTGGCACCAAGCACTGATATTATTTTAAAAACAGCAGCAAAACCACCATAGGCTTTTACAAAACCTTGGGCCTTTCAAAACTTCCTTGTAACTGTAAAAAAAGAAGAGAAGCATAAAACCCCACATGACTGTTTTTCCTCTCCTTTGGAAAAAAAGCAGCTAACTGCACTTCGTACCAGCCCTGCTGTACTCCTAAAAGTTTGCACTAAATGAACCTGTTACTAGGCAAGTGGCAGGCATCTCCAGGGTATGCATTCCCTCCTCCTTTGCATACACTTCTTCTCTCATCAAAGCGATATTCAAAGCATCTTTGCTGCCTTCCAGGTGAGCACCAGAGCACCGAGAAGAAGAGACACCTCAAAGCCATGACTCCAGGCTCTGCAATTCCAGCAAGGTCACGTTTTGACAGGTCTCTTGACAGAAAGGAGGCTGAGAGCTGACAGGCCAAAAGCACACAAGTGCTCATCTTCTTCCCGGGGGCCAAAACCCACCCCCGTTCGCGAGGGCTCCCCAGGGAGGGGCTCCCCGCTCGCCGGCAGCGTTCTGCCGCCCGCTGCGGCAGCGGACTGCGCTCAGCCCCTCTTCCCCGGCCGGACTAGAAACGGGGGCACTCCACCGGGCTCCCGAGCGGGACGGAGCGCCCGGGGGAACCCGGGACCGCCCCGGGCTGCCAGGGACGGGACGGGACCCCCCCCCGCCCTGCCTTCCCCTCCCCTGGCACCCCGCGGAGTAACTCACTGCGGTCCGGGGAAGACCCGCCGCCAGCCACCGCCACCAGCTCCAGGTAAGCGGCCCAGAGCCCCAGGGCCAGCGCGCCCAGGGCCAGCAGCAGCCGCAGCAGCCGCCGCCGCCGCAGCCGCGCCAGCAACCGGCCCCGCATGGCGCCGCTCAGGGCGCTCGGCCCCCGCCGCCGCCCCGGGGCATGCTCTCGCCGCCGCGCCGCACCGGCACGGCACGGCACGGCACGGCACGCCGCCGCTGCCTCGGACCCCTCTCCTCCGCGGGGCGGGCCCAGGTGCGGGGCGGTGCCGCGCCCCGCGGGGGCAGCTCCCGGCCGGGCTCTGCCACCGCCCCCCGCACCTGCCTCCGCCCCGCGGGGGCCGAGCCGGGGGCTCCGCGGCGGCGGCGGGGCTGCCCCCGTCGTCGCGGCCCTGGCCGCTGTAGGGGCTGGCGGGCGCCGGGCCGGGGGCCCTCCCCGCCCAGGCCGCGGGGGTCCCGCGGGGTCAGCGCTGCCGGAGGTCTCCGCTCCTGCGAAGGCGACGGGAAAGCTGCTTCAGTGGCGGAGGAGGCCGGCATGCTCCCCCGGCGCCAAATCCTCCTCAAAGCCGGTTTTCCTGCCGGCAGGAGCGTTAGTGGATCCCTCCGGTGAGAGGACAGGAGATGGTAACTCCTCTGTGCAGCGGGAAGCAGGACGATTCAGATTCACGCAGCTGAATCCGTTTTAAAGTGTCTTTCACCTGGTGCAGCAAGTGTATTTACATCCCAGTGCTTTGCTCAGGCAGGAGGAACAGGGCTCACCAAGTCTCCAAATCTGCTTTCTGAAGCAGCTGACTAGGTGTGATGTTACACTGTTCAGACCCACCGGAGGGAGGACGTTGGAGGCCCACATGAAGACCGGGACCTTCCTTGGGTGTGCTTAGTGTTTCATTTCACATCTCAAGCACACTTTTGAAGTGTGACCCCGCCAAGCTGTTGGTTTGGTTCACATTGCCAAGCTGTCTCAGGGGATGCAAACTGGATTCCTCCTGGGTGAAAGTAAACTGGAAGATGCTGTCTGGGATGCACGTAATGCGTCCAGCTGGGGAGCTAGTCCAGAATAACCTCTTTCCAAACATGTATGGTGTGGGTGTTAGGTCATTGGCACCAACCATTCCCCTTCATAGCTCTGCTGCTGCAGAGCTGCTCCTGCGCAGATGCAGCCCCTGTGCTGTGTGCAACCATGAAGAAAACCCCTCAGGCTGAAGTTAATTTTTAAAATGCATGCAACGATGATAGACCTTTTTTTGAGGGTTCAGCTTCCTTTCACAGCAGCCTTCTGAAGTGGGAGGCTGCGCAAAAGGACACACGCCATTATTTAGCCTTAGAAAATGCGCCAAAGGCCTTCTAAATGGCATGGAGGGCCACAGCACAGCGCTGTGAGTCCCAGCAGGGACAGGCTGACATTGACAGTGCTGGCATCCCAAGTGTTGCACTCTTTGGGAGCAGAAGCAGCGTCTGTAGACCCTGGTAACAAGTGCTGAACACCATGTTACCAGTGTCTGGGCAGCACCTAGAGACCCTGCTATTATTACCTGTCACACATCGGGATGGACAGATGGACGATAGGTTTCCTTTTTCTGAATGTCTCACAAAGGTTTCAGAGCCATCTCCCTTCAGCTCTGTGTTGGAGAGATTTCTCTTGTTTCAGGAAAGTGCATCCAGCGAGTTTTACACCTCATTGCAGAGGTGGAAAGACATGATGTTTCCCAAGACGGAAACAACTCCTGCGGTGGAGGAGGCTGCTGCACGCCTCTGCCCTTGGGCTCCCCTGCCTCCCCCGGGGACAAGGTCCATTCTGCAGCTTTCCAGAACACAACGCTTGTGTTCCTCCTTCCTACCTCGCTAGAGGCTGCGGATGCTCGTGGCACCGATCCAAGCCTGAATCATGGTGCTACTTCCTCCAGTGCAAACAGAAAGGGCTGCCAACACCCAGCCACCACCAGTACCCACACGACTGAAAACGTGAAGCTGTGCACCAGTTTAATCATGGCAAGGCAGAAATCTCATATAAGGGTATGGCACTGTTGAAGTTTTTTGGTACTGTGTTGGTTTGGGTTTTTTCCAGCATGAGAGAAATAAATCAAGTTTTTCAGATTTGTTCAAAAAAAGAAAGTACTAGGAAAAATGTGTAATAAATACAAGTCTAAATTAAACTTTATTTACCATTTAAAGAATGAGAATTGAATGATGTATTCTTAGCAGGAAGCTGTCTGCATTTCTTAAATGAGCAACCTTAAGTTTGAAAAATGACAACTGCACTCACCGAAACTTTGTTGCATATTGAAATATTAAAATAAATAAGTACATTTTTTTCTTGTGAACATGGTACTAAAATGGAGGGGAGGGGAAAGTGAAATTATAGGCTAACAGTAGCATTGTTGACTTGTAAAGAAACAAAATCTTCCTCCTGATAGAACTATGCTATAATGAAGATACAGAAAAGCTCTTGTCTGGAGAAAAAGCTTAAAGAAATAAGTGTGGCATGTTGATGTCTATCTGTTACAATACAGTTACAATAGAACAATATTAAGGAACAAAATCAATCTGCATGTGTAATAAATAGTGAAATGAGGAATTTGAATAGCCCTACACTGTACTTAAAGTAACTTATTTTGGGCCACTTATTCATTGCAGAAAGCACTGATGCCCAGGAGTAAGATTATCACTTACAGTAATGTTTTAAAAACACCTCACATAAATGTTTTTCTCCTAAGTGTACCAGCAGTCCTGTATTCCCTGTATTTCTCAAGCGTCCCAACTCACACAAGTGCGTGCCCAGACCTCCACATCTCTCATCTTCGCTGTGTGCAATATGGTAGCAGTGGAAACTACAGCTTGTAGTAATCCCATACGCTGGGGTCAGCCCCATTAGGGAAAGAAACAGTGAGTGACCTGGAAGCAGGTGATGCAGGAATAGGGTCTGTGTCCTATTTAGATGACTCAGGGAGCCAATGCTGCTGATTGCCCTGATGGACCATCCTTGAACATCGGACAGATGGCTGCTCGCTTCAGGATACATCTCTCCTAGCCTACCCTGAATACCCGCTTCAAAGGAACTCACTATTTCCCAGATGAGCCAACTGGAGTATTTTTTGCTTTGTTTGGGCTTTTGTTTGTTTTCTATTTTGGCTATGTTTCCTCATGATAAAAGCAGCCTTTGATACAAGTGCAGCACTTAACGACGCACATCTCCTGTTCCTCCCGGCTCCCCTCTCTAGCTCCCTGCCTCTTCTTGTTATGCTTTTGCTTCTAGTTATCTAACAACTGTTTCTCTGTTCTGTAAATTACTTCTAGCTCTGTGCCAACATCTTTTCTCTGTAGGCTCCCCAAAGGTTCAATTATCTGCCGCTTGCTCCTTCCCTTCTTTCTTCTTGTGTAATTTTCATTTTAACACTAATTACCAGGTCCACACCAAAGACACCCAACTGTCCCTAGCTTTCACCACCCTGGTGGCTCCACACCCCTCTGCCTGACCTCAGCCATGCTCCGAAGCACAAACAATGACTTCATCTCAACATTCATAATCAAAGCTGCTCAAAGGCAGAAGTGTTTCTAAGAGGAAAAGGCAGTCTCTGAAGACACAGTTCCCCATTATTTCCCTTTATTGGCTCCTCAGGACTGGACTGGGCTCTAAAAGGCATTACTGGTGGAGCTACCCCAGAAAAATCCCTGCCAATGCTGCAGTTTAACGTCAGAGTAAGGGCATCAGTGTGGTCCTGCAATTAACAAACTATTAGCAAAAGGACCTTCTTGCCCAGTTCAGTTGTGCTGATATGGTGGGTTTGGCTAACATGGTTACATTAATCAGCAATGTGATTTTTACCAATACAGTTATGTTGCCAATATTTGTATGAACGAGCCTGAGGCAGGGTTTGAGACGTCCTCTCGCTTTCACTGTTCCAATGGCTATGCTCCCTCGTTCTGACTCTGACTGACAGCACCGCAGTCACACCATTGCTCTCCTACAACTCACCTGTTGGAGTGGAAAGCCTCGTTCATGATTCTGTCTTTTCACTGTGTAAGTCTTTTTATAGGTCTCAAGCCCTAGCTGTCCAGATAAAAGTACAATAGAAATGGCTGCCCTTCCTTTCCAGCTCTGAAGAGGACACATTTTTACATGAACTTCACCCAGTACCTCTAGGAGCACTTCCTCTTTGCAGGTCATGCCCCATGAATTGGCCTGAATTGCTTTCTGCACATCAAAACAATCTCTCAATATCTAGAGCACATGTTTGCACTTCCAGAAAAAAGTTTTTATATACTTTAAGCTGAGAACTGCCAAAAGACTTTTCAGGGTTTAGACATTTACCATAATGAAAGATGTATCTATGTATTTGATAATTTTGGAAATCCATGTTTTCAAATCTGACTAAAGTCTCGCCTAAATTTCTCCTTCTCCTTTATATTTTAAGTGACTGTGCTTATCATCCTTATGTTCCAAAAAGTTCCAAAGATGTGCCACAGTCATTTTACTGTGATTACATTATAGTGGTAATTACACTACAGAACACAGAGCTGAGCAGCTCTCCCTGTGACGACACCGGGCAGACTTCTAGCCACCCAAGCTAGCACTGAAGAGGAAAAAAAACTGTTTTACTGGACAGTTTAGAAGTGACTCTATAGTGAGATAAATGCTTACAGGGGAAGAAAGGCAATTTGATCTCTGAATCAATACAGGAGAATCCAGCACATCCTGGACATGCTTCACCAGGGTAAATCCAGACCTTTTTATTCATATTGAACTCATTTCAACAATGAAACCCTTCATGCCTGCATAGTTAATCATTGTCTTGCTTTAACATTGAAACACTTCTCTGCTTGAAAGCCTCTCTGGGTTTTCTGAGTAAAAACAAGTAATCCGTATTTACACATTTGTAATCTGTCCACAATCCAACAGCATCGCAATTCTTAAAACATGCTATTTAGTCCGGACAAGTGAATAGTCAACCCCATTGAGGGCTCTGTTTATAAAGCTATATTTTTGGCGCTTACTTGAAGGGCAGACACTCTAACTCATATTCAAAGATGCCCTTTCTCCAGACAGCTCGTTTGGTGCTAAATGGGAAGTACCAGACGTACACCCCACTCTTCCCAAATACTTCAGTCATAGCAGAAATGTTTCCTGCTAGTGGGTTAAATTCCAGTTACCTCCAATGGCTTGTTTCAGACAGAAGTTCCTAAACTTTTGATGCAGCATAAGAATTGAAACAAACTTTGTTCTTTGTGCCTAAACCCTATGAATACAGCAGCCAAGGGGAATCATAGCAGCTTTCACCTCTGACGCCTTCTACACTGTGTCCAAGTCTGCTTTGGTACATAATCCCAGTCCACATGCTAAAAAATGCATATACTTCTACAGCTAGACCTGCAAATTTATGAATAACTGTTTAGGGAGTAAAGGGGATATTTCTTACAATTCAAAGCAACTTGGGAATATAAAAGCAAAATATTGTGGAAAAATTACAAAGAAAAATCTTAAAATGTCCCTTATACAAATGACCTATGATGCCACTTTGAATGGGGAAAAATGAGACATCTTTATTAGGATTTTGACAGAGCATGCACAAATACATTCTAGTGAAGCAGAATTAAATGTTTGTGAGCTGTAATCAAAAGTTACAGCTTTTCGTGAACGACAACTTTTCACAAACATGAACAAATCTACCAGAACAAAGTACACAGGGATGTTGCTCCCAGCTAGTCTCAAAAAAGTATCTGATTATCAGAGAATTACTTCCTGGCTTACATACAGGGACATTAAAATTCCAGAATATTAGGCTGCCCACAGAGTCCACCCATACTGGTAAAACTTGCATGTTTCTGAATTGATACTACTACTAATAAAAGCAACTTAAGTACAGCCATTGAATACAAGTATATACCATATTATTATTTAGATTTATTCTGACAACTATCAGAGCTGTGGCTACTGTTAATCTGCCTTTCTAAGTACAGTCACAGTGTCAACTAATTTGGGAATTACTGCAAGTTGTGGCATAGGAAGATCATGACAGATTTTTTTTTTTTTTTTTTACCTTGTGTAACCTTGCTGTATAGGGTGAGCTGACACAGCATACATTCCTATAATTAAGGCAACTGCATGAGTGCTGAAAAACTCCTACAAATATTGCATATAAATAAATCATAGGTTTAAAGCCAGAAGGAACCATTAAATGACTTCCTGTTAGTTCACATCATTATATTTCATTAAGTTCTAATGTGTCAAACCCAGTAACTTATTAAAACAAGCTACCTTCTCCAGAGGTGCAATCATTTTTTGATTTGAAGATAGAGATGGAGAATTTGTAACCTCCACAAAGTTTCTTATAATAAAGGAAAACGCACAATCTTTCTGTTAAAAATGTATGCACTTTTTTATTAACTTCAGGTTCAGATTGTTGGTTCTTGCTCAGCCTGTCTCTGCTGGATAGAAAGGTCTTTGGTAGTTTTTCATCTTCAAGATACATGTATATTCATCAGTCTTCTTAATGTAATACAACATGAGCTCTTGCACAACCTTTTCTCTTCTGCTGAATCATCTGTGGTTCAGTGCCTTACCCAATATTTCAACATCCTTTCTGAAATGTATGCACTCCTTCCTTACCTAAATAAGGCTACACAACAATAAAGTTTTCCCCTATTGCTCATTTTTCTCCTATTTACGCACGAAACATTTTCTTATCTTGGCTCACAATAAGAACATTTGTCTAGTTCTAACCTTTAATCCTCTGTAGGACAGTCTCTGTATTCCTATAATCAGCCATTTTGGAGATCTTTCAAATTCTGTGCTCCTACATACATAACCTGGCATTTAGTTGTATTGAAATGATGCAAGTCACACATTACTAACTTAAAAATTAGCTAAAAAACCTAATCAGACTTTGGAGTAAAAGCCATTTTTTGTTTTCTACGCAAAAATTGTGGAAGAAAATTGACTAATATAGGTCTTGGAACTTTTCCCAGGAAACCCTTTTGGAAATGCCAATAATTCTTTACTGACATCTTAAAGGGTAGTTGTCAGTGGTAGAAAGCACTTGGCTTTTTAAAGCAGTTCTTGGCTTGAAGGTCCACATTTGTTTTGGCAACATAAAGCAACATTTCACATGATCACATGATGTCACACAGAAAAAGCATGTACAATACTTTGCATTTCCTGCCCTTGGACAAATATTCACACTTCCAAATAAAATGGATTTACAGATCAGCACTACTGTAGTTTCGCCCATCACCACCCCCTCGAGTAGGAAGGGTTCATAGCCTAGTGACAAATTAAGAATAAAGTTCAAGCTGCACTTTGATTTTGACACACCAGCACATCTATTAGGAATGTTGTCATTTTATTCTGTTCAGTCTTTCAAGTAATAAGGAATACTGGTAAGGAAGACAAGAAATTAAACATTTACATCCTTCTTCCCCCAATACTTCCTCCCAATCTTACAAACCTGAATGTCAAAGCCTACAGTCTTTATCCAGACATGCTTCATGGCTTTCAAGTAAGGAAAATTTAATTTCATAGGCAATTCTTTAGCTTGTAAGAGTTGAAAATAAACAGAAACCCATTTATTTCTATAGGTTCAAAAGACCTTTTTGCTAGCTTCCTATCAGCTGAATTTAAGTAGATGGATCCTACTGAATAAGCAGCTAATACTTCATTATGCAGCAATTTGCAGAAGCAGGACCTGTGATAACTTCGATATCTTATCTTCAAACCAGTAGCATGTTATTTCAAATACAAGCTCACTTTAATTAGCTAGACTTATCTGAGAAAGTACTAGTCAAAGAAGAAAGAGTGAGACTAAATGATGGATAGCATTATTTAATAACCTTCCTCTACTGTCCACATAGCATCAGCACCCAACTTGTTCATGAATCAGCCTCTGAACAGTTCAGCATTTTCAGCTAAACTAATCAGTGCAACATAATTTAAAACAGCCTCTTGTAAGTTGTAGTAGTAGTTGAGCATCTAGGTACAGACTGTCAGCCACCCACACTAAAGTCTGTTTGTGATGAATTTGACTTCAAGAACACATACAAAATAAAAGCCACAGTACAGGACCATAAGGGACAGCAAGCTTGTCACAAAAAGGATACAGAATTGAAGTGGGCCATGACTTCTTAAGGGAATTTCCCCTCCTGCATTGCTTTAGCCGATGCTATAAAAACAATGCTTTCTCTAAATCTTGACAGCACAAAAATATCTTTTGCATCTCCACCTCTCCCAAACACTGAATGAGAATCTTCTTGTCACTACCACATCCAAAAGAAAATGCCTGCTTTCACACACTAAGTTGTTTTCAGTGGGAAAGGAAGTGCTGGTAGCCTATAGGTGTATACCTGAGAAAGATATTATTCTGCTTCTGTCACATTTAACAAGGTAGGAAAGGTACAGTAGGAAACAGAGGCACTCAAATCCCTTTTCCAACACAGATCTGCTCTCAGTCGACAAGATTTGCTGATGCTACAGTAAAAGCATGAATACCCGCAATTATAAACTGTGCTGAAGCCATGTTGTAACCCTTTTCATGATTTCATCTGTGTTCTAGAATTGCCATGTCCTGATGTCTGGTATGAAGATAAACATCATATAGCTAGAGTTATATTTATCATGTGGCAAACTAGGCACCTGCTCTTCCGCCCCAATTTCAGTTGAGTAGCAACAACTGCTGTAGCAAAAGTTGACCATGATTTCTTGGTACATAACAATGACATTGTTTAAGGCTACAAAGATAGATCATATGGTGAAGGAAGTTACTAGATGCCTTTTATTATGGGCTTCTGCTATGTGTTAAGATAAACTGGGAGGAAGGGGATGAGAAGATGACACTCGATAGTGTAGTATTTCCCTCCCACCAAACACTCAAAACAAGTGCAGATGTTGCTGGTTCTTGCAGATGAGGTTATCTTTTTCCACCGTATTAGATCAGTCAGGTTTGTCCCAAGGAGGTTAGAACCAAGCAAAGGGAAGCCATTTTAAAATAGTTACACTGTCAAGGGGAGAGTCAGATGTAATACACTTTAGTACATACTTTCTATATGTGGTCTTTTTCAAAGAAAATTTCCAGTTACATCCTGAAGTGCCTAAGCACCAAACCAGTAATCATTTAAACCATTTTAAAAGCTGCTTCTCACATAGGAAAAGGTCAGTCAAGCTATTCAGATCTTGAACTAGATTCTTCCATGATTATTAATTTCATTATAACCATATATGTGGTTTATAATATGCTCCAAATAAAGGTGAAGGCCAGTATACACTGACCCCTATCACAGATACGAAGGTAAGATGCAGTCATAAGTATATTCCTGATACATCAGTCATCATGTACTTTCTATGTCAGTCTTACCAGGTGCCATCTCTCAGCTGATGCAGCAGTATAATCTGGCATGTTAGGAATGGCTCATGTACAATGTCATACATTAACTGCAGATTGCCTCAAGCCCTCTGTCACTGGATGCGAGCAAACAGACAGGCAGGAGCTGCTCTCACATATGACTATTCCAGCAATGTCCCGTTCCTAAAACTAGGATGCCAGCTAATACCTCAGCTTCAGCAGACCCGTAGTTCATTCTCTAAGCAATAGATTTTTGCTTTCAAGTTTTTTAGTTCTCCTTGAATTTTACGAGTTAGTCTGTTTCCTTGGCGGACCTCATGTAGAATTGCAAGATCCTGGTCTGGTCCAATATTTAGAGTCACCTAAAAAGGAAAAGAAAAACAAATTAAGAAAAACAAAGCTGTACAGAATACAATCTAGAGAGTATTATGATAAGGATATGAGGGAGAGAACTCTAAAGGAGACCCTTGTAGCTAGCAAAGAGGATGCTTAAGCTAATACCACTAGGCCAATACATATCACCAATAGAAAGGTGCTCCAGAACCAAAAATAAAGAACAAAGCTTTCATACATTATGGTGTTATATTACTGTTGAGGAAGAAAGCTGGACAGAATATAACCAAGTTTACCCATCACCTGTTGACTCACTTCTAATTCCTGTATTGTTTAGAGACCCACAAAAAGAGGCAAGTTAAAATATTTATCAACTAACTTTTATCTAGTTTTAAGTACCTCACCTGATATGATGACATTTTGTCATCTTTTGCTACTAGAACTAGAGGTGGTTTAACTGCTGCGGCCAACCTGCTGCCTTCTGAACTGCATACGATTTAAGAGCAGTTCAAGTACAACACCTAGTCTCAGGCCATGCCATATGGCCCATACCAAGCTGAACAAGGGCTGCTGGATAATCAGAATTCCTGATGGCAAGCTAGCCAGGGCTGCCATTTCCCGTCACCCTGGAACTGGATAGCATGCCAGACCTGTCACTTTCAATAGCAGAGCAGCACAGACTTGGCAGCTGCTCTCACAGCCCTCTTTTCTCTCCATCGTTTAAGGTGTCTCATTGTCATCATGTAGTTCTTGGTCAAAGATTTTAATATGCAAATCAGGAAATTTAGTCATCTGTAGTCATTTTGACCTCAAGTGATGAGAAGGATTTAAAGATCACTCTGGAGACTTCTAGCAAGTATTTTGTTCCTCTGCCCTCTTGTGGTTAAAAGTGTAAAGAAATTAAGAATACAATTAAGAGCACGCCCACAGTTACAAAACATACAGGTCTGTAGTTAAGGTATAATAGACAATTTTTCCCCCTATTCACATATGCTGTTTATTCCTTAAAGAATAAAGTTTAAAAACCCGCAGCCCAACAAAAAAAAAAAATCGAAGCCTTTAGTGAAGACAAATGTGTTAGTCTAAGTAAACTGAACTGTGCGACAAAAATATGGAAAACAAATTAATTGGTGGCCCTGCCAGACTCCCGAAAGAGAGTCAGTTGGACAAAAGCTCTCAAGCACATCTTAGGCAAATATCCCATCCTAAACTCCAAACAACATCAAGGCTGTGGCTTCCCTTCTAAGCTGTTCTGATGTTCATCTACACATCTGGAAGCTACTACAGAGTACACAGCTTCAACTTCCAGCATTGTTTCTGCAGTGATTTTTGCAGAGTTACAAAGGAGATATTAACAAAGCAATAAATAGAATATTCACAATACTTAAGTCAATTATCTCCCTCTTACTGCAACAAAGCCAAACACTATGGCCCCCAGAAAAAAAATGAATCATAATTTTCTTGCAGTATATACTTCTGAAACAAACTACTTTACTGCCTTGCAATTTTGAGACAGCTAAGTGAGCTACAGGTATCAGGTAAGAACTTTCAAAGTTGCAACAAAAATACACAGCTAATCTATAATCAGGACAGTTCCTAGCAAACTTGATGCCTGACTGATTAACAAAGACAAATCTTTTTTGCTTCATAAAATACGTAAGAGGGCAAGTTTTGTCAAATATTAATATCTAAAGGAGCACGCACTTAGGAAAGAAATTATTTCCTTAACTCTAGGCAAATATTGCATTTAAATACTGAGAATACACCTCTATAGGGTAAGCCCATAATAGCCTGCCTCAGAAATGCTTAGCTATTACCTTAAAAAGCTGCTTCTCTACATCTTTCAGCTTCTGCCGAAGCTGTTTAATGTCATTCTTGAAGCCTTCCACTTCCATATTACGACGTTTTTCCAAGGCCTCATATCGCTGAGTCATCAGTTTCAGGCGCTTCCCCATCTTTTCTGAGCGTTCCTATGGAGATGAAAACTCAATAGGGTACACAAAATAAAGGCTGCAAGATCATCGCATAGCTAGCAGATGATTACAAACTAATTACCTTAAAGAGTTCTCTGCCAACATCTCCCTCCTCACGAATCCTAGCCAGCTCGCCTTCCAGGGTGACACACTGCTCTCTATACATGTTTGATAGGTGCTGTTCCTGCATTAGCTGTTCTTGCAGCGACTAGGACATAGGAGGAACAGAAAGAATCAACTCAAAAGCCAGTGCTCACAAAATTTCCCCTGCTCTGGAAAAGCAAGTGTGACAGACTGACAATATGCCACGCAAATAAAAATTAACAACTGGAGCTACAGATAATGAAATCACTAGGTAAGGACAATATTCTAACAGCACTTCCACTACCAAGAACTTTTAATTAGGTTATCAGTTCTGCATGACTCCTCATCATTAGTTAAAGAACTCTCTCCTCCTTAAAAATAATATTCAACTAATGCTGTAATTCCCCTTTTCACAGCTGCTTGCCCAGTACTGCATTTCAGAAACATCTGCATTCAGTGGTAGATGAAAATATTTCCCTATTGCCTGTTTACCCACTTCAGATCTCCCAGCTTCTCATTGGAAGTATACCAGAAGTGGAAGAAAAGTCCTGACTACTGTAGAAGAGCTGGGGGACATCAGTTGAAAGGACTTACTCCTGACAGCAGCAACGAAGATATAGACACTGCATTCTGAGTCCATTAGCTGAGAGCATTTACACTAAAAGAAAGGCATGTGCAACTATCAGGTTAAAAACTGCTGGCCCACATATCACGTGGCTTGCAGAAGTAGGGATTTGCTCTGGGCATAAAAGAAATTGACAGTGAAGTGCTACCATAAATCCTAACTATACATTTCATCTGAAATTTGCAAGCAATGCTGATTTTGAGGCAGGAGAAGTTTTTTTACATTAGTGCAAACAACAACATAACTTATGGCAAGCCAGTACAGCTTTGAAACAGCTGCTAGCTACTGCCTATCTTGGCAAAACCCAGATGCTTGCAATTTTCTAATCAAAAACTGTTAAAGAGCCTCTACCTGGGACAAAAAAATTACCTTTATTTCTCTGCTGTGGAGTTTCCAAGCTCTATCATCTGCTCGAAGCATCTTCTTGGTATCTCTCTGCTTCTTCTCTCTCCCTGGCTCCTTGCTGATAATAAGCTGATCCAGATCTTTGTCAAGTTTCCTCAACAGACTGTCCTTCTCTGCCATCCATGCTTTCTCATTGGCTCGGGCATCAAACTTGAGCTGGAGAAAGTCACGGGTACTCTCATATAAAAGATTTTGGGTCTTATGGAGTCTGTAAAAAGGGATCCCAGTGGAGTTAATCAACATCTTTCCTTGTTCCTACCTTATTTTCCTCAGTCATCATTGCAAATTGGAAGAAGCATGGAGGGAAAAGACAGGTACTTCCCTAACAAGTTTAGCTCTTCTCATCTAATGAAAGAAGTGATAGTCTTCCAATGTGAAGTAGGATTTTTAATATGCAGATTACTCCATTCGTCTTCTTCCACACATACTACCAAACCAATGGCTGCATAATTTGCTTTTCTGCCTGCTGCAGGAAGCAACATACTGAAAGCCAAAATATTTCTATTCTTCCTCTCTCTTCTCATCTCATGACTACATCACGGTCATTCTCTCACACTCACTTATCTGTTATAATTTTGATCTTGTCTTGGTCCCTCTGATGCTGGACCTGGGCTTCCTCCATGTGAATCTGCCTGTCCTCCAGTAGTGCCTCAACCTGTTCCTTGGACAGTCGTGTCTGTTCTTCTATCTGAGCTTGCAGGGCCTCCACCTGAAAAAGCAAGCACAGACATTACTGAGTAAGACCTCACAGCAGCTCTGCTCCTGTCTTTGCAAGTCTCTCTTAAATTCCAAGATTCAGATCAAAGACTCTACCCGATAACACCTTTGAGAGTTCTAATTTCTCATATTTTTATTTTTGTTTTAATGCTAAGTATTTCAAACAACTAAAACATTCTAAGAAAAAAATCATGCTATAGGCAAGACAGGCATATTATAAGCAGCAACAATAGATTGAAGATATTGGAAAGATTTAAATTGCACACAGGATGTGACAAATCCTGTGGAATATGCAGAGACAATTCTGTCCCTATGCTACCATCTTCCAAAGAAATGGTGATATAAAAATACCTAAATTCTAGGAAGGCAGCAAGTCCATGTCTTGAACAAAAGAAATTATTCAACCAGAATGAATTACTACATGTAAACGGGATAATGAGTGAAGGAGAGGGATGCAAAAATCTTGATCTAGGGCACATAGTCAGGAAGACAAATTGGAACAAGTAATTGAAAAATGTGCATCTGGCCTATGTGTAAGAAATTATTGGAAAAAAACTTGGCATGTATTTAGATCACTTATTTTTATGACAATTTTTTATGATGCTTTTGCTTCAGAATAAATGTTGTTATACAGCTAACTGGCCACTAGGTCAGTCACCACTGCCCTTAAACAAAAAAAACCACTAAAAAAATAAAGAAATCTATCTGTTGTACAAGTTTGCTCTCTAATTTGCTTTTCTTGACTCATCCTTCCTCATGCTTTACATACAGCTTCTGGTATCTTTGTGAATTCATGATTCTGTACATTTTATCTTTCATTCTATCATACTAGCTACACCCTATCTTTCACTGAAGTCTAGCAAAGGGAACATTTCATTGTACTAGTGCATCTTATCAGGGCTGCCTAATTCCATCTCAGACACATAGCTTTTGTCAGACTTCCACAAAATACCCAACCCTGCAGATCTCCTGTGGGTTTAATGTAAATTCATAGCCACAGTCAAATTACGTCAGATAACATCAGTTACACATTCTGTATTTAAAGGCAACACATTCCAGTTGACATTACTGGAAGATCTGCTTATGTAAAGCTTCCAGAATCAGACAGAAGTTCTTAAATCTAAGCCTACATTCACTGCAAAGAAACAGCTAAGTAAACTGATAGAAAGTGGGAATCCATAGTAACATGTGGGGACTGATAAAATTGGTATGTCTACATCTTATCTAAGCAGACAGCATATTTGTCTATCATAACTTCCTGGACAGCCAGGAATCATGTCCATTGCTTAGAAAATGTTTTTACCTGAAGTAGGAGTGTTTGATTATCTCTCTGATATCTCTCAGGACTTTCTGGTTTCTCTCCTTTTGCTGCTGGTTTTGAAGTGCTCCTCTTGGTGCCTATTGCAGAAATTTAACAGAAGTAGCAAAGGGTTTTCCAGTCTACCTGCAGTACATTTCCAAGCATGAAATATTGCATGTTCTTGCAGGCCTACAAGAACAGGAAAAAGCTTGCCACTGCTACAGTCACAAGGACTTCTAGGAGGTCTAGCTGGAAGAACAGAGTTTCAGAACTTACAGTGACCGCATACCTTTATCCCACACTATCACACCACAATATTTAGGCAACCTACTAATTTTCTTGGCATATATAGAAAGCAAACTTAAATTTTCTTAAATAAATGATGAATAGGCAGATGACACAGCTGCACAAGCATCAAGCCTTGAATGAGTTTTGAGCTTGTTGGCTAATTTCAGTGAACTTGGAAGAGGCAGTTCTTTCAAAAGAGAAAATCAGTAAGTAGGCATACAGACCCACACAGTCTACACTAAAGGCAGGCAGAACCTCACACCTTGGAACGGCTGTGGCTAAGGGTGCCTCTCCAGTTGGTATGTGCATAGTTCCAGAACAGCCATTCCATGGTCATACCAGCCTCTTCCTTAGCTGAGCAGATCATGGACATGAGAGCTAGCTCAGGTTATTTTAAAAGATCTTGAAGGGAAGCCAAGAGTACTGCATGTACATGTACACACACATGGATACATTTAGGGAACTCAATGGAAATATACGGAAGTATTCAGAGTAAGGAATTATTTTGGTATACCAGACACAAACATAGAGAAACAAGTATCAATAGCTGAAATGCTGTTAATCAGCTTGGTGTGGTACCTGTTCCAGAAGTATCATTTTGTTCATGTGACTCCCTGGATTTAGCTGGCCTTTGCAAAATAGTAACCTATAGAAAAAGATCAGATATCTGCACTGAACATCTGACTTCTCCAGAGTTGCAATGGTCAAGAACAGATCTTAAAGAGTAAAATGAGATACCTGAAAGAACAGCATTACCTTACTTCTACCACAAGACAAGGAAGACATTCACAAGTGTAATGTCCATGTTGAAAAGTTTTCTTTATCATGGCTGAGTTTTGCCATTTCTGCCTCTATTGTTTTTTCACCGAAACAACTGGAAAGTAATCCTGCCTTTGGTGGCTTCATTAGGATGAGAATCAGCACCCTCAGCAGGAAAAGGAGCATTTTGTGGACAGAGAGGAGAAGAGGAAGGTGAAGATGAAGATGATGTTACTTCCTTCTTTCATACTCCTTCTTGCTTAGCAAGACAGAGAAACATGAAGCTTGATTTATCAGCACATTCAATCAAGCTAACGAACAAGCCTGGGATAAAAGCTAACTGATAAAACTATTGACTGTTGAACTGAAACTCACTTAAAAACAGGAGGCCATAAGGGAGCAGGTTATAACCCCAATGCTTATCTTGAGGTCGATGCTATATAATAGGCCTAATTTTTGAGCTACCCTGTATCAGGGAATTTTAAAGCTTCTGCAAGATTTTTGAACTGCTTGAGCAGTGCTGAGCAACCACAAACAACGCAGCATATTTCAGCCTTTTTCTGCACCTTATTCCAAGGTAAATCCTATATTCCATCATAGTGTCTGTATGTCCGAATCATTCATGATTCATTACTTTCTTGAGTAGGTTCAACTACACTGTACTTCATATGCACTGCCATTTAATCAATTTGACATTATTTCTGAAATATGTGATATAATATTGCCTAGAGGGGATGGCTATTCTGCATTCTCCTGCCCAGGAAACTGCTGCAGCAACCTCAACACTGCTTTATTCTTTACTGAGGCCCTAAGAGATCAGCACTCAGACAGCTGATCTTCAAACACTGCACCTGATCATTTCCTGCACTTCCTTTTTTTCTTTTTCTCTTTGTGGTGTTCTCTCCAACTTCTCAATGATCATTTGCCAGATGGCTTCAGACTCCTATGAGACATTTAGGAGGCTGATCTAGAGGTATGCTTTGAAGGTAGAAGGGGACTGATGCTAAAAGGACCTACTTCCAGTGTGCTTGTTCCTATTTATCTGTCAGCAGCTATACTAAAACCTGATGTTGCTACAGATCCCTCCTGCTTTGGGCTCATTTAGCAACTTTAGACTTGCAGGACAGATCTGGTCTGTGGTCAGCCTCTGAGGTACAGATATTCACATTACAATCAAAAGCAGAGTTCTACAGAAAAATGGAACTTGCCTTATGTGGAGGCTCCTTGTGAAAATATGTAACTTCTCCTTTGTCTGTTCCCACTAAAGCCAGGAGATGTTGAATTTTTTTTCTATCCTCCAGTTCCCTGGAATTCAAAAAAAGTGGTCAGCACACTGCTATTTTTAAGTACAAGACATTGTGACACACTGATCTTCTAGGTTACTTGTTAATGCTTACAAGTTTTCCAAACTGTTGCAGTTCTTGAGAATACTGCTTTAAAAACAAACTCCCAAAGACACTACTGATGTTGCCAACATAAGAACACCACCACCAATTCCACTGGCATTGGGGAGCATTCCTCTTTTCAAATGACAATACTGCATAGGCTGATACAGCAACAGCACATGGTAGAAAAGAGTTTCTATTCCAGAGTTATGAATTACCTAAAATCCTTTCAGATACTTCATTCAGCATATTGTAGTGTCCATTGTTTTTAAAGCAAACTACATTAAGGGCTGTATCAGACTTTTGTCACGCTCTTGAGAAGTGCCAAAGCACACCAACAGACGTTTTGACTTAAGTTCTTAAAACTTGAACAGAAACCTTGACATTATCACCAACAAAAGTCTGAAGAAGGTTGGGAACTCCTTTGCCACTAGCAGCTAGTCTGGTACAGCAAGTTATATTCCAGTTCACCAACTAAATGGCTTTAAAAAGGAGTGGCTGTCAGCATGATTTCATCGAGTGAGAGGAAACTATTTGCTTTGGTCTGTTTTTTCTATTTGAGCTTAAGTGTTTTTAGGGCTGAGGGAGGAAGTTTTACCAGGCAGTTGCAAGGTCTGTGTATTTGGTTTGTGTGGCAAGGTTTTGGTAGCGGCAGGGCTACAGGGGTGGCTTCTGTGAGAAGCTGCTAGAAGCTTCCCCTCTGTCCAACAGAGTCAACACCAGTTGGTTCCAAGACAGACCCAATGCTGGCCAAGGCTGAGCCAATCGGCAACAGTGGCAGAGCCTCTGTGATAACATATTTAAGAAGGGGAAAAAACTGCTGCACAACAGCAGCTGGAAGAGAGAGGAGTAAGAATACATGAGAGAAACAACTCTGCAGACACCAAGGTCAGTGAGAAGAAGGAGGGGGGAAGAGGAGCTCCAGGCGCTGGAGCAGAGATTCCCCTGCAGTCTGTGAAGACCATGGTGAGGCAGGCTGTTCCCCTGCAGCCCATGGAGGTCCATGGTGGAGCAGATATCCACCTGCAGCCTGTGGAGGACCCCACAACAGAGCAGATGGATGCACCCAAAGGAGGCTGTGACCCCATGGAGAGCCTGCACTGGAGCAGACTCCTGGCAGGACCTGTGGCCCCATGGAGAAAGGAGCCCACGCTGGAGCAGGTTTGCTGGCAAGACTTGTGACCCCGTGGGGAACCCACGCTGGAGCAGTCTGCTCCTGTAGGACTGCACCCCATGGAAAGGGCCCATGCTGGAGCAGTTCATGAAGAACTATAACCATGGGAAGGACCCATGTTGGAAAAGTTCATGGAGAACTATCACCCATGGGTGGGACCCCACGCTGGACCAGGGGAAGAGTGTGAGGAGGAAGGAGCGGCAGAGACAACATGTGATGAACTGACTGCAACCCCCATTCCCCTTCCCACTGTGCCGCTGGCAGGGAGGAGACAGAAAATGTGGGAGTGAAGTTGAGCCAAGGAAGGACGGAAGGGTGGGGGGGAGGTGTTTTAAGATTTATTTTTATTTCTCATTATCCTACTCTGATTTGATTGGTAATAAATTAATTTCCCCAAGTTGAGCCTGTTTTGCCCCTGACAGTAACTGGTGAGTGATCTCCCTCCCTGTCCTATCTTGACCCATGAGCCTTTTGTCATGTTTTTTCTCCCCCTGTCCAGTTGAGGAGGGGGAGGGATAGAGCAGCTTGGTGGGCACCTGGCATCCAGCCAAGGTCAACCCACCACAGTCTGCTTAAACCAGAACCTCTACATTCAAACTTGCAACTCATAATTGAAATCTCTGTTCAACTTCTGCTCTTCCTTCTACTACCAGAACAGAAGGAATAGTAAGTGGAAACATATTAGCAGCCCAACAGATCGCATTCTACCTCCAAGATTGGTACGATTTCATAGGAGCCCTCCCTGGGAAGCGTGGCATAATCGCTTCTCTGAAGACTCTGGATCTGGATGAGAACTAGAACATAATGCATGCAGTGGCTACTGCCCGTGACCCAGCCTACCATCTACGACAGCATACCTGATTTTCAGCCGGTCATTCTCTGAGTAAAGACGAAGGACATGCTCCCTCTCCTGGAAGAGGTAGACTTGCATATCACTCAAAGCCTTTTGCAACTCTGCAATCTCCTCTTCTCGCTGACGTACTTCCCATTGCAATTTGTGCTAGGTAGAGAGAATGAGGTACTTTAAATGATACAGAGCATTGGGCAACACTTACAAACTTCAAACTGCTTGTGCCCTGAGCCTGTAACTGGTATAGAACAACTGCCAATTCAAATGAATTATTTTATTCTTTTGCAAAATTTGACCAGATGAGGGCAGTATTGGAAAAATTATTAAAAACATTTCATCAGGGAGTTCAGAGCCCTGAGAATCATTGTCACTATACAACAGCCAAATAAGGCCTAAGCTAGGGTCTCCAGCTTCCAGTGGTTGCACTTCTGCACTGGCAGTCAGAGTGGCACAGGTATGGGGAGCCTGACATCAGCAAAAACCTAGCAAAGTCTCTGTAATAGCACTTACTCTTAAAAGAAATTACTGAAGAATAAACATTAAAATATCCATATGGTTTAGTAGTGACAAATCTAGCTAGTTACTAAGTCTCATTAATGATTTCCTACCTGGTGTGGAAAACTAACAAACCTTTCAGAAAATCATTCCCATAGGAGAAAAGGCACTGTTTTGGAACCTGACCTTTTTTTCCCCATATGTTGAATGAAAGTAACTTCTACACTACATATTTCCCAAGGGCTTTCAGGATGCTTCATTTCCAGTATTTGAGGAGGCACCTCTATCACCTCAGAAGTGATCATTCTATTCCCAAAGGGTCATTCACAATTACAAAGATGACTGCTAGACAGATGTATGCTATAAGGCATATCAGAGCACTGAATATCTTAGAGATATTCTGAAAAATTTCTTCCTCTTAAAAGGCAAAGATTTTTAGGTTTTGGAGTTTCTTTTAAATTCCTATTTACTTGCTGTGTACCATACTGCTTAATAGCCTATGGCCAAGCTTATGAATTCCACTGCAGTAAATACAAATTATAACCATATTTCAAAGACCATTACATTTGGACAAAAGAGCACTCATTCTTCACTACGAGAAACAAGGGCAAGAAGTTGGACAACATGGGAACTGAACATCTAAACCCAGGCTTTAATTTAAAAGAAACAAACCAGAAACAAACAACGCACTGTGAAGATATAACCAAACTATAACTTAAGAAGACTATCCTACAGGCATGTTTCTGTTTGCTTTGACAGAGGACAGACAGCTAGATTTTACAATCAAACCCTGAAATCTACTTATTTCTTCTTAGCTCCGTTCTACCACATTACCACTAAATCTTAAGACCATCTGTGCCGAGTTTTCAACTGAAGAAAAATACTAAGTTTTTATAAGGATACGTAGTACATCATCATTCAAAAACTCTTTTCCTAACCTGCTCATCATACGTTTCTTTGTATCTCTCCAGCCTTTTTACCAAATCCTCATGTTCCTCATCAAAGTCAGCAATCTTCTTGCGGTAGTATTCCAGCAGTTCCCGGGAGGGACGGAGAAAGGCCAAGCGCTCATTGATTGAAGGGAGAGGAGTGAAGTCCTCCTGACTTGGAGACTGAGAACTAGCATATCTGGATGAGACGTGGGGGGTTGCCAGCCTGGACAGAAACAATTTCTAATGACATGTAAGCTTCAGAAAATAAAATAAAAAACCTTCCAAAATAGTTAAAAATAGATTTTCAGTTTTAACACAGGTTCAATTTTAAACACAAATTAGCTTGTCTGTGGTCCACGTATTAACAGGAGATCACAACATTTAGGAGAACCAAAATCTTTGATATAGAAAAACTTGCAGGGTTACTATATTGTGGAGATGGGGTTACACAGAAAAGTGAGAAAGAAAAACGTTATGGAGGGAAAGTCTCATGGGTTATTTTGGGAGGGTGAACATGAAAGGAAGAGGTAGCAAGAAGGAGAAAAAGGGGACAAAAAAATCCATTGTTGTGCAAGTAGAAGCAGCAGCCACTGTAAGACAAACAGGAAGACATAATCTGTGAGGTCACTGTCTGATATGCAGAGAGAAAAACACTTTCTAAAGACAGATTGTTGAATAAAGACAATAATTCAGGTTAACTGAAGCACCAGCCACCATAATTGAAGGTGTAGGTCTGCAAATCTACATGCTTTCCTTTCTGGTGTACTTGATGTTCCTATCCACATAGCTTGTCCACCCTTGATGGTGAAATGGAAGCTTCCAAGTTCTTGAATTTCATGTTGAAGTACTAGATGGAAAGCATGTCACTATTACATAAATCAAATCAAGAATTTGTATGTGTAACTACAGATCTGTTTTTTATTGTAAGCAATGTTTACTGCATTCAAAGTCTGCTCAAACAAGCCCCAAATTTGCAAATAGAGCTGCACACAGAATTCAAAATTCTCTTGGAAAGTGTTCTTTCCATTACTTATGTTGATCTGACAAAAACTTTTTTTACGATACCATGAGTAACACAAGTAAAGCGAAGAAGCCCCTTTACTGAAGATCTGCTTATTGTAACAAAAACACTGTCCAGAACCTGATTCTGGAGCCAGTGCCAGAAACTTTGATCATAAAGTGATCCAGCAGGTGATGCTGAGGCAGTGGTGATGTTTATGGACCAGCTCACCAAAGCTGCTTAGATCAGAACCCCAATGTGCTACATCCATGAAAACATGTCAAGCTCCTTAACTCCTGGCATTGTAGGAAAGTATTAAATATGCAATAACATGACTGTTTCATGTAGGAACTTTCCCACCAGCTGTGCCCGGGAATGTCTTAAGCAACACATTTGGAAAAATAAATATCAGCAACAGAAGACAACAGGTAACATAGGGACAAGGTGAATACTTTATTACTGAACTAAAGAACAGTAGAAATGGAAAGGCGTTAAGGATAAGGAAGTACAGCAGGTACAAGAGCGGAGAAAACAGTGTCCTACGTTAAGGCTCGCTACCAGACAGAAAGCGAAGAGCTCCGGGGCCAGACCCATAGTGCAGTTTCGGCGCGGGCTGACTACGGAGGCAGCCCCCACACTACCTTCTGGAGCGAGGGGAGGTCCCCGGAGAGCAGTCCGTCGCGCTCATGACGCCCCTGCGGAAGGGCCGGGCTCACAGCGGGTAGGGGACAGAAGCTTCGAGCCGGGCATCAGCCGGGCCGCCTGCGGCCCCGGGTACCCTGGGAGGCTGGCGGAGGTGGGGGTGCCCGGCGGAAACACGAGCTAAGGCGCGGTGCAGGCCCCGCTGGCAACGGCCCTAACCGCGCAGAGAAGCCCCTGGGGGGGGGGGGGGGCCCTGCTAAACAAGTCAGGGACAAGCTCCCGAGGCAGCGCGGGAGGGGGCCAGCACCACCCGCACACGGCCACCGCTACCAGCACCTCACAAACCTCTACTGAGGGAGGCCCCCAACGGCAAAATAACCGCCGTAACCGACCCTCCACAACTTAAACGGCGAGGCGACCTGCCGCCCGCCGCCTCCTCCAATCACAGGCAGTCTTCCATGCTGCGCCGACCGGCTCTACCAATCAGCGCTCGCGACACGGGCGCCAGGGGCTCCGCGCCGGCGCGCCTGGGAGTTGTAGTCCTTGGGTCGCCGGCCGGGGGGGGGGGGGGGGGCTGAGCACTGCGCGTGCGCGGCCGGCGGGGCAGTGGGAGCGCCGGTGGCAGCGCCGCACCTCGGCCTGCGGACCGGGGCGGGGGGTGGTGTTTGGGGAAGAAACATAGCGTCTTCGCTTAGTAACCCTCGTTTTACCATGGCAGGGCTGAGGGCTCTGGGCAAGAGAAATGCCACCTGCAGTGGGGACTCATTTCATCAACAGTGGCAAAAACCACCCCAAACATCCATTTTTCTTTGAACATGAACGAAACGCAGGGGTTGTGAAGCACTCACAAGAAGTTACTGGTTCGAATTCTGGCTGAATATGCACGTGTCGTTTTCAGATCATCTACGTGGTTTTCAACCTTTTCATCCCCCCCTACATCTTCCCATACCCAGCAGTGCTTAGTATTCTTCCCACAGTTCATGCAGTACACTACTTCCTAATTTAGTTGCTAAGTGTGCTGGAGAAGAACCTGCACGCTAATGAGCCAGCTTTTTTTCTTAACTTTGTTTAAAGAAATGGACTTTCTGTATTACAAAAAAAATCTAGGCTTGCTAACAAAACTGTGAGGTTCTTCTTCAAATCAGCTTTCTCAATAAACACAGAAAAGAGGAGGGTAGATAATTTTCTGGACAAAGTCCAGAAGAAAGGCTGCTATTATCCTTGGTTAGACTAGCTGCTCTCTCCACTTCTCATAAAGCAGTTGAATATATGGTACAAGGGGCTGAAGTCTTCTCTCAGCGAAGTGATAAATACTTCCAGATGACCAAGAAGAAGACAGATTGATGTGGGGTACGCAAGTCCCAGCATGGCCCAGTGTTTCAGAGGCCAACAGACCCCAAACCGGAGGGGGTAATGGAGAAAAGTGTAAAATTCTGTTTCAAAAAAGTTTATCTTGCAGAACTGATAAAATGAAAAAATGGCCCTCGCAGGTTATTTGGGATTTTTAGCTTTTGACCCTGTTAGGAAAACCTGCACCCTTCCCAGCAGCACCTTGCATAGCCCTCCACTAACCCAAACATATTAACACAAAACCGACACAACCTTGAACAGTCTAGAAGGAAATCAGCAAAAGACTCGTTCTCAAAACAAAGCTTTTGCATGGATTAGGTGCTTTCTAGCATAGCGTTTTCCCCCTCTAGTATTCCTGGCTAAATCACTGCTTATCTTGGAAATTGGGTACATTGGTGATTCTGCTGTTGGGAATAGAGTGCATATACACATTACATACACATACATTTCCTCAAAAGAATCTGGTACAGCTCATCAGAAGAGAGACACAATCGAATAATAAAAGAAAAAAAATGGCAGGAGTATGTAGAAATATAATTTCTAGATACTGGTAAGGAAACATCTGCACTCCACATGCTTTTACAGTCATAAAAGTATCAGGCATCCATGTCAGGAACCCCCTACAAAATACAAGAAGACATTGTAACAACACAATAACCATTGGTAAACTCACTCAATGTTTTATAAGATCAGTTTGCTCTTACCTATAACTTTCGTCAAAATTAACCGTTCACTTTGGAGCCATTTGTTTCCCATATGTAAAATGTGGGCGACCCCTCTTCAGTCTGGCAGGGAAGCAATGCAGATAAATATATTAGTCTGTCTGAAGCAGATCTTGTAAAGCCTCCTGGTAACGGGAGGAGGAAATTAACTTTTTCTGAGGCTGAAATAGTACATCAGGACCAGGGCTGGAATAAACAGTTAAGAATAAAGTGAGATGTGGAGTATGATGAACACTGAAGGCAAGGTTCTGGTTAAAAAAACCCCAAACACGCAATTCTTTTTCAAGACTGTTGTAATGGATAGGTAAAAGAGGTACCAAGCAAGTCCTAACTTGTGAGTACTTGACTTTGGAAATAAAACATTCTGTATGGGGAGGAGGAGATCAGCAGAGTATCTACACACAACGCAGAGGTTGGGGGTTGATTTTGGAGTACTTCACGCAGCCTTGTAATTAATTACTGACCAGACTTTTGAGATCTTAATGGAGAAGCAGCCAGAGGATCACTCTGGGCCACAGATGGTGGAGCTGCTACAGAAATGTGTATCGACTGGCGTTAGCACCGGTTAACCGAGATTAAACTCAAGAGCGGCCAGAACAGCGGCCTCGCAGGGCCACAAGCGCAGGCCTCCACGTCGGGCATCCGCAGACGCCTCCGGTGCCGGCCGCAGGGCCGACTGGCGGCCCCGCCCTGAGCGCCGCGGGGCTGAGGGCTCATTTTCTGCAGAAGTTAGAAAGCAGAAGATAAGAATCCGCGTAAGACGCTGGGCACCAGCTGCCGGGAGACGCGATCCGAGGGCTCGGGCAGCCTTTCCCGGGGAGGCCGCCTGCCCGCCCCCACGGGCCCTGAGGGAACGGCAGGGCGCCCCTCCCCCTCCCCCTCCCCGGGCCTAATAGAGGGCAGGCGCGGCCCGCGGAGGGGCGGGGCCTGCGGGGGGGCGGGGCTCCCGGCCCTCCTCCTGACGTCCGGCTCAGACAATGGGCGAAACGGCCCTTCAGCACCGGAAGTGAATGTCTCGAGTTTCGTCGCACATTCCTCCGCGGCGGAAGTGGAGGCGGCCCCGCCCTCCTCGACCCCGACCCGCACCCCCACCCCCGGCCCTCTCCTCCCCCAGCCGCGCCGTAGGGTGTCCTGAGGGGGGGTGGGCGGAGCAGTTTCGCTCTCGGATCTGTCGGGGGAGTGTCGCCGGGAGCGGAGGGCCCGGGAAGTGGTCGGTTCCTCAGCGCTGGGAGCCGCCTCGCCAGACGGGTGGCGGAGGGACTACTTTTTGGATCGGAAGGCAACAGCTGCTTCTGCTTCCGGGGGAGGGCTCAAAGCGAGACGCGTAACTTCCGGCGAGCTGGAACGCAACCGAGAGGGGCTCAGCGCGGGGGGAGGCAGCCCCGGGGGACGGGACAACAACACTCGGCAGGAGCCGCCCCCGCCGTCCCGCACGGCCGCCCCGCCCCCCCCAACCCCCGGCGGCCGTCCTCCCGGTAGCCGCCGCCGGAGGATGCGCCTCGGCCACCGGCCCAGCCCCGCCGGCCGCCCCTGAGGGCCGCCCCTGAGGGACCCCCCCGCCGCACCTCTCCGCCCTGCCCCGCCGCGCCCTCGGTGCGCTCCCCCCGTCGGCGGCGCCCTCCCCCTGCGGCCATGTCGGGGGGTGGTGGGTCGCGCTATGCGGCCGAGTTCGTGCCCCCGCCCGAGTGCCCCGTGTTTGAGCCCAGCTGGGAGGAGTTCAGCGACCCGCTCGGCTTCATCGGCCGCATTCGCGGCCTGGCCGAGAAAACCGGCATCTGCAAGATCCGGCCCCCGAAGGTACCGCCCGTCTGGGGCGCGGGGTGGGGGCAGGGCGGGGGACCGGGCTGGGCCCAGGGTGGCCGGGAGGGGCTCGCCGGGTGCCTTGGGCTCTCTGGGGTGCGCCGGGAGGTCTCAGCGGGCCCGGGGTCTTGGTGGCAGAGCGGTGGGCGTGAGGATCCGGGAGCTGCTTACCCCACTCCTGGTGCTCGCTTGGGGTTTCGTGTGTGGCCTTCCACAGGCCTCGGTGTCCGTGCTAGGGACACGAAGGAACCTATATAGGCTTTGACCTCGGAGCTGGGTTTTGCAGAGGTTGCTTCGGAGCAGGTGAGAAGCCAGTAGTGCATGGCGGTGTCCGGGACTTCACGCTCTTTTTACTTTAAAAAAACAACCCAACGGTCCACTTGTGAAAATTGCGAAGGCATTGTAGGTGAAATCAGGCGTGTGCTCCGGGAGGGGGAAGAGGGAGGAGAGAGGGTATTTGTTTTTAATGGATCGTTGTTTATAAACATAATCTTTAAACTGTTAATAGAAGTGGGGCCAACCTGTTTGTGCAGGGGAATTATGTTTATGCATAGCAGTTTAGAAAGCCAACCTTCTAGTATCTTAATATCTCCAATGACTCGATCATTATTTTATAATGCCTTGCCCTGCGACCTGGTAAGTCGTTTAGATGAGAACATCAGGCAGTTTGGCAAAAGGCGATTAGATCACTTCATAACTAAAATACAAATAAACTTTAAATACAGCTGTAAAATAAGGGAGTTGAAAGTACTGAGAGGATGAAAAAAAACTGAAAAGAGAGCATGTAACTGAGAACAACTTGGATATGGGGGTTCCTGATTAGATTTCATGATCCTTCCTTTCCTTCTGACCTGTCTGTGTTGCTGGAATCTGTTTAGTTGGTTTAATGACGTGGTGAAAACTTGACCTCCAAGGGGCTGCCCTTTCTAAAATAAGCAGAATGGCTTAGGTTGAGAGGCCACAAGAAAGTGATCCAGATCCTGGTCATTGAGAATAACTAGAACTTTCCAGGCCGTTGAGCGCATTTGTATTTCTCCATGATTGCTTAGCTGTTTGCATTGCAGGGTTTTGCAGGATGCATGCGTCAGGTTGACTTGCAACCTGCAATAATGACTAAATCAGACACTTTATACTAACCTTACTGATTTATTATTCTTTTCCATTATCAGAAGCTGTAAATATTTTACGATTGTGCTTGAGGCCTTTATATGCTGCAGCAGTGCAAATAATAAATATTTAGTATGGCTTGTCCACCTGGAATGGGGTGTCCTTACTCTGTTGTATTTACTGCCAGGTAGACAATCTGCTATAACTTCAGTTTTCTTAAAATGTACTAAAAAGCTGAATTAATACTTGTTTTGGTGTCGTAACACAGTTTTGAGAGACGGGGCTAGGAGGCATGTGTGGTTGAACCGACTGCTGTCTGTGTTGAGAAAGTCGTTATTTAAGGATGCATTTCTGTTAAAGAATTGGACTCCCGGCTGGTGGTCTTACCTTTATTGAAGTAACTGTAGACAAACATGAAAAAAGTTGGATGCATAATAATGTGCTTTATTTAGTGTTTGTCACTGTTGATGGTGACATTTTGCAATGTGCAGGATATATGGAACTTCTAAAAATGTAAATAAATAACCAACAGGTTGCAGGATATCTCTCATATTTAAACTCGGTATGAGGTAATGCATACTGAAATGCTTTGAACCTTATTTTCTTTTATATTTTTAGTTCTGTGAGGATCTCTTTCTTTGAACTAAAATATTGTGGGAAGAACATTATTTTAAAAGCACAAGAATGTAATAAAATTGGAAAATTATATCACCCGTTGTACTGAGAAACTCATTTACTATTGGGAAGCTTGTTTACTCAGGCATTGTTAGGCTCTTCTGTTTTGTGCATTTTAAAAGAAATTTCTTGAAGCAATAAAATGTCTTTCTGTCTCTGTTTAGGACTGGCAGCCTCCATTTGCATGTGAAGTACAAAGTTTTCGTTTCACTCCACGAATTCAGCGCCTGAATGAACTGGAGGTGAGCTTTTCCACTGTTGATAATTTTGTGTTTGCACTGAAAGCAGTAGGTCTCCTTGCTTGAGATTTGCATCTTGGCAGGTTTCTGGATGGTGGAGGCTTTAGAAACCCATAGACCACATCAGTGTTTATATTTGGCAGTGGCAGAGTTCATATAAAATAACTCTCCATGGCTTTGAGAAAAGTCTGGTCTTTATTCTATTACCCAAAATAACCACAAGAGTTTTTCACATTCAACTGGAAATGTCTAAAATGAATGCCAAATACCATGTTGTGTAGTAAGAGCAGCCAGTGTCTAGCCTTCAGAGCTCCACAGTCAATTAATTTTTTTTCTTAAAATATTTACTGCTGTTCTGAAGCCCCTGGTTACCTTATACTGTCTTGCTAATGCCTTTTAAGCCTTAAAATGAACTGGTTTTTTGTAGGCTTATTATAGTTGGTTAATTTTACCATTCAGAAATGTATGGGAACTTTCTTGAAAGCAGTATGAGTCCCATTCTGTCCTGATTTTTCCTTTTCTCTACAACATTTCTCAAAGTCTTGCTCTGTTCATACACCAAAATGTCATGTATCATTTGGCTTGTAAATGGGTCTCCTTATGGAAAGTGATTTGAGTACTCCAAAAATACACAAGGGAGGAGGCCCTTCTGCATGGTTAAGGCACGTATAAAAACTGTTTGTAAGTCTCCCCCTCCCCCCCAATGTATATTTTAATAATTGCTCTTGTGTTTCTTCTTGGAGTGCTGATTTTTCGTAAGTATGCCTTTTGGTTTCAAACCAAGAAATTGTTAGGTAGGAGTTTGGTTTATAGGCTCTTGAATGCAGAGAGAAAAGCATATACAATTTTATGTTTGTGAAGATCTTTCTTTTTATCAATATTTCTATTGCTAGGGTTTTTTTTACATGACTAAGAAATACCTGACTTGCCAAGTTGCACTTTGAAAGTGTAAGCACTGTAAAAACTTGTCATGGTTTTTCTCAGGACTGTAAGGTATTGTCATGCTTGTTTTGGGCCATACACGTTTGTCTTCCTTTATTGATTGCAGGCAATGACAAGAGTGAAGCTGGACTTCTTGGATCAGTTAGCAAAATTTTGGGAACTTCAAGGATCCAATTTAAAAATCCCTGTGGTGGAGAGAAAAATACTAGATCTCTATGCTCTGAGCAAGGTGAGTAAGCAATTTTAGGCCTTGGTCTGACTGGGACTTCGTTTTTCATTCAAGCTCAAGAAGCCGAGCAACAGGGAGGGCTTGTTTTACAGCATTAATCTCACTAATACAGAGATTAAATATGAGAGGGGAAAAATACAGTGAAAGAGAATTTTTAAATTGAATGGTTGTAGCAGACATGTCAAGCGCAGTTAAATCAATTGCCTTTGGTTGGATTCTATAGAGTGTGTGTTACCTTGTATACAGCTTGAATACCCTGATGTCAGCTGGCCACCTGCTTTTTAATTCTCCTTTTTTACATATGGTAGAGCTGCAGGAGTTTGAGGTAGTTTTGAGAAGGCAGCGGTATACTTGCATGCAGTTCAGCTCCTGACCTAGCAATTCTGTAATGAATTGTTGTTGTAATTACTCCCTCCTCTCTCCTGAGAGAGGTTCTCCATATGACATAAACATGAATCTTTGAGAGTTTACAAAGTCAATTTCTGGAATAATCATTTTAATTACATTCCAAAACAGGCTAGGCTTAAGGCTGGCTAGAAATTTGTACTACTATAGTTGTGTTTGGTGTGTTTTTTTCAAAGTTTGCACACAAATAAAATCTCTGTTGGAATTTGCTTTTGCATTGGTAAAATATATGTACTGTTACAAACTTACCTGCTAAGGATGGATTGTTAATATAAACAGGTAGATTTCTTCTTGCAAGGTAAGGAATAAAGATATAGTAGTAGAAGTAAGGAATTAAGATAAGGTAGTTCTAGTGCTTCTAGTTAGAGCATCAGTTTCCATTCCCCATCAAGATTTCTTTCTCTTAGGTAAGTAAAAATGTAAAGATCTGAATAGATTTTATTTTTAAGGAAAGGAGTCATAGTCTTTTGGACAGTGTGGAATTGCTGATAAAATGTCTTTCAGTATTTGGTTTTTTTTCTTTTCATGTCTGTGGTGGTTTGCTGGGATATGCAGAATATCATAGTGGTACTGGCAAATATCTGGGTCACTGTTATGAGCTGGAACACTTCAGTTGACTGCAGATATGCAGGTCTAAGCTTATTAAGTTACTTAGTGGCTTCTCTAGCCATTGTGCATGTATAGGTAAATTTAGAAATCAATTTTTCATGGACATTTTGAATATAAGATGAAATTTAGGAATCGTTTCATTTAAAATGGCTTTTCTAGTACATTTCTGTAAATATGAGGAAAAATAATGATCAATAATACTGTTTTATCTAAGTGTAGCTATCTCTGTTTATAGGAAGAACCAGAATTAACTGGGTTTTTTTGTCACTGTCACAGTTAGGCTTTTGAATTTACCTCAGCCTCAAGAGTAAACCATAAATTTCACTCCAGTAACAAAATGTTTTTGCATTGAGGTTTCTAACAGTCTTGGAAACATTAAGTATTTGGTCCTCGTGTAAAGAAATGTAATGCAAAACTACACTGTTGTAGAAATGCTATTAGTCTTACAAAATATAAAAGAAATTACAAGCCATTTGGGTTTTAAGCTGCTTGGCAGTGAAACTGTAAAGGGAATGGAGGCAGTGGAAATGTGGCCAGTGTTTCTGAGGAAGCAACTCATATACTGTTATGATCATTGCTTGGAGGCAAATGGTCTGTCGTTTTTCATTCTATGTACATATAAGTTACCTGTAAGCAGCGATAGTTCTGTATGTGAATTACTAGACTCAAACCAGTTGAAGTCAGGTGTGAAAACTGTACTGAGTTAATTAGAAGGTAAATTCAGTTTCTCCTCCTGTTTTTACAGTAGTCTCTCTTCTGCTCAGGGTTTTATGAGAGTTTCTGTAACTCTGAAGTTGTGAGTTCCAACGCTCCCTTCTGCTTGGGGTCTCTTAGAATGGGCTCCACTTCTGGCCAGACTTGTGTTTTGCATCAGAGTACAAGTCTGGTGAGAGTTAACTTTTCAGTTTGTTCTGATGGTGGGGTTTGTATTCTTTCCAACACTTCATAAATCTTAACTGCTGGACGACTCCTGTCTAGGACAGTATGCAATTTACATTACTAGGAAAATTGTCATGTTAAATGTATTAAGTAGTGTGGATAAGTAAGTGCTTAGTTATTAAAGTACTAGTCTTTCAGGAAACAAAAAATAAATTCAGGGTTCTGTCACTTTTTAATAGTTTTTAATTGATTCTTGCTTTATGCAAGGTGGTGAGAGCAGCACAAAACCCTTAACTTTTTTATTTATGCGTTTCAGATTGTTGCCAGCAAAGGAGGCTTTGAAGTAGTCACTAAAGAGAAGAAATGGTCTAAAGTGGCGAGTCGGCTTGGCTACCTGCCAGGAAAAGGCACAGGGTCGTTACTCAAGTCTCATTATGAACGGATCTTATACCCCTATGAGCTCTTCCAGTCTGGGGTCAGCCTTATGGTGAGACGCTTCTCTTACACGATATGAAGAGGAGACCCAAACTGCACATAGAATGCTACTTGTTACTGCATACAAAACTAGGACATAGGGTCTACGCTTTTAGAAGCTTTAGCTATGTAAACAAACCTAGAACCACCTTCATACTTACCTGTGATAGAATAGTGCTAGAAGTTGTAACATGACCTTGTGTAGTTATTTTCTGATAGCTATTTCTTTATAGGACTGAGGCCAACCCTATTGGGAAGGAAAACAGGGCAAAAGATGATACCATTAATTGGAAACATGTCTTTCTCGCTTGATAAGCTGGCAGTTGAGATTCAGTTTCCTTATTTGAAGGGTGTGTGGATTAACTGGCCTCTTGTGCAAATGGCATATGTAATGCTGTGTGATTTCACTCATCCTGTTTCTTAGCAAACAGAATGATTCACAGACCATAGAATCACAGACTCACAGAATCAGTACGGTTGGAAAAGACCTGTAAGATCATCGAGTCCAACCTGAAAAAAAAAAAAAAAAAAACCAAACCCCAAAAAAAAACCACAACACAAAACCCACGCCACACAACAACAACAACAAGCCACAACCCACCCAACACCACACAGCACCATGTCCATCAAGCTACATCCCACAATGCCACATCCACACGCTCCTTGAATACCTCCAGGGAGGGTGACTCTACCACCTCCCTGGGCAGCCTATTCCAATCATCAGCACTGCCTGATCAATCAACCTGGTGTCCTGTGCTCTGATCCTCTAGGGCATCCAAAAGCCAAACCTGGACCTTAAGGAAAAAGTGGAGGCTGAGGACCTCAACTCAGATGCCCAGGCTTCCCCAAAGCAGGCTTCAAGAATGAATGTTGTGCTGAAGAGAACCAGGCGCGTCAAATCCCAGGTACCCCTGTTAATTGGCTCTTACGGACAGAGAACACTTACTCTTTCCACCAGCGCAGCAGCATTGGCAGTGCAACAGCCTTTGTCTTGCTGTGGGAGCCTGCTCAAAAGCACCACCAGGAAGCAGTCTTTGTTTAAATAAAATCCGGAGAATGATGTCTCTCTGAGGCCTGGTTTGCTTATGGTAGCTGTACTCTTTATCTGAAACCTTTTAAAAGCTGCTTTTTTTTTTAACTGACAAGTGGCCTTAGGTACTTTTGTAGTGAATTTATCTGTGAAAACTCAATAGATAAAATGCCATATGTGAAATGGTGTTGAAGCTTCTGCTTGTGCAAAGTTCGAGAAGTTTTTAAAACTTTTTCAAGTATGTCCTTTAGTTACACGAATGCAAATATGTGTAGGTAAGTCTTTGCTAATTGTGGAAATTGCACTTGGGACTAATTATCACAAGCTAGACAGACTTTTCTGAAGTGAAGTGAAACAGATATGTGGGGAGATGCGCAGTGATGGCTGGAACTGTATAGGATTTCTACAATTTTTCTACTGAAATGCAATTTCTTTTTTTCTGTATTAGTGGTGTTATAGGAACTGCTGGTATTCTACTAGGTGATATTAAATCCTGGGAGTACTCCCCAGTAAATCTCAATTCAAACTGAATCACCACCATTTTAAATACTATATAATTAGAAGTAATCGTGGAGGTTTGTCCTGATGGTTCCATTGCTTCTATTGCACTATTTAAAGCAGGCCTTCACCTTTTGACAAAGATTTCTATTGCAGGTGTCATCCTAAGGCTCTTCACAGCAGGTCTAGTGGCTCCCTGCTGGCCAGTCAGTGGAACATGGGCAAAAGCTGGTTTTATATGCAACAAACTTACTACTTGCTTGATGCCATTCTTGACTTATTTTAAGCACCACAAGGTTTTTTCAAATGCTCTTGAACTGCTGTTTCCAAATCCACCTTTCTTGTCACTGAGATATTTGAGTATCCTTTATAAAATTTCATATTTTTCTCTGCTGTCATGATTGATTTAGACTAAATTGTCTTTTTTAGTCTGTTTTCTCAACTTACTGAAGCTGACTTGATGTTATTTATTGTAGCCATATAACAATGCATCACACAAGCAGTCCCAGGCTGTGATCTTACCAGATCTCTTGAATCATGTATTGTTAGTGAGCTATCCAGAAAAACTGAGAATCCTGCAGGAACTGAAGCGGTCATTTGTTACGTGGAATTCTGCTTTGGATTTGAGAAAATCTTGTGGGATAATGCCACTATGACCTTTTTCTCATACATGGTATAAAAGTGTCACTGTGTTTTTAAGTTCCTGTGGGATTTTTCTCCTGCTAATTTCGGTAGAATAATGGTACTTCTCATTTATCCTTGTTGGAAAAAAATATTCTGTGGTGATCTTGGCATAGTATAGCTGCTTCATTTCATTTAAAGGGGCTGCATTTCAGAAATGAGAGGTGATTTTACTTGGATCATTTGCAAAAAGTAAATACATACGTATATATTTAAATGCCTTTCATTAGGCATGTAGCCACGCTGTCCTAAACATTACAGTTATTAAAATGGCTGAAATTAGTTCTTTAATGCAGGAAAAACTCAACCTACTTGCATAGCCAGGAGAAGTATTTTTTGCCTGTGTTGGAAGCTATGTATAACTCTCTTAAGTCAAGTCTGGAACTGTGTTTAGAAACAGAGATTTGTCCTCAGTAGCCCCAAATGGTAGAAGTGTAAATATCTGGGGAATGCTGAGAAATTGTTCCAGATTTCAGTGCACCTCCTTATTGTAGTCAGGACTCTGTTTATTGTTTGAAGTGCTTACCTGGAATTGTACCAGAGATTGTCTAGATAGTCTTCAGAGAACAGGTAATATGCAAGTAATGTAAAAACCTGATAAATAAACACCATTTTACTCTAGCTGAAACATCTGAATGATTTGTGTAGTGTGCAGAGTAGTCCAATGCCTGGGTAGTGAGCATGGATAACTATACTGACCTCTGCATCTCAGTAGATTTATTCCAAGTGCTAAAAGTACTTTCCAAAAATGCTCTGCATCTTCTTGTGGATAAGTTACCTAAGAATGGGTGATTAATAGTAAAGCATAAAGATAGTCATTAGAAATTACTGAAATAAATGAAGATCCTCAGCAGTAAAAGCAGGTGGCAGACTTTCAAAAAGCAAATTTTTGAATTTTTAGAGAAAGTGAAAAATGAAGGAAAATAGGGAATGAGAATTCTCCTTTGTGAAAGATGACTTGGGAATCTTTGGATACTACAATCAAATGTCAGTTGCACACGTTGTTTCTGAATAGGAAGAGGATAATTCAGTGATGAGAGATTCTGCTGAAAAATAAACTTAATGCTTCGTTCTCTTTCCCTTGTCTCTGAAGAAAGCTATCACAAATAAGAATGGGAGAAGGGCAACTAAATTACTAAAGGCTTGTAAAGAAAAGGACAACAAAAAGTAGAATGAATTCCGATTAGGAAAAGAGAATATCCTTAAGGAAAGGTTAAATTTAGGAGAATACTTCTTTCTTAGAAAAGGGTAGTATAGCTTCACAGATGATCTGTTAGGGTGTATTGTAACTGACAAGGGATTTGTCTAATGAGGTTACATCATGATGATTTCTGCTAGAGAAATGCAGTGCTGGGAAAAAAGATAATGAAGTGGTGTCTTTTCAAAGGATATTAACTTAACACCCAGAGAATTTTGTGACAAATCAAAACCAATTCTAAGTAGTATATCTGCTTTCAGGTTTCTTTTACAAATTTGGTTGATGGCAGAATAACAGAATTAATAAAATAAGCTTCCGTGTTTGTTAATTTGAAAGATTTCCCTCCATGGGAATAATTGTGTGAAACAAAAGAACTCTGGGAGATGCTGATAAATGCACAAAGCACGTAAATATTTTGATTCTTCATTGTAACTGTTCTGGTCTTGCACATTGCGGGTGGAGGGGTGGGGATGCAAATGTTTCAAGTTGATGAGGGTAGGGCAACAGAAAAAGATAGTGTATGAATCCAGTGTAACTGGATCATGTTGTTAGGATTTGCCTATATCCAAGAAAAGCCTTTGCATTGTACTTTCAGTTGAAAAGGTGAAAGAAACAAAAATATGTCTGCATCCTTCAGGAAAGAGAGGAGCTGAGAATAGAATCACAGTTTAATCAAGTTCATTTCGCTTAGATGGAAAAAATATAATGCAAAAGTGTGACGGAGTTTTGTGTTGTTAGCAATGAGAAAATGGCAAGAAATCCAAGATTTCTGCTTCCATGCATTCACAGTTTTGAGTTTGGTATTTTTATACAGTCTTAAAGGACATCGCAGAAAGACTACTCATTGAGGCTTCTGAATGCTTTTGGTATTCACACCTTAAACTATTAATATCCTGGCTGTGTTCATAAGGTTATTTAGGAATCTGATTTTTAAAAACCATTTCCATTTCAATATTCAACCTGTTCTTTTTGAAAACTGTAGCTTTTTCCACCTGAGCATGAATGGATTGCATCCACTTAGGTTTAGTGGAATCCAAGTAAATCTGGGTGATGGAGTTATGAAGATATATTTAGGCAATGCATTTTTAAACAAAGTATAAAACTGAAGAGAGGTTGCTGCATGTTAATGATTTACTTTTAGAAAATACGATAGTAAAATTATTTTTCAGGTATCGTTGAGAAAATTATCTCAGGTCACAATAGCAGGAGGGAGAAATTGTGGAGATCGTTCATAAGTGCTGAAATGATGGAAAATTGTACTGTGCTGAGAAATGTAACGTGGGTTGATTCTGTCAGGCTCTATCAGTTGAGAGAATGGATGAGCTGTTAATGAATTTCAAATGGGAACTGAGGGACTGTGAAGTCTCCAGGTAGTAGGCTCTCTCGTACAGCAAAAAAGTCGGTGTTTCCTTATGGCTTGTTAGCCAAAAAGTGAGGCTTTTATGAGAAAAAGTTGCCAGTTAGCATGCAATTTCAGGCTGGGCTTACGAAGTTGGTAACATACATCTAAAATGAAAATAATTTAATAGCATCATAGAATTCATAAATGTTCAAAATTACAGTATCAGCAATAATCAGTTTGGAACGATGCTGGTTAGCATACTGCATACACAGTTCAGTGTGAACAGGGACTCCAAATATCACTAAAAATTCTTTAGAGTAATAATGCCTAGGAAATTATAGCTCTTTTAATGTGTTCGGGAAGCAAGAAAAAAACCTGATTTAGACTGAATAAACAGAAATTATCTTCTTTCTTTTAGCTTTATTGCAGCTGCATTTGAACTTGTTTTTTTTGTTTATTGATTAAAAACTGAATGCATGTCACCCCATGGGAATTACTGTATGCATGTTATAACAGGCCATACTTTTGTGGAAAATAACAGGTGAAGTATCATCAGTAAGTTACTTGAAGATAACCTTGTTGGAATTAGATTTGTAGAGGTCTGTTAAGATGAGTGAATTTCAGGAGGAAGATTGCAAATTAAGCGAATTTAGTGGCCTTCTATATCAGCTTAAAAGGGTTTTCAAAGTATAAGGAGGCAACATAAAGAAAAATACCAAGGTGATTGCATTGCAGATAAAAACAGACTATGGAAGTTCTTTTTGCTGTTAGGTTAGTGGCAGTGATGTGGGAAAATAAGATAGGTGAGTAATAGGAAACAGGAAGAAGTTCAGCTGAACAGAACACTTCAGGAAAACACCACTGGCAGGGGCATGGAGTTGTCTCCTAATGGGTCTTTTTATCTCTGATTTTGAGGTTGCAAGGGCACCACGAGTAGCTGTGATTTCAAGAGTTGTACTTGTAACATTTCATCACAAATAAACCCAGGAGCAGCCAAGCTTAAGGAAGTAGGTTGGAACTCATTAGTGTCATGTGTATGTGTCTACTCAAGGAAGCAGATGAAAAAATCCTGTTGAAACAGTGTATGTGTTAACATCCAAGCACTTGACTGAATCATGGTGATTTTGGAACATACTGCTGTACTATTCTTATTTTTTTGCTAAATGTCAAACCTAGTTCTCTTATTTGCTGTATAGGTGACTTTCTGTAGCTTATCCGTAATTCTAAATGGGAAATAATTGGAAAGTTGGGACAAAAATGCTGACTTCTATTCCATTTACATTTGTTCATTGGCTGTAGGAACAGAAAATCATGTCTTTTCATGCCTCTGTTTCCTTTCTTTTGACGTTGTGAGAGAGTGGAATATAAACAAATGATGAAGAGACCTGGAGAGGAAATATTAATGGTTTGTGCTGATGTGGTCTTTATTTTTAGGTGGAGGCAGGAGAAATGAGTAGAAATACTGAACTGAAGAAGCTGCAGATCTTCGGAGCTGGACCCAAGATGATGGGACTGGCATTGGGAGCAAAAGATAAAGAGGGTAATTAAATCTTGAGCTCATAGCTTTGTAAAGTACCGAGGCTGTTAAATCTTTCTGCATGTCTCTAGAGACAACATTAAAAAGTAAGCAAATCATTATAACTGGAGAAAGAAAGCTAAGTATACTAAGATTACATTCATGAAAGAGATTTACAGGGTGCTTCATGTAACTTGGCATAGTTTCAGCTCTTTATGTATTATGTAGTAACAATAACAATTAAGCAGCTGTTGCATGAACTGAGTAACTGGAAGGGAAAACAGGATTTGACAGTCCTGAAACTGATCTTACCAGCTAAGTGCACAAATTATGAGTATAATTCAGTCTGTTCCATGATGCAATTGGGATCACCTGTGAGGATAAGCAAAATATGTTTTCCTAATCCCTGTTTGTTTTAGATTGGCCAGGTATAACAGGGCATTTTTGTTTTCTTTGGACTGTCAGGTAGTTTCTGATATGAAAGGCAGGGTACCAGGCTAGACATCTGTGGCTTTTTTGCAAGTTAAATCTATCTTGATGTGATATTAATAACATTTAACTTTTTTACTTCAAGATGAGGTGACACGAAGACGCAAGGGAACCAGATCAGAAGCATTTGGAATGCAGATGAGGCAACGCAAAGGAACTCTTTCTGTCAACTTTGTAAGTTTGATTCCTTTGCTGTGATTTCTGATAATAGGAAATTCATAGATTTACTAAGATTTTTTTTTCTAAAACAACACTCCTGCCCAGTAGATGAATGGATGGATGCTGCAGCAGATGATACTGTTATGGGAAGAATGAACAGTATTTTGAAAAATAATCTATGCTCTAGGTTTCTGTTCTAATCTTTTGGGCAGGAAGAATGTTGCAACATGAAGGTACTTGCTGACCATGGGTTTGAGTGCTTGCTTTGCCACACACTTCTTGCATGCCTTTAGTAGCTCACTTTCTATTTGAGCTCCCCTTTATAATACTACTTCTCTTCCTTAAAAGGTATTTTGAGGTGCTCCAGTACTTCAGGAGTTTGTTTTTTAGCAATTTCAGCTTTCGTGTCTTTTCTGAGTTTAAACTAGTCATTATAGAAGTCCATGCAAGAGAAACCCCTAAGGGGAAAAATGAAATATTTGGTGCTCTGATGTTTGACCATGGAAAAGCAGTGTATAGCTGTCCTTAATGTTTTTCATAGCACATGATTTTTTTACTTTTAAAGTGTCATAATTTAGCATGTGTACGCAACCATGAATGAAGATGCATGCTTTTAATGTCTTAAGAATTAGACTATTCACTAATAACTCAGCTGTTCTTTTTTTATTAGCCTGAGAACACTTGCAAGAGTTTATTTTAAATTTCAACCATAGAAGGCCAAAGCAACTGAAAGTCTCTAGTAATCATATTTTTATATGTAGAAATGCCTCCTGGGGAAAAAAAATATGGGAGAAGTTTGTGGCATTGTGGGGCATGTTTTAGTGGGCATTGTGGTGTTGGGTTGATGGTTGGGGTTGATGATCTTACAGGTCTTTTCCAACCTTAGTGATTCTGTGATTCTGTGAAGTTGGATATTTAAAAAACAGATCATTGTGCCATTGCAGCTAAATTAGAATTGGTGTGACCTGATTATTTTTTAATTGTACTACTGCTTCTGAGTATATGGTATTCCTAGGCTGTGTAAGTGTTGTGACCATTTTGTTTAAATATGCTTTAAATTAAAGCTACTTTATCTAGTCTCTGTTTCTTTATAGAAAACTATATTTGCTTACTCTTTCCATTTACTCCTATTTATAAGAGAAAATGAAAATACTGTAGCAGCAGAGCTGCTATTTTGGAACTGTATTGCTGTAACTGTAATCTTTTGAAATTCTGTGACTTAGTACTATTTGGTTCTACACTTTTTTATACTTGGATAAGAGAACTTCAAGGAAAGCAGTCTTTGAAGAGCACAGGTGACACGTTAGCCTTATATAACTTTTGTCAGAAAAATACTATGCTGCAGTTTTGTCTATACTTCTCCCTCATTCATTTATCTTTTTGTGAAATGCTACCTGTGAAATAAAATACACCTTTTTCTTTTTATCCCCTCCCCCCCTCATAAATATAGTTATATATCATCATATCTTACTGTGTTTTATTACATGGCTAGGAGGCTTATTTGTGGTTATTGTGTAAGCATGATGCTGTATTTCAATGCAGTCTTTGTATCTGACAAATCATCACTTGGGCTGACATAAAAAAGATCGTATATGTTAATATGAATTTGGAGAGAGGAAGGTATTATCAGTGATAGGTAACTAGTGAGTATCATAGAATAGCCTCCTCTTATGATTGCCATTTTACTGCGTTTTTAGTTTTGGGAAGAGAACCTGGAAATGTCTGCGAAGGTACCCTCCCTGTTTTGTATACTGCAACAAAAGCAAGTAGTTTGCTGTTTTAGACATGATATTCCATGAGGCTGAGTGCATGGATTTTTTTTAAAAAGGGGAAAACTATATGTCTCTTAATGGAACTGCATTATTTTTTAGAATTGTTTCTTAAGAAACCTTAGCAGTATTCTTTAGTATATTATTGCATAGCTAGGAAGTTGCATACTTAACTAGGCTGGTGTAACCAAGATGGGGTTGACATCAAGTATTAAACACAACTGTGTGAACCTAATCAGCACATGTTTTTGTGACATCTTGATGAAAATAACAAACCCCCAAAAAACAACCCCACCACTTCTGGTGTTATTTTGAGCTGTGTGAAGAAAACATGTAGAGCCTGAGTTGCCCAGTGACTGATGGGAGTTGTAGCACAATTTGGAGTGTTATTCATGAAGTTCATGTTGTTACTAAAAATTTATACATAAGGTAATTTTTTAGCTGTGACAAAGTAATACACAGTTTCTTCATTTAGATTATGTTACAGATCTTCAGTACTATATTAAATGTTTATATTAAATTAAAAGGCCTTTGGACAATACAGGAAGCAACAGCAAAGAAAACTTGAAACCTGTTGATACGGTTTTCTCTTTGGTCCCTGAGACTATGTCCCAGTGAGTGTTGGTATTGTTAAGAGATTATCTTGGACAGACACCTGCAAAAATTGTTTGCTATTGTATTGGGATTCTCTCTTATCATTTGGAGTTTTTATCCTTTATTTTGGAGAAAATGAGAAAGAAGTTGATATCTTTACATGCAGTTTCCTTCCCTTCCCCTTGGATTTTTAGATTGAAACCTGTAGGTTTGTGGGTTTTGTTATCTCTTTTCCTTTGCAAAGGTAATCCTTGTACTGTTGCAAGTGATGGCATGTATGTTTCTGAAATAGTTTCTGGAGATATTCCTCAGCCATGAGCTCTTTGTAGGCATTTAGTTTGAATTGTTTTCCATGATAGAGGCCTAAAGGGAGGGAGAGCATGAGGTTCTAAAAACTGTAACCTACTCTTTTGCCTTAGAATAACTTAAATGAGGTGCTACTTTGAGTTATATAGAAAATAATTGTCCAACTGAACTGGATAGTTATTTTTCAGCACCCAAAGTCCCCCTGCCCCCCACATATTACTGCTTTAGGAAATTGAAGCATAATCATTCATTATCAATGCTTCTTAAAAACCAGAGGAGGCTGCGTTGGTGTTCATACAACGGACTTGAGGATTACATCCTTTGTTCCTTAGTTTAAGGAAGGCGGGTTCTGGATGAGGAAACTTCTTGTAACTTTTTCCTTTTTTCTTTTTTTTTCTCCACAGGTTGATCTGTATGTTTGCTTATTCTGTGGCAGAGGAAATAATGAGGACAAACTGCTACTGTGTGATGGATGTGATGACAGCTATCACACTTTTTGCTTGATTCCTCCTTTACCTGATGTACCTAAGGGTGACTGGAGGTGTCCAAAGTGTGTTGCCGAGGTACAGTTCAAGAAATACTCAAGCTTTGTATGTATACTTGTGTTCCTGGAAAGATCAGAAGACGAGCAGGTCAGCTCAATGCTGTTCCATCTCGGTAGAAGCTGTAGTTTTGTTTAGAATATTGTCAACATGAGCTGTTCTTGGTTGATGAGCTATAAGGTGAGAGAAACATTCCTTCTAGAGCTTGGGCATAACCTTTGTTTATTATACAGCCATGTGACAGCTAAAACTGGCCTTTGTATGCTAAGAGCTGAAACTCAATTTGATAAGCTGGTAGTGGGAAATTAGGGTGAGAAAGTAGGGTTGTGATAGGCGTTTCAGCATAATGATGAGACATTTTGTAAACTGTGAAGTAACCAAAGTATGCGATTTGGGCATAATAGGGAGTTTTGATTATTGGGAAGTCATTATGGCATTGCTCAGAATAGCTTGTAGCAGAAAATGAAAGAACTAATTGAAAAATTTGTAACTATTTTAGATTTGGTTTAGACTAGAAAAGGAACTACTGAGGATCCGAAAGTGGAAACTAGTTGAATTTCATTGTTCAGAAAAGAAGAGCTACCAAGTTCCAAGAGATGACCGATCAACAGCCTAAAGGCAGTGAACATCATTTGATTGGCTTGATATTTGTCTTAAGAAAACAAATTTCGCAAGCTCAGGAAATTGGTAGATGTAGGATTCAGAGGAAGAAAGCTTACTGGTTTTAAATCTGTAATTTTGTGACTGGCTTTAACTTTTTAGACTGTGTTTTTTCCAAAAAGGGCAGTCACACACACACATGTGTATGCCTGTTTCCCTCCACAACCCCCACACCTTTGCCGGCTGTATGTTTCTGGTGTTTTCTTTATGGTGGTGTATGAATAGTTGTGCAGCCACATAATGAGGTGGATCAGCTCATCACATTCTAACCCTTCACCAAGAGAGATGAGATTGTCAGATAAACTCGGGCAAATGCTGTTGTGAGAGAAGTGGAAATTCATAGTTATAAGCAAGGGAAAAGATGCAACCAACCCTTTGGGCTGCTGCTCACAGAGTGGATTAAGCTGCTTGTTTATTGTTCCCTTAAGAGAGAGCAATAAAGCAGTATTAGTAAACTACAGCAATCCAACGTGGAGGAAATTTAGAGAATATAGTAGTAAATACAGTGACTGCCGTGGTTTAAGAATGTGGAAACTCACAAGAAATTTCAGTACTACTGCTGCTAGTAAAACCAAGGATATGTTGTTCCCAAGGAAAAAATACGCGTGTAGGGACAAACTCAGGAAAGTTAAAGTGCCAAATAAGTTGTTACTAGCAAACGATGCAGAAAGTACATCAAAAATTCTGCAAATACATTGAAAATAAGAGGAAGAAGGGAAAAAACCCGCTATATTATGTAATGGAGTGTAAACAACAGCAGAAAGATGTTTGAAATGCTCAGTAGCGCTTTTGCCTGTTTTTACTTTAAATGTTAATTGTGCACAGATGCTTAATGTAATATTAACAGCAGGGTGCTGGAACAGAAGCTGGGAAGAATACGATAAGGGCTCTTTGTACGTATTCAGGCTAACATTGTTTGACAGTGTTTACAGATGTTGTAGATTCTCTGTTGCAGGCTCCATTTAAGAACTACTTTGAATGTTGGGCATAGTCTAAGGATAGTTCCTCTTGAAGAAAAAGAAACTACTGATCTCTTGAATTCCTTTCCAGTCCTGTTTCTTTATGACTGAACAGCTGACTATCAGATAGTTCTATGTCATGTTTGTGTTCGAATATGTCTTGCATATATAAATGTTGTGTCAGATACAAAGGGGCTGAAAAAAACATTGTACAAGTGGGTGGGGAGAGTAGCTGAAATGTAAAATGGTTATTTCTTGCACTCTTGAGATGAATGGGGATAGAACAGTGGAAGACTTGAAGATTTTCTGTCAGATGGACCACGTCTGTTGTTAGCTGTGTTGCATTGTTTTAATTTCCTTCTTCCTCTTTCCTTCTGTATACTTTCACAGCACCAAATCATTTGACGATTTGCTGACTTGATAAAACTGAAGTGCTAGCAGGATTTGTGTCTGTGCAGTTATTCTGCAGGTGCTTGAATCCAGTGTGTCTAAAAAATGTCTTATGGCTGTCTAAGCTTCTTGTGCACTGTGTTACTTTGTGGCTGGCAGCAGTAGATGATGAAACTTAGTTTTGGACAGGAAAGCAGAAGTATGTAGCATTGGGGTTTACCGTGTTAGATTAGCTTCTGTACAATTAATTCTGTTCTGTTTCCGTTGTGGTAGGACTTCCTCAGCTGAGAAAAGCACTCAAAACTGATAGCTTATTGTGTTTGGTAAGGACTCAGATGGACACTAGGTTTTTTTGCTAAAAATGTAACTGTGTCATAATCTGCTGCAGGGAACAATATTTTTATGTTCTGTCTCCTAGGAATGCAACAAACCCCGTGAAGCCTTTGGATTTGAACAAGCTGTCAGGGAATATACTCTCCAGAGCTTTGGTGAAATGGCTGATAACTTCAAGTCTGATTATTTCAACATGCCGGTCCATGTGAGTTTCAACTTTTGTTGTGATTCCTTGCAGGGGAAAAAGAAAAGAGGTTTCAGCTGATACTGAATTTTTGCTGAGGCATCTTAGCTTTGTTTAAGGAGGCACCATAAGCTTTAAACATGTAAACAAATGATTTAGCTTTCTGGTCTCATTTCAACTTCATTTCACCCTTTTCCTGTGACGGATAGATAGTTTTATTACTTGTAGGGTATATCTTATTTGCCATACTCTAGTTAAGTTCTTCCCCTTTTTGATTAATTGAACAAAGTATCTTGTTCTTGTTTGGGAAAGGGGTCTTTCTCCTGCCCTTCCTATGGCTTCTGTCTTGGTTTAGTTTGTTCAGAGGATTAATCATTTGTTTTCTTCCCTGTTACAGTCTTTTCTTGTAGACAAGTCAATAGACTGAGTCTGTCTGATAATCAGGGTGGTTTTTTGTTCTGCATCTCAGCAGCATTTTTAAAACTGGCTTTTCTGCTTTGGCACACTTCCACAATTCCACTGTTCTGTAGACTGCATGCAGTACCAAGCTCCTTCTCCTCTTAGCGTTCTTTGGTAATTTATGGGCATTCTTGCTAAAGCTTCCACTTTTTAAGGACTCCAATTTATGATACAACTTTGGGAGCAAAGTAAGGAACAAAGCTGATTTTACAAATAAGCTTCATAAATAAATGCATGTAAGTAGGAGTTGTAATGAGCTATATGAAGACTACACTCTTGAATGGAATTCTTTATCTGAATTTTCTTACTGTTACTCAGAAGTTCTGGTCATTATCCTCTGAAATAGTTTGGTCTTTGCATGCTGTTCATTCAGTTTGCTGCTTGGCTTCTGCCGCCTGTCTCCTTCTCCCTCTTTTTTTAGCTGTGCTTCTGGTACATTGCAGCCACTACAGACCAAACTGTATGACTTTAAAGAGATGGAGGGGAGAAAGGGAGTGGCCTTGGTGTTTGAAAATTCATGGGGGATTAGTGATGATTTATTATTTGAATGATAACTTTTATGTTGGGTCTTATCTTCACATACCCTAACATCTTTTCTGCTTTCAGATGGTTCCCACTGAGCTTGTAGAAAAAGAATTCTGGCGATTGGTGAGCAGCATAGAAGAAGACGTCATTGTGGAATATGGGGCTGATATCTCATCCAAGGACTTTGGAAGTGGCTTCCCTGTGAAGGATGGCCGACGAAAGCTGATGCCAGAGGAGGAGGTGAGGAACAGGATATGCAAACTAACCCCATTCTTTGTTCTGGATAAGATTTCACATTAAGAATTTAGGTCAGAAATCAGCATGGATTTTTTTGATGAAGAAATAGTTTAAGGCTTTTGTGTGCACTTAACACTCCTTTTGAGCAGGGCATTAATCTGATATTTTAGGTTCTTTTATAGATCTGGTTGCTGAAAGCTAAGCTGCTTTTCATGATCTAAGTCACACCTGTTTTGTATCATTTAATCTTAGCAAGCAAAGATGTGTAAGTTGTTACAGCATGTCCAAGTATGAGGAGACTGATAAGATTTTTTTCTTTCTTGTTCTGAACCTTTTTGTTACAGAGTTAGCTACAGAAACATAACTCTAACCTCCTTAGGAGGTTCATAATAGGTAAAACAAACTAATTGAATTTAGCTTGTTTCTCTGACTGTGCATACTGTAAGAATGAAAAGATGTAGATACAGCATCCTGTTTATAGAAAATTTTATAAAGAACATCTGGTAAGTATATTACCTATTTTCCCTCCGACCTTACTGTAGCATATCAATTTTCTGGCTGCTTATATGTTTAAATTCAGAGGAAATGAGAGTAAAGGTGTGGTTTCATGATTACATAGCCCCAAATCAATTTATTCTGCTCACTGGAAGATGTAGTCCTGCTCACAATTGTCTTCCACCCATACCTGCAACTTCCTACATGTATCTTTGTTGGCTGTGCAGTGATTGCGTAGCTGCTTAGTGAGTCAGAACTGCTTGTTGATCTATTTGTAGGAAAGTAGAAATCTAAAAAAATATTTTCTAGCCAGATCATTTAAGTCATCTGGTTTACTGCATTGTCTTTATAGTGTCAGAGCAAAGGAAACAGCGGAAATGTGGGGCTGAGCTGAGGGTGTGACCAATCCTTTCAGCAACTATGGGATATGCCTAAAATGACTGTGAATCTGTACTAACAGTTTTTTTTAAGATGGAAAGTAGACTAATGTTAAAGCACAGTAGTGAGCTTTTAAGGCAGTCTGTTTGGATTCTAATTTTTTGTACAAATTGTGTGTATTTGAAAGTAAAGGTGGGATTGCTTAACAGGTGATGCTGTCGTCTCAGAAATGAGTGTAGGAATTTCTTCTCTAGAGAAAACTATATCTAAGGAAGATAAACTGCAGTGCAGTAAAGCAGGCCTTAAAAAAGCTGAAATAATAACATAAGATTCACTGCATTGTTTACAATCTTAAGTTATCCTATTTTATTCAAGACTTCTATCTTTTGTTCTTCTGTTTGTGGTGCTGGTATTTTGTTCCACCAGAAAAGCATATGAAACGTATAAACTTGGGGCGGGGGGGAATCAAAGCCTGAGTATATGAACCTTGATCCAAAGAAGGTGGGCTATATATGTTGAAATACTAGGACTGGCCTTAAACCTTAGTCTGATTAATTGCTGACTAAGGTATTTAAGGACTTATTTCCTAGTTCTGATGCTTCATTGTTGCCAAATATCACCTGCTGTCTACTATAGAAATGAATAGGATGATCCCCTTCCTTTGTACTTTCCTTTTCTGGAGTTGGTGTCCTTGTGTTCTTCTGATTTGTTTCTCCATTTTTTGGCAGGATTATGCGCTTTCTGGTTGGAACTTGAATAACATGCCAATTCTAGAACAATCAGTCCTTGCTCACATCAATGCAGATATCTCTGGCATGAAGGTACCTTGGTTGTATGTAGGGATGTGCTTCTCCTCATTTTGCTGGCATATTGAAGATCACTGGAGCTATTCCATCAACTACCTGCATTGGTATGGGCTCTCCTTTGTGCATATACCTTACACTGCCCTGTTTGCTGTCAGTAAACTTGTAGTTCTACTTGAAAATGCCTATGCACGCTGATGACATTTTTAACCAAAAAGCTAAATGTGATGAGGGGTCCGTATTCTTAGTTGAGGCTGATTAAAAGTGAATACAGATACTGTTTTAAGCACTTTAGTGTTTTTCATCAACTGGTTACATATTCTTTTTTGCCAAAAATTCAGTGTCACTGTAAAATCATGCTTTACAGGCTTACATCTCTTCTTAGAAAGCTTTTGGTTTTGACTGAGTTACATTTCTCTGCTTTACAATTCAAAGTTTGTATGCGCCTATGCTGGAAATGGAGGCTGCTGCCTAGTGGCTTACACAGGCGTCAGAGCTGATGGTTCAGCCGCAGATCTATGTACACACAGAAATACTCCTATTCAAGAGAAGAGATATTTGAAAGTAATTCTAACTTTCAGAACAATCCTAGAAGTGTTCTAGTGTTCAGGTTTTGTGTTTGACAAGAAGAATCGTGACAGATCAACTATTTGCATTGCAGTCTTCCCAGTTCATCGGCCTCAGTCACAGTGGATGGCGCAGGGGGAAAGGAGGGGGAAGCTATGGGAAGCACCCCATCAGAATAGAAAGTTTGTTGTACATCTGGTAAGGATGAGTTGACAGCCTTTAGACTGTGATTGCACATTTCTGGAGAAGCATGTTTGCTAGTAAGATGTGATCCGCAGGCGCAGGAGGGGGACTCATTTTGTTTCAAGTTCAGTTATTGTCCTCAGCATGCTATTAACTAGATCAGTATGTGAGGGTTTTGTGTCAGCTGGTGAATTCCAGAAGCCCAGATGCAGAGTAGTATTTACTGGGGTTTACTAGCTGTGTCCTACCAGCAGGTGTCACTGAAGTCTGTAGGAACCACAGAAAATGCTGCACTCTGCCTTATCTAACTTTTGGTATGGTGGGTGACAAGATTATTAATACAGTTAAATAGTGCTATGTAAACGGTTTCAGATATTTCGGCAGACTACTGCTTGTACTTCTTAATAAAATTAAATTAAAAGATAAACCTCAGCACTATAGATACTAGATCATTACAGTTTATTTTGGTTAAGACAGGTCTGGAAGGACTGGGATAATATGTTCTCAAGTAGTTGTCTGTTTAGTTTTGGTCTTGTTAATCTCTTTCTTCCCTCATACATAACTAATTCATGTTATTAGGCATTTTTTTATCTTAAGAGTCCAGTGGACCACTGTTTTTCAGCAATTGGTTATGTACATTAGAAGGATTGCTTATATTTCATTGCACTGTCTGGTGTTTTTATTCCTTCTACTTCTGCTTAGCTGGTGTACTATTCCATTTGTTTCAGGAACAGGACTACTCCAAGCTTAATTAAGTGAGTGGAGTACCACCGTGATCTCTTTTCTCTTAAACATTAGCTGTGATGGCCAAGGTTTTGTTTGTTAAACTTACTTTCTTCCTAAAGGAAAATAATTGCCCATTTTGTCCCTTTAGAGCATGGTAAATGACAACTATCTTCCACGTTAGGCTTGTCATGGCAAATCTGCTGTCAGATATGTTGAGAATTATGTTGTAGTGTAATTGATTTTTCAGATTGGAACGATACATCGTGAAGAAGTTGGTTGATGATTAAAGACGTTTTTGTGTCTATATACAAAATATTTGGCTTGTGTGGACAGTGGTGCTAGATTTGAGGTATATTTTGCAGTTGGATGGCACTGTTGCTTTCCTTTAAGTAACGTGTTTATTACTGTGGTTTTTTTTTTGTTAGGGGAGAGCCAAAGACATGGTATGGCGTGCCCTCTCATGCGGCAGAGCAGCTAGAGGATGTGATGAAAGAATTGGCTCCTGAGCTGTTTGAATCCCAGCCTGATCTCCTGCATCAGCTGGTCACTATTATGAACCCCAATGTGCTGATGGAACATGGTGTGCCAGTGAGTAGCACCATGAGTGTTTTTTACATAAGTCCTCCTATGTGCTCCCTTTTTTCATTCTATGCCAGATTTGTGTAACAATGTTTTGGCATTAACTCTGAAGAATTTTTATAGTGGACATTTACATACTAAATTCATTAGTTATAGGGTGTTTTTTAAAGCTATTTTCTAGAAACTTCTCTAGACTCACCATGAAATTTAAATTATCTTACCTCAGAATTGAGTGTGCCCAACTTCTTCCATAAAATATCTTATAGAACAAGTGTACATTGTGTTACATTTCATTTTTAATTAAAAAAGAACAAACCCACCTTGCCGTAGCAGCCAGTTTGTCTGTGAAATGCTTTTAATATCTTTTGACAGTACAATATTTGTCTTATGTTCAGTAGAAATCTCAGCATTACAAAATGCTTTTTTGACCAAACATAATTGACTGCAGACCTTTAAGCAGCAGTCACTATCATTTGCTTTTGTCTTAGGATAAATTGTTTCCCTGGCAAATAACCCAACAAAGCAAACCATAAACTGTTTCCAGCTTTTGCACTTTGTGGTGCAATGGATTAAATGATGATAGAGAAACATCCCTTTTGGGATTCATAAAGAGAGTTTTCAACTTCTTAATAGCTTATATATTCAGCTTTTTTGAGTAAGGTTATAAATTGAGGATTCACTTTGAAAAGACAGAACCAATCCTTACCACTTTTGTGGTAGCTACGTTGCCTGTGGTGTTCTATAGGTAAAGAAAGTGGTGTTCAAATGTCTTGCAAAAGAGTTTAAGACACATAATTGCAAGTTTCATATTTTTCTTTTTTTTTTTTTTTTCCTTTTTCCTCACTTGTATTAGGTATACAGGACCAATCAGTGTGCTGGCGAGTTTGTTGTGACCTTTCCTCGTGCCTATCATTCTGGATTTAACCAGGGATATAACTTTGCTGAAGCTGTGAACTTCTGCACTGCTGACTGGGTCTGTTGTTCTATATATGTTTGCTATGTCTCTGCTAGGTCATCTTTGCAAGGAAAGTGTTAGTAACTTCCTTACCTGAAAAGCAGTCTTTTCTGTTACATAGTATGTTTTATGGTTATAGTTCCTGGTACAACAGTTAAAGACTGACATGGGTTTCCATTACACAAAATAATTTTGATTAGCACATAGTTTTAAGCAGCTTCAAACTGAAACTCTGGCACATAGTCTTCCTTTTCAAGTGTTGATCTAACCAAAAAGTGACATCTCACAGTACCTTTAGCTAGTATTTCTGTGATGCCTCTTTCTGAATTTGATACCGATTGATGTACTTTCTTGAACAGCTGTTGTCATTGGAATATTGGAGGTAGGCATATAACAGTCTTTTGTTCTCCTTTTGTGCCAGCTCATTGCACCTTTGAATCATATTAGTGCATGTTCTAATACCCATGCCACACCAGAGCATAGCTTACATGGATTCTTCAGTAAGTTGTCAAAAGTGTGTCCTATCACTATCCAGGGTTTACAGTTGGAAGTTACGACCCCATCTGTAATTTATCTATCTCTAACTTCTTTTTTGTTACCTTCAAATAGGAATTTTAGTCCTTAATCAGATAATTTTATTAATTCATCAGAGAAATTGTCTGCAGGATTGACAGTGTGTCAGGGCTCTTCTTTTCTCCTGTGCTCATGATGTAATCTGTGTATAGCCTCTGTTAAAAAATGCTAAACTTACACCAGCCCTGTGAAATTTCCTTTGCTTATGCAAAATGTAACCAGAAATCTGTGTAGCAAATTCATCTAGCATTTTATATTTTTTGCTTTAAAAGGCACAAAATGAACAATAACAATTTTGGTTAACTCTAGGCATCTTGTGTTAAATATCTATGTCCGAGCATAGTAATATCCAGAGGGCAATGCATTCACAGAATCACTAAGGTTGGAAAAGACCTGTAAGATCATCAAGTCCAACCATAAAAAAAAAAAAAACACCAGACAACACCACACAAACAAACAAAAACAAAAAACCAAAACAACAACAACAACGAAAAAAACAAAACCAAAAAAACCCCAAAACACAGCGCACACCACCATGCCCATCAAGCCATGTCCCACAGTGCCATGTCCACACACTCCTCGAATACCTCCAGGAAGGGTGACTCCACCACCTCCCTGGGCAGCCTGTTCCATTATGTTACCACTCTCTCAGTAAAGAAATTTTTCCTAATATCGAGTCTGAATCTCCCCTGGCGCAACTTGAGGCCATTTCCTCTTGTGTTGTCACTCATCACTTGGGAGAAGAGGCCAACACCCACCTCTCTGCAACCTCCTTTCAGGTAGTTGTAGAGAGCGATGAGGTCTCCCCTCAGCCTCCTCTTCTCCAGACTAAACAACCCCAGCTCCCTCAGCCGCTCCTCATAAGACTTGTGCTCCAGACCCCTCACCAGCTTTGTTGCCCTTCTCTGGACACGCTCCAGCACCTCAGTGTCCTTCTTGTAGGGAGGGGCCCAAAATCGAACACCGTATTCGCGGTGCGGCCTCACCAGGGCCGAGTACAGAGGCATGATCACCTCCCTACTCCTGCTGGCCACACTATTGCTGATACAGGCCAGGATGCCGTTGGCCTTCTTGGCCACCTGGGCACACTGCTGGCTCATCTTCAGCCGGCTGTCAACCAACACCCCCAAGTCCTTTTCTGCAGGGCAGCTTTCCAGCCACTCGTCCCCAAGCCTGTGGCGTTGCATGGGGTTGTTGTGGCCAAAGTGCAGAGCCCGGCACTTGGCCTTGTTGAACTATTCACCTTAGCGTAGACCAGATGACCTCTTTTTGGTGCCAGTTTCTTTTCACTGGAAGTAAAAAGAGCTTAGGAGAGCTCTTAAACTTGTGTCTGAAAGTTAGGCACATAAAGTTAAGGCAGATGCCCCTTCAACATGGATATCCTCTTTGTCCTCATCTGTGACATGATTTAAGGTTGCTATAATTGGCTCTGTCCCATAAGATACAACACTCTTAGTCTCAGTCTTTTCCCAGGTTTTGTCAAAGGAAGGAAAGTGGGAGCTAAGAGATCATCTTGAAAATGTCTTTTCCCAGAATGATAGATGTCGTTTTTGTGTAGCTTCCTATTGGACGTCAGTGTGTGAGTCATTACCGAAGGCTAGGACGTCATTGTGTTTTCTCCCATGAAGAGCTGATCTTCAAGATGGCTGCAGATCCAGAGTGCTTGGACGTTGGGCTGGCTGCCATGGTCTGCAAGGAGATGACTCTAATGATAGAGGAAGAGACACGATTAAGGGAGTCTGTTGTACAGATGGTGAGTAAGACAACTCTCTTACTTTGCTTGCAAAAGAACTTTTGCTTCCCCCATCCCCCGGCCTGGATTAGAGTTTTTAGCAAGTGTTTAATTTTCTTGTTAGGGAGTGTTGATGTCTGAAGAAGAGGTGTTTGAACTGGTTCCAGATGATGAGCGTCAGTGCACAGCTTGCAGAACCACGTGCTTCTTGTCAGCTCTTACATGTTCCTGTAATCCTGAGCGTCTGGTATGCTTATACCATCCGTCTGATTTATGTCCATGTCCCATGCAGAAGAAGTGTCTAAGGTACACAGGATTTATTTTTCCCCACTTTTCTTCCATATCCAATGGTTTGCTGGAGACTAATGACCAAATGCAACATTTGGCAACACTTTTCTCTTCCTTTATTTAAGAAGTATTTTTATCCTCTTTGCTTGTTTCTTGGTTCCAAGGCAGCAGGTATAATACATGTTCTGTCTTTCTGGCCTTGTTGTAGCTGGAAAAACTCAATATAAGCAATATCCTGGCTTTTGTATGGGCCTTAATACTCTTTCTGTATTTTCCTTCCATATTTCCAGGTACCGATACCCACTAGAAGACCTTCCTTCTTTGCTGTACGGAGTGAAAGTTAGAGCACAGTCTTATGACACTTGGGTCAGTAGAGTTACAGAGGCTCTGTCTGCCAGTCTCAGCCACAAGAAAGGTCAGACTTCTATTGTTCATAGTAGGATGTCCTGAAACTCCTACATTTGTTTTATGTTCTTATTAAATGAGAGAAACTGTCTGTATTGTTTAGTGGAAAAAAGAAATGAGGTAATCTGAGAGTGTAATGCAACTCATCATTGTGCATTCCAAATTCAACTAGCCTGTTGGAACCTTGATTGAAGGCCTTTGAAAGAGTCTAAAATCTCTTTTGTTTTGTATACAAATTATTCATATACTGTTAATACAGACGTGATTGAGCTGAGAGTCATGTTGGAGGATGCTGAAGACAGGAAATATCCAGAGAATGATCTTTTCCGGAGGCTCAGAGATGCTGTGAAAGAAGCAGAGACTTGTGCTTCAGTAGCACAGCTGCTTCTGAGCAAAAAGCAAAAACACAGGTATGTCAGGCATTTTTTTCAACAGCTTCCATCTGTCTGTTTTGTTCTGTGATTGGACCTGGAAATGTAAGAACCCTGAGTTCTCACTGTGTGCTCAGTTCTTTCAGTGTTTCCTGCCCTTAGTGCTGTGACTTATTGAGAGGTAGGGGAGGCAGATAAAGTGACACAAAGGGCCAAAAAAGCAGACCTGGTTGGAATGTGTTAAACATACTGGTTTCAGCTGACTTATGTACTGAAATGTGAAATCCTTTGGAGAAGTTGTGTGTTTGATCACTGATCAGATATTTCTCTGAATGTGTGGGAGAGTTGTAGGGGAATACAACTAGAGGAAAAAATGTGATGAAAGTAAGTCTTGACATGAAATGTTTGTATTTTAGGTAGCATGGCTAAGTACATAGCTTAAAGCTATGGAAAGAAAATGTGTTAAAACATTAGATTGCAAAGCAAAATGCTTGAAAAGTAGGAAATGCTAATTACAGTTGGTGAGGCAAGTACAGTTCTATCTTCTGGTAGAGCATTGCTCAAAAATATTTATAATTTTTCCAGCTGTTCTCAAGTTGCAGAATGTGTTGTGGTTCTGGTGGAGTTACTGGAATATGCAAAGGAAATGTGTCTTGCCAGCATTGACTGGGACCAAAGGATCTTGGGGAGCAGAGCAGTGCAGAGAGCAAAAGCAGTCTATAGTTGGAGCCAGTCTTTTACATCTTGGGAAGGACCATGGAAGCCTGATGTGTAGCTGAAAAGTAGTGGCTTGCCTCTGACTTCCAGCAGTTTAGACTCCCTTCATTCTTTCTGTTGCTTGCCTTGCCTGTGGCCACCTCAGAGATACTCTGTCCTCTGGCCCTACCTCAGCAATCTGCTGAATGTGTCCCCTTGTTCTGCTGTCATGAGCCTTCAGCAACGTGTTCTTCCTTCTCTCCTGTGCATTCTGTGCACTGAATAAAAGTCCTTCAGAAAAGAATTTGATCAGGTGACTGTAATTCTTGTGCCAGCGGTTGCATGGTAAACTTCTATAGCTTGCATTTCCTTTGTTGGGTATAAGACTTGGCTTTATAGTTGGTTGGGTTTTTGCATGTGTAGTTTTTGTGTATAACTTGAGACTTTTCAAGGGAGGAACTAAAAAGTAGATACTTTTTTAATTATAATACCCAACTTTACTACACAGAACATAATGCGTATCATAATTGCTTGAATTTGAACACTGAAATGTTAGAGTTACACCACAGATCCAAGTATCATACCTGATGTAATTGGAAGGCTATTAGAAAATAGGGAAGCATTTTTGGTGTATTTGAAGGGGAAAGAAGGCTCTCTTGTTTTGGTTTTTATTGCTTGTAGAATCCCACTACTACAGAGAGGGTATGGTCTCTTAGAACTCTGGTCTGGATGAGGGAAGCGATGCTACAGGGGTTGCATTGCCCTGTTTGTAGTGAAGTTTAATTATTTTGGTAGCTCCCGGCTGTTCCTGGTCTGCTGCTTCCTCCTCCTCCCACTGTTGGAGCGTGCCAGCCTTCTCTCAACAGACCTGCCTTCAGTTAATTATTTGGTGGCTTTCCAGCACTATCCCAAGAAACACAAGGGGTAGAAAGATTTGACAACTTTCAATGGTGTGTCTGATCTAAAGCTGAAAGGAATTCCGTGGGGCAAAAAAAAGACTTGTGTATATGTCTGAGGGCTGTTGTATGCTAAATAGCAATATGTTACAAAATTGAGGTTTGAGAAAGATTTTTTTTTTTTTGAAACCTCTTTGATGAACAGTGTTAGGAAATTTAAATACAGAGGTTATGTTCAGCTTCTTTAACGTTTATGTTCATATTTAATACATTTAGAAGGATCATATTTACACAGAGGATAAAATTATAAAAAAAGCAAATTAAAAATGAGTGCTCAAACAGAACGATTTGGCAGAGATTAAAGCAGCAATAAACTCGTGGTCAGATGTAGCAAAAGAAAATTATCCTTTATGCATCTGACCATATATAAACCTGAAAAATGGGTAACGTGTAGTTGTAAAGATGTGTCCAATATTCCAATCCTATATCTCTCCCTGCTGTTGAAAGTTCTGAGTTTCCATAGGCAGGGATAGTTGTATCTTTTCATGCAGCATCTTGTGCTGTGGCAGTCCATGGTTGGACTAGGGACAGAATGCCAGTGCGATGTTTCAGAGTGTGCCCTCCTGCGGTGGTGTCTCTTGGAGCGCCGCACCCCATTCACTCTCGTGCAGGAGTGTTGGAGGCACAGCAGGTCCAGTGGCAGCCACTGCTCCTTCTCACTGTCTGTTGTAGCTAGTCAAAGCCTCCAGTGTTCTTCCCTCCCCCCCACCCCGTTTTACATAGTGTGTAATTATATTTGATCATTAATCTCAATTTTAGTTTTACAATTATATTTAAGTCCATAGGTTTGAAAGATTGAGGTGTGGTTTTTTAAATGTTTCTGTAGTAGTAAAATGTAGATTCATTAGCAGGGAACAACTCTTCAGTGTTTAAAATACGTCCTGCTTGTGAAATTGTTGTGCCTGTCGTGTCAGTGGTATGTATACCAAGTGTTTAATTTGTGCGGTGTGTCACTTAAGTCTTTTACTGCATTCAGCAGGCTTGTGATACTTGCTGCAAGTGATACTTAATGGAAATGTCTTTGCAGAACATGTCTTACTCAGTAGCAGTCTTTTCCTGTTGCAAGGCCAATTTCAACAGTTCTCTGGCTACAAGAAAGCGTGCTCTAGAAAATAAGACTTCTTTTCAGAGCTTGTTGCTGTTACATACCTGAGAATTCTTGTCAGTGCCTGTCATGGCAGTCAACTTCTTGAGCTGCCTAAGCAAGCTTTTGGGGGCTATATTCTTTTACCTATTTGGAACAAACCCAATTTGAAATTCATCTAGACATTTGTATCTCAGAAGAGCGGAGTAAATTCTCTTTAAAATGCTTAGAGGAATTACATTAAATTTAGTTTTCAAGATTTGGAATTCTTGCGGAGTTTGGGTTTTTTGAGTTCTCAGGTGGTGGAATTTTTTTTATAACTTCTCAGTATTCCTGATAGCTTTCTGTCACTGGGAGTAAATCCAGGCATCATCATCATCTCTCTCACGTAATGCTGTTTAATTATGTCCATTCATACAGCAGACAAAACCAAGATAGTGGAAGGACACGGACCAAGCTAACTATGGAAGAGCTTAAAGCATTTGTACAGCAGTTGTTTAGCCTGCCCTGTGTTATCAGCCAGGCCCGACAAGTAAAGGTAAGTTTGCATCTGCTCCTCGGATATATCTTAAGTGTTGTGCTTTTTGCTTTGTTCTGTTTTGTTTGTGGTTTGTTTGTTTGGTTTTTTTAAACAGATAATACTGCCTGATGTAAAGGATGAAGGGGTTTTTTTTGGTTTGTTTTTTTTTTTTTAAAGAATCAGTCCTGTACTGGTGGAGATGGATTGAATGGGGAGTTTCATTTCTAGCTTCTAATATAAAGCAAGTAGCTGCTTTGCAATGATATCTGTGGCCTCAAGAAAGGAAGTAAAATACTCTGGATAAACCTAGCTCAGTGTCTCCCTGCTTTACTGGGTAATCGTGCTGTTGTCATTCAAGTTTTGCTGATGGCATGTTACTGTCTGTCCATAATGGAACGGTAACATGTATTTCCTGCTCATTTGCAAGCATGTCTCTAAGTGGGCAATGATGGCATTTGTACTTTTATGCTAGTGTAGTCATAGCAGCCGAATATGTACAGCTCAATTTGGGAGCCTAAGCATGGATATCTCGTGACTGGTGAGATGCTCTAAAATACTCCACCCGGCCTCCATTGCCATTCTGGAAGAATACCTTAGCTCTCTTGTGTGGCAGTCTCAGACAGTGTCAGGTATTGCACATGGCGGTCAGTGTTTAGGCAACTGAACAGAACACTTCACTTGACTATGCATACACCTTTTAAGGTGCCTGTTGCAGTGGGCATGGTCAGATGTGCTGGTCTCACTGCAGCTAAATCAAGATAAAAGATCCTTCCCACCTGTCACTGTCCAGGTGGCCTAGTTTTATCTCTCTGAACCAGTTACTCTTATTCCAGCATTTTTAATGCTATCTGTAGTGGTGGAATTTCCAGTTAAATCCTACCCTTTATATGTTTTGGTAGAAACTTCTGAAGGTTATATTGGTGTGCTTCTTCAGGGGAGAGGGAAAGCAGTACTACATTGACAATTGTTCAGTAAATACTTCTCAGTCTTGCTTTCCAGGTTACAGCCCCCTTAATCTGTATGCATGGCCTGCATTTCTTGTTGTTCATATATATCTTTGTGCCTGTCTTTGAATGAATCTAGCCTAATAAGTAATCCAGATCATACCGATTCCCCTGGCTGCTGTTATCATTTATCACTCTGGCAGTCTGTATCATAGCAAGTGTTTTCAGCAGTAATCTTAATTTGTTTCTGTGTCACTGATGATGAAATGTTAAATAGTGTTTCGCCTACTAACCAACTTCTGGCAAACTCCTTTAAGAAACATCCTTAATAAAGATTTTTTTCACCTTGAGAAATGGTTCTTGAGATGTATGTTAACCATTTATTAACCCATGTATTCTCTGTTGATACAGTTTTAAGAAAAATGTTCTATAGTGCTAGATTGACGTCCTAAAATTCTAAACATTACCATATGTGCAGCTACCCTTACATAACCAAACATATAATAATTAATCTTGTTTGAGAAGGCCTCTCTTCCATAAGTATTTCCTAGTGTTGGTTATGTCACGCTTCATTCATGAATTCTGTATTAACTTTTCCGTGGTAGTTCACTGCTGATACCATGGAGAGACTTTATATTGGGCTTTCTTCTCATCTTTGATATTGGCATGTTGTTGCTGAAAACAGGTACCTTCAGAAAAATATAGAACTCCAGAATACAGATTCTCCAGGCCTGTTGACTCTAATCTTTATCCTTCAAAGATGTTATTAATGTGTTTCCCAGCAGCTAATAGAGTGGAAAGTACATTATCATCCTCATATGATAGGAAGATTTTACTATAGTTCTTTCCAAATACAAACCAGAAATATTTACTAATGTTTATTAATGAAATTTTATCATCATCTATTAATAGACATATAACGTTGTTCTCAAAGGAGTTCTTTGTTTCTAGTGTATTTAAAACCTGCTTCTAATTAAGACATAATTTGTAGATGGCAGAGCTGAGGGCATACAATAAACTCTTAACAGTTTTAATTCATATTTTTGTCTAAACGTTTTCACCCACCTAGTGTCTCTCTTCCCCGCACCCCCAGCCTTGGGAAACTGGTTCTGTTAAAGTCCTCTGTCTGTGCATGTGTATGTTTTTGAAGCTTCAACATAATCACTAACCAATAAAATAAATATTATAATTTTACTGGTTACGAACCATAGTCTCTTAGCTTCTGAATGAAGTCAGGTAATGATCAGTTATGCATAAACACTCACTAACTTTCAGCAGGGCATTTGAATGCAATTATCTATCGTAATGAATTGCAAAATAATTGTCATCTTGGATGATGAGTATTTTCTAACACAAAAGGCATTATAATTATTAAACTGTAATAATTTACTGTTGTCACTGTGAAGCATTCAGCATATATTCCCTAACTCAAAATTCTTATGATGTGGATCTTGTTCTTTTTTGTAAATGCCTTCTGGTTTCCAGACAGTCGTGAAAAGCAGCGTAAGACAAAAGGGCAGTAAGCTAAGGGTTAGGAAATGCAAGTTTTGCCTCTTGTTGTGCCACCGACTTGCTGTTAGAAACACCTGTCTTTTTGTAAGACTCAGGAGTGAATCAATTGAATATACTGGTTGAATGTCCTTGAATGAATCTCCTGCAGAGATTCTTTCCTGTCTGTTTGCTTTCTTTGATTATTTTTTTGTTGCAGCGTCCAAGCATGAGGATGAGGACAACTGCAGCAGTGCAGTTGGATTTCTGTGAAATTGTCTCCTTTAGTTAGAGGGTTTTGCATTTTTATTCCTTTCCTTTTTGAGATAAAACCCAGGTGTGTTTAGGAGCCTGCTTTGGGAAATAGTACTTTAAAACCTGACCATTGTTATTTTAATAATCTTTTGGTATTCATGTCCTCATACAACTCTGGCTTGTTCTTTTTCCTCAGCATGTTGTGTTCTGTTACGTATTACCATCATTCCTGTGATACCTCTGACAGTAGATTGAAAGGATGATCTCTTTGCAAACATCCCCTTCCCCCCCCACTATTTTAAAACTAATGTTGACTGGGCAGTGCTTAATATTCTGTTTTGTTGGCAGCTGTAGTTAGTTGCAGTTGTACTATTTTAGATGCAGAGATTCATCCACCCGATACGCATAGTGTATGAAACATTAGGCCAAATGAGTTTAGGCGGTCTGTTACTTAATATTTGTCAGACTTGATGGCTTGTGACAAACTAGCTGGCAGTGTGTGTAGAAGCTCGGACTGCTTATGTGATGATCGTATACAAATTCACAGCTGACTGATCCCTCAGTCAACTTTCGCTTTTGATTCTATGGGCATTATTTCCTAAATGATTTGTACTGTATGTTACTTCAGAATCTGCTTGATGACGTGGAAGAATTTCATGAGCGTGCTCAAGAAGCTATGATGGATGAGATCCCAGACTCTTCCAAGCTGCAGGAGTTGATAGACATGGGCTCTGGACTTTATGTAGAACTTCCTGAACTGCCAAGGCTGAAGCAAGAACTGCAGCAGGCACGGTGGCTGGATGAGGTGAGGTCCACCCTCTTGGATCCCCAGAGGGTCACCCTAGATGTGATGAAGAAGCTGATTGACTCGGGTGTGGGCTTGGCACCACACCATGCTGTGGAGAAAGCCATGGCTGAGCTGCAGGAGCTGCTTACGGTCTCGGAGAGGTGGGAGGAGAAGGCCAAGGTCTGCCTGCAGGCCAGGTGAGTGTTCCTTTGCAAACTGTTCTTACAGGTCACACACTTCAGAGATTCTCAGCCTCTGTTGAGGAGTATGGTGAAAAGTAGGGGCTTTGAAGCTGTGGTGCATTTCTTTTACGTCCCAGCAGTTTGATTGCTCAGGAGTTGGATTTGAGGTTGTTGATGAATTGCAGAAGACTTGATTCCCTGTCATGTTGCACAGTGGCAGGAGGCTGTGAATTGCCACTGTCTTTGCTGTTCATCCCCCTCAATAAAAAGCACTGAGTATGCTACGCAAGACAGCTTCCTCGATATTAAGGAGTTCTGATGCTGTGCCCTTTTGAACTTGATTGTGCAAACTCCATCAGCTTTTTCACCTCTCCTGTTATTTGGTAGCCAGTAGCACCCTCCAAGAACAGAGCCGTGGTTTACCTTACACTGCAGTGTAGTGATGAAGTTGCATCACCAGCCTGTCACATCTATGTCTTTAGTTGACTGGCATTTTGAGAGAAGACTGGAATTGGGTTTTTCTTATTCTAGACCACGCCAAAGTATGATGGCTCTGGAGGGCATTGTGAATGAAGCAAAGAACATCCCTGCTTACCTGCCCAATGTGCTGGCACTGAAAGAAGCCCTGCAGCGGGCTAGAGACTGGACAGCCAAAGTGGAGGCCATTCAGGTAGGGGTTACAGCATGGACTGCAATCTTCTGATTGCATACTTTTATTTAGACATGTTCTTTATTCCTAGCCCCTCTACCGACAAAGGTGACCTGAAGGGAAACTTTACTATAGCTGTTAAATGTGCTTACCGTAGCTTGTGTGCTTGAATTTATTTTTCTTTCTGTGTTGCTGTTTCCCCATTGGCTATCCAATTTCTATTTCCCTTCCTTTCATGCATTTTGTGGGGGATGTAAAAGTCGTCAAATTCATTATGATACAAATGTAACTCTCAAAGGGCCTTACTTGGTATTGAAACTGTTCTGCATACTGTCACCAGAAATACTTAGCCACAGCGGAAGATGTTCTGCTTATGGGTCTTCAGTTTTGGAGCTGGCTATGGAAATGGGTTTTTTGTTTGTTTGTTCTCCCCAAAATGGTGTAAGATTTAATGGCACTGATGGCTGAAATTTTCTAGCTGAAACAGATGAAGTTATGACATTGTTAGTTCAGCAGTCCCCACTTCTATTTTTCTACCCACATAGCTTGATCCAAAGGGGACATGGCTTCTGTGATACTTCTAGGTATAGATCTCTGGACTGCAACTGCTATTCTTCTATCAGATTTTTGTTGGGAACTGAACTGAGAATCCCAACTGATATCACATCAGCCCCTGCACAACTCTCAGTTATATTAGCTTGCTGTTAAGCAGACAGCATTTAAGACAACCATCTAGAAAGGAAACGTTTTCTTACTCCATAAGCCAGCTGGCCATGTCAGAATGGCTGCTAAAAACTGTATGAGGTATTTTTAAAACTATCAGTAAGATTGAAACCCTGCCCTCCTTTCCTTTCCTATGGAACTCTATTTTAGTCAGTGACAAAATAGTGTGTGTCTTGAAATTAAGGTGCTCACTGACATAATGGTGGAATCATTGCCTTAGAAAAATTTCTTTTACCGCAGAATGGGAGCAACTATGCCTACCTGGAGCAACTGGAGAGCTTGTCTGCCAAGGGCCGCCCAATACCAGTGCGTCTTGATGCCCTGCCACAGCTGGAGTCACAGGTAGCTGCAGCACGTGCCTGGAGAGAGCGCACAGGAAGGACCTTCCTGAAGAAGAACTCAAGTTACAGTCTGTTGCAGGTGAGCAGCAGACACTTCTGTGTCAGCCTTCAGAAACTGATCCTGATGGCCCTCTGTAGTCTGGAGGGAGCAGCTTGTTCAATTACAAGAGATTGCAGCTCCTTTTGAGAATAGACTGTAATTAAAAACTTCAGCTGTTCTCAGGTGAAAAGAATGCAAAACGCAAAAAGTCTGTTTGACTAGTCTTGTTTTATGTGTAGACAACCTCAGCTGTTACTTCTGAAGAAACAGATTAAAACTCTCCTGTTTGGGAGGGGAAGACAAGGATGTCTCTTTTTGTGTAATTGTAGAAATGTAGGCCTGAAATGGACATAGAAGCTGTCTTTAATTGATGAATGTTTTAACTTGTTTCACTGCTTAAATTCTAAGAAAATAGATTAATTTTATAAGCTGTTTAACTATAAGAAAAACTAAGTCGGCTACTGTTTATTTCACTTCAATAAATGTAGTCACTGTCTTTGTTTTAATAAAAATAATTCATGTGTTTGAAGATTTATCTTATCTACTTGATAGGCTTCCCTCTTCTAGGGAAAACAATTCCAGTTCTTTCAACACTCTCTTGTAGGCTGTATTTTTCATACTCTTACCTTGTTGCTATTCTCTGTGGTTTGTCTTCACTTTTAGTGTGATGTCCAAAACCAGACAGAATCCCCTCCCTATGGCCTCCCTAGTGCCACGTGAAGTGCAATAATTACATCTTGTGTCTCAAAGGGGATACTGCTGTTTAGTGTTTCCCAGTGGGATCTGCCCCTATTGCAACATCCCACTGATTTCGGTTCAGTTTATGATGCACTCTAGGTTCAAACTTTTTTCTCTATATTCTTCTGCCTAACTAGTTATTTAATATGTTCTGGTTTTGCATTTGACTCTTTTTCTAAATGTATCAATTTGAACTTTACTATATTTTGTAATTTGCTAGATTTTATATTTAAGTATGCCTTCCCGCTAATCAAGATTACTTAAAATTTAATTCTTGTCCTAAAAAGTGCTTTGCAGCCTCTCATGTTTGATATTAAAATGCTTATAGCATATTTTTTAGTTTTTTTTCAGCCACCAAATTGCTGATGGAAATATGAAATCATGGCAGATCTTTGACTTGCAATTGATAAAGGTGCTTGAAGTGAATGTTAAAATACTGATATCTGACTGCTACAGTATTTTGGTTAGCTATATGTATGATAACTTAATCTGAATAGATTTTGTAATTTAATCATGAAAACACAGTGACATTCAAGTTGACCTGCCACATCACTGTGATGCTGATTACATGCAAATTCCATATGCATGAAATACTTGTATCCTTTTCTGTTTATTTCTCCTCTTCCTAGCATTAATTGACAGATATCAAAGGTGTTAGATTGCTGAGTATTTTTTGCTCTCTGGTGACTCTGTTGTAATTCCTTTATTAGATGTTCTCATGTATGTCCCTGAAATCATAACATTATAGATTAGGGTTTTTTTCTGTTCTTGGCATCCTTGGCTCTGACAGTGTAAGCTTTCTTGGTGGTTACAGGTTCTGAGCCCTCGGACTGATATTGGAGTTTATGGGAGTAGTAAGAACAGGCGGAAGAGGGCGAAGGAGTTGATGGAGAAGGAAAAGGAGAAAGATCTTGACTTGGAATCCCTGAGTGAACTGGAGGATGGGCTGGAGGAGGCCAGGGACACTGCAGCTGTGGTAAGGAGCAGTGAAAGTTAGTGTCTTCTGATACGTGGGTTTAATTTGTCTCTAATCTGTGCAGATATCTTATGGAAGAACTAATAAATGAATCTCACGGAAACTAATATCTCATAATATGTTTGACACAAGAATATAGTTCAGCTTTCATTGCAGTGAAAGTAGAGGGAAGTACAGTTCAAAGTATAAGTGCTGGTATTTAATATGTATTGGGCTATGTCTAAGACTTAAATGCACTTGGGTTAATATCTGTGGCTGCTCGTCTAATGTTAACATTGATTGAAATCCCATCAAAAAAACGTGGAATGAGGCACAGCTCTACCTTAAAACAGTACCCAGGCATATTTGGTTAGGTTGATTTTGAGGGCAGCCTGTAAATGCTTGGTCATAGAAACTGGGCTGTGGGGAATGTTATATTTGATTCCTCCTTGTTGGGAGGATATTGATGCAGCTTATCAGAAGAATTTGCTGTCATCTGGCTGCTTTTTCTCCAGGAAGAAAGAAAATACACGCAGGCTCATTAATGTGGCTTGTACATAGTCTGTTTTACCTTAGTATGCTTTGTTACAGTTACTTGAGTGGAGACATTGAGGAAATGCAAGTTGCTTCAGGAAGATACGTGGTCACTCAGATGCTCCTGGTGCTGAGTCAACATTGAAACAATGCTCAGCTGCATTTAGTCTTGGTAGACAGAAGAATGGAACAGATTCTGACTTCTTTTCTGGAGTCAAAACCTGTTCTTCTGGTGGCTTTATTTAAGACCAGATTTAATTATGAACTTCAGAAATTTTGTAGATATGAAGAAAGTTATCTAAAGTTTACATAGCATCTCTGTCAGAAGGACTCAGGGGAGTAATGCATAATTGAGCAAGAGGTGTTTTAGCTGAAGTTTTAATTAGATCACACAATTCTGAAATTTTTGGCTAGTTTAACTAGGAAAATCTCTTGATGTGTTTTGTGGGTTTGGTTTTTTTTTCTTTTCCTGCACGGCTAATAAAACGTAATCTCTCTTAGCTGTGAAGGTCATGAACTGTTTTTTGTCTTTGCTGGCTAGGTGGCTATATTCAAGGAGCGGGAACAGAAGGAGATTGAAGCCATGCATGCTCTCAGGACAGCTAACCTGGCCAAGATGACTATGGTGGATCGAATCGAAGAAGTCAAATTCTGTATCTGCCGCAAAACAGCTAGTGGATTCATGCTACAGTGTGAGCTGTGCAAAGACTGGTTTCATAGTGGCTGCGTGCCCCTTCCCAAAACAAGTTCTCAGAAGAAGGGCTCTAGTTGGCAGGCCAAGGAAGTGAAGTTTCTGTGCCCACTTTGCATGCGTTCTCGAAGGCCACGGCTTGAGACAATACTGTCTCTGCTGGTGTCCCTGCAGAAGCTGCCTGTACGGCTGCCGGAAGGAGAGGCATTGCAGTGCTTGACAGAGCGTGCCATGAGTTGGCAGGACCGAGCACGTCAGGCTTTGGCCACTGACGAGTTGTCCTCTGCTTTGGCTAAGCTTTCTGTCCTCAGCCAGCGAATGGTGGAGCAGGCAGCACGGGAGAAAACAGAGAAAATAATCAGTGCAGAGCTACAGAAAGCAGCAGCTAACCCAGACCTACAGGTACAGATGTGAATATCTTGCTCTTTACCGTGTTTGTCCTTCTTCATTGTGTCAAAATACCTAATCTTTCTTGGTGAAGCTTAGGGGAGACTAGAGGGCAGTTAAAAGCTGAGAAGCAGACATACCAAAATTACCTAGTTCTGTGCTACTCAGTCTCAGGCTATGGCTGGCTTCAGTCAGTTACATGCAGCTCCAGGAACAGGTCTGTTGCTTTGTACTCATTGTCAGCAACTGCTGAAGGTGTTTGTAAGAAACATCAGTTCAGATATAACAGCTGGCTAAGGGCCTGAAGATGTGTAAAGCAGTGGTGATTTTGGTGTCCAAATTCTGTATCTCTTTTGACAGAATCAAAGGTCTCAATATTTATAATTTCTCATGGATTGTTATTCTTAGTTAGGCATTTGGTGTTTTATTAGTACATTTCAGCAAGGACTATAGGCAAACACTGGTACTTTTACAGCTGACCTCATCATCTTGAGATTGAGATAAGATGATGCTGTGGTGAAGAAGTTTGTACAACCACAGGCTATAATTTGGTAGCACTGAACAGCAGTATCTAGATATTTCTAGTCACTATTACTCAAAAAACGTGGAAATACAATCTAATAGAACCTTTTTCTTGGGTATTTCCCTATCTTTCTTCGCATCTTGCTGTAACTAGGCTTTTCTGGGACTGTCCAGGCAGTTATCCTCAGGCCAAAAGAACCATTGTTTTCTTTGTCAGTAACTCTAGCTTTTTTTATAGATTTTTCTGGAAATTTTATTGTTTCACTCCCGTATTCCATTTTTCTTCTAGGGTCACTTGACTAGTTTCCAGCAATCAGCCTTTAACAGAGTGATAGGGAGTGTGTCCTCGTCCCCACGGCAGACTTTGGATTACGATGATGAAGAGACAGACTCTGATGAAGACATCAGGGAGACGTATGGCTATGACATAAAGGTAAGTAATCCAGTGTGGCTTGTCTGCATGGAATTAATCCAGAACACCTGTGTTTTATTAATTAAATTTATTTCAGAGTATTTTTTGTATCTTAAGCTATGTACATTCTGCCCTGGCTCCTATTGTAGAAGAAGTACTTCTTGATTTTATCTGAATGTCTCAGTTCTGGATTATTGGGAAGTTTTGTAATGTTTTTACTCAAAATTTCCAACTGCTTTTTAGTGCTAAGGAAAAAGACACTTCTCAAGGGATTTGTATTTATAATACCATGGAGGATGAACATTGTCTTTATGCCCCATTCAGAGATACCATGAATCGTAAATGAGTTAACTGTCTATATGGAGAGCTCTTCATCAGTTTTTGCTACAGCAAAAAATTAGTCTTTGAAAACTGCATGCCCTATAAGTTTCTGATGCCAGAGCTTCTTTCACATTTTATATACCTTTCTCTTCATTCAACCCTCATATAAAGGAGGTACATGTGTTCAATTTTGGATGTGTGGAAGTATTCAGGAGTAGATGTCTGGATCATGTTGTAAAATCAGTGTCTGGATTCAGTTCAGAAATTGTAACTGCAGTTAAATTTTTAATACGTTTTAACTAGAGAAGAACTGTCAAGAGAAAAGGCAATTGTAGAGATAGCCAAGTGTTTTCAATGTCATGTATTTCACTTCAGAACTTCTGAAATGTCGTTTTGATATATGTAGAGGCAAAAGCAATGCCACTGTTTTCTTCTTGTGCAGTGTTTTCTTTTTAGCGATAGTGTCATATCTACCTTAAAAGACAGTCTGGTCATGTAAATTCTTCTAAGGCAGATTTTCTGGTTTATAAAGGGACAGCAAATTTTCCAGGTATGATTTGCCTCAATCTCTTTATTTTTAGTATTTTGTTTCTAAGCAGCTTTATGCAAATACATACATTTGTCTTACAGTCCCATTTGAAATGCCATCAAGAGTACATTGCAATTGGGTGTTACAGCTTTTAATTAAATTAGTTTTATTATATTAAAAAAAAAATTTCCAAACTGTTCTTTGCATCAGGAGTCATACTAAGGCATTTCTGAAACGTGGCATTTTCTGAGACTGTGATAAAGCATATGTCAAGAAAGATGGCATATGCTTGTCAGGATCTGAGGGTTTTGCAGGAGTGTAATTTCATTTGTTTAATGATTCTGTTGTCACGATTTCAAAATCTGTTACTGAACACTTTTGATTTGGATGTCCATCACTATATGAAATTGTAAAAACCTAAAAGTAAAAAATTTGTTGAAGCAAAGCTGATAGGGACCAGAAATGTCTTTTGTTAGGTCAACTAACATGGTTGGAATATGAGACAAATTTTCAGGCAACCAAATCCTTCAGGTCTAAACTAGAAGCAGCAAAGTTAAAAAGAAATAGCAAAGTTGCTCAGAGCTTCATTATTTTTATACTGTTGGCTTTCAAGGGTTGGTTTTTTTCAGTTTATGATCTATAAACGTTTTTCCAGTGGAGTGTTTAAAAAAAAAAAAGTGTATAGATCATGATGCATCATGTATGAATTTGCTCTTAATAACTTCTTGTGGACCCTGTAGAAGTAATCCTTGCATCCCTGAGGGCCCATAGACTTTATTTCGAAAACCATGGTCTCAGACATCTCAGGTACAACAGTGGTTACAAAAACAGATGTGAAAAGGCCTGTTTGATTATATTGTGCTTCTTCTAATTAAAACGTGCTTCTTGCCAGCAAATACTTCATTTGAGTGCAATAGCTAGACTTGTTTTAAGATTTGTTGCAAGCAGACTGATTGACTGGTCAAATTTACTGTAAATTTTCTTCACCTTTAATTTCCTTCATTTTTGTCTCATGTATTTTATCACATTCCTTTGCAACTGTGTTGCCTTTGGCCAACAAATGTTGATATATTTTTATTAATCTCTCTATTGCCCCTGAACTTTCTTTAATGTAGTATAATATGATATCCAGAACAAGATACTGTACGAGACATAACCTTTACTATGTAGGGAGAAATATATTCCTCTTTGACTAAATATTGATTCTACCTTTTCATCTGGGCAATTTAAATCTGAATTTCCCACTTCTAGTTCTGTACTGAAATCATTAGTGTGCACTTCACTTCCTTTTAAACGTGTAACTGAAAGCCAGAGAGAGATTACCATTCTTAAACTCCCTTTTTATGTCATGAAATGACAGTGTCTGGGTGGTACAATTTCCCGAGTTGGCCATTTTGGGACTGACACAGCTAATCTTCAGGTAAATATTGTCAATAACTGCTCTACAGCCTTTCTTTTCTTTGAAGCCAGCTTCTTGGTTTTTATTGTTTTCTGAAAGATTTCAGTCTTACATGGCATGCTAGGTATGTTTAACCTGTTGTCCAGTTTCATCACAAATGTGACAGGGTAGCTAAGTTCTGGAAAGTGCTGTGGAAATAGACAGCTGGTTGAGGAGATTATCTTTATTAATTTCACCTGCAGGGGTAAGTAAGAAGAGAGAGAAGTTAGTACTAGGGGGCATTAGGGAATTACTGAGACGGCTTGTGCCTTCTTTGGATTCTCTGCCTGATGTAATGCAAAGTCAGACAAAGCTTCTCCTACTGCTAAGAGAGTCCTAATCTCTCTTCTCTTAATGGATCCACCTGCACCTGAAGGCATTCATCCCATTTCAGAGTGTGATGTATCTAAAAAGTCAAGCATCCATCCTACAAAATACATTGAGCGTATTGAGTGTCTTACACAATGCATTGAGCTGAGCACAAGCCAATTCCATTGTTATTCTGTTAATGGAAATATTCACAACAGTCTCAAGTATTACAGCCCTCTTCCTTTCAGTGTTTGGTCCTATCTTAAAATGGTTCAAGCCTGTCATAAAAGTCCCAATCCCAGGGCAATGTTTGATTGTTTGCCATTATGTTGATATTTGTTGCTGTGCTGGAACACCCTGTTTTTTCCTCACCTGTAAGATCTTTAATCATTTCTTTCTGTAGTAACCATTATTTACTCAGCATACGCCTGCTTTTCTAAAGATGCCAGTCTTTATGGTCTTGCAGTCAAATTTTTCAAGCAAAAAGAAAATTGTGTAGGCTAAGAGTAAGCCTCTTCTCATAATGTTGACTTCTGAAGACCATACTTGAGGGGCTGCTGAGTGAGGAAACTTGTCAAGTGTTTCTCATGCACTAACTATAAATCTATTGACCTATCTCCATAGTTGCTGTGTTTATCCACTATTTAAGTTGGGATGTAACTTGTATCTTTTGCATATGGTCTTGGTGTCTCTGGTGGGGTGCTTCAAAGTAGGGTTTTAGGAACAACAGACTGTTCAGTCTTAAGTATTTTCTGGATCCAGATGTTGCATGTTTTCTATGGGTCTTTTTCAGGACAATGCCAGTGTAAAATCTTCTAGCAGCTTGGAGCCCAATTTGTTTTGTGATGAGGAAATCCCCATTAAATCAGAGGAAGTGGTGACACACATGTGGACTGCTCCCTCATTCTGTGCTGAACACGCGTATTCGTCTGCTTCTAAAAGCTGCTCTCAAGGTATTTGCTTTTGTATACATTGAGATAAAATTGAACAGATAGCTGGGATGAGCAGTCAGTAAGGAGGGGAACTGCTCTATACCTGTGATAGTTGTAGAGGTTATGTTGTCTGTAAGAAGGTGCAGTAGAGTTACATTGCAGTTCATTTCCTGATGTCTGATATATAAGCCTGTGTCAATGTTTCTTGCTTGGGATTGTCTCCCTTTTTAGATTGTTGTTGTAAAAAGTATGTAATTTATTTCGGTTTTGATCTCTTCCTTTTATCCTTATATGATTTGCCTCCTGTCTGAAAGGTTCTAGCACTCCAAGGAAGCAGCCTCGGAAGAGTCCACTGGTACCTCGCAGTTTGGAACCCCCTGTATTGGAGCTGTCACCTGGAGCGAAAGCTCAGCTAGAAGATCTAATGATGGTAGGAGATCTACTAGAGGTATCACTGGATGAGACTCAGCACATCTGGCGGATTTTGCAGGCTACTCATCCACCCTCTGAGGACAGGTTCCTTCATGTCATGGAGGTATGGAACTTGAAGAAATATTCTGGTATGGAAAAAAAAATGCACCACATTATTTTGGTGGGTTTTTTAAAAGTATAATTTTGGGTAGTATAGTGCTTAGTTACTTTACATGTTTGGATTTCAACTGGGGAGTAGTAGATTCCAGAAAATAACAGAATAAGAGATCCAAAAATCCAGTTCTTGATCACTTATGCCGTAGCACTGTCCTCCACAATTAACCATATTTAGAACAATTTTCTCAGGCAGTTCCATATGCAAACTTTATTTTAGAAAATACGAGGTTAGGGAAGGAAACGCTGTTCTTGATTATGCTTGGAATCAGAACTGGTCTGCAAAAGAATTACAAGAAACATTTAGAAAGATGGAAAGTCTACATTTAGCTTGTATAACTTGATACTTGTATGTTGCTGAACTTTTGTTGTTACTGGGGAAAGAACACTTTTTGTAATAAAACGTGGTTTGATTCCTGTTCTTCCTCAGAATAACATAGGCATAGCAATTTTTTTATTAATATACTGTGAATATGTGCTCATCACTTTGCTCAGCTGACATTGAATGAGGCAGGTTTATTTGCTGATTCCGAGGTCTAGTCCAAATCACTTAGCCTCATTCATGCAGTGGGTAAGGGATGTGTGCTGGAAGAGAAGGTAAACTCTTGTTTTGCAGAGCTGTACGGGAGCTCATTCTTTGTCAAGTGCTGAAGTTAGGGGTCAGTTTGACCATGTGTAGTTATGGAGTATATTATTGCTTTTTGGGTTACTGAACTGCACAGGAAATATATTGAAGATGGTTCTTTCTTGACTTCTTGGTAGTGTACAGTAATCACAGAATCACAGAATCAGTACGGTTGGAAAAGACCTGTAAGATCATCAAGTCCAACCTGGGGGGAAAAAAAAAAAAAAAAAAAAGGTAAAAAAACACACAACATCAAAAAACCCACAAAAGAAAAGAAAAAAAAAAAAAACCCACAAAACCCACGCCACACAACAACAATAACAAGCCACAACCCACCCAACACCACACAGCACCATGTCCATCAAGCTACATCCCACAATGCCACATCCACACGCTCCTTGAATACCTCCAGGGAGGGTGACTCTACCACCTCCCTGGGCAGCCTATTCCAGTGTTTCACCACTCTCTGTGAAGAACTTTTTCCTAATGTCTAGCCTGAACCTCCCCTGTCGCAACTTGAGGCCATTTCCTCTAGTCCTGTCACTAATAATAATATAAGATGGAAGGTTACATGGTGTGAGCAGTGATGTTAGATGAGCATATTAACCAGTTGTCTCATTTTCTGAGTGCCGTCCATATACAATGGATAAGTCAAAGTGTTGCCAAACTGACATCAGTTAGGACAGCAGTACAAAGCAGACTCTGCCTCCAAAGAAGTACTGCTTTACCATGGTTTGACCCAAGCACTTCACTTCATCAGCTTAATGTTCTTTTAATGTAATGGTTTTGGCATGGAATTGATTGAAGAACAGTTTGCATGCCAGCAAATAGCAATTTATAAATAGTATGCCAGACTGTTACACTATAGTTAAGCACAGCTTTTTCTGGGGGTGTGGGGTGGGGTGCTAAGGTGTGTGTTACAACATTTTCTGGTTAACCCTTACGAATACTTGTTTGACCAGAACTACAGTTTAGAATTGAATACTTTTCTATGTCTATTTACATGAAAAATAGGTAGACTTTTCTAAAATATTCTTCAGAGGACCTGTTTTTGGGTGGAATAGCTATATTAAGTAATGTACAGTAAACAGTCTTTTACTGGTTTATAATATGTCCTTAATTTATTAATAATTATTAAGGTTAAAGTACGTAGCTGGATTAACTGAAATTGAGTCAGTCCTGTTTGTACAAAGGAGCTATACATGTGAACCTTTCAGATATAAATAGGACTTGTCACTTTGGATGCTACCTGCAGTGACAGAGTTTGCAAATTTTAAGCCTTGCTTCTGATGTGAATCTGCTGTTCAAGATTTGTTAATAACACCAGGATATTTACAATGTGTGCCAGTTTGAAAGCTTTACAAATAATGGTTCTGTTACTTTCTTCTCTTGCTTGAGTTGATGATACACCTTAAGAATTCACCAGTTGCTCTTTCTTAATCTCCAGAATAGCAATTGCTTTCTCTCAAAAATAATTACAGGCAAGACTGACCTAGGATGAAAAATAAGCAAGAGCATCTAACAAATTGATTAATCTTCTCAACTTTTATTAAGAAGCAATGTCAGAAGGGAGTTGTAATAATGGCTATTCTACCTCCTTACCCTTGCTGATGATTTACTTTTTCCACTGGACATTTTTGATTCATTGTACTTTGACACAGTTGATACCACTTACTGGTTTTTTTTCCTATGCTGAAAATAAAGTTGAGCCCCTTTTTGTTTAGAATTTGTAACAGTATGTTGTTGAATAGGTTTCTTCATACCATGTTGGGGTAATGGTGGAGGTAAGTACATCTCTCAAACCACAGGTTTGCAGTATATGGAAATTTGCATTTGAAAAAAAATCTCTTTTCACCCTTTCTGTGAAGGATGACAGCATGGATGAGAAACCACTGAAAATGAGAGGGAGAGACTCTTCTGAGAGGAAACGGAAACGAAAGCTGGAGAGAGCAGAGCAGTTCTTTGGCGATATGAAGCAAAAATCCAAAGAGCTGAAAAAACTGGAAAAACCCAAGAAGAAGAAGCTAAAACTCACCATGGATAAGACAAAGGAGCTAAACAAGCTGGCAAAGAAACTGGCTAAGGAAGAGGAGCGGAAGAAGAAGCGAGAGAAAGCAGTTGTCGCAAAGGTGGAACTAGCAAAGGAGAGCACAGAGAAAAAAAGAGAGAAGAAAGTTCTAGATATTCCTTCTAAGTATGACTGGTCAGGAGCAGAAGAGTCGGATGATGAGAACGCTGTATGTGCTGCGCAAAACTGCCAGAGGCCCTGCAAGGACAAGGTGAGTTTTCACTTAGTTCTGTCATAGGCAATTCCATGTGAAATCAAAAACTCCAGTGCAATTTAGTAATTAGGTTGAACAGCGTGAGCAACAAAAGTGGTATGATTAGAAATGTGAGAGGATAGAGTAGCACTTGGGTAGGTACACAGGTGTAGTAGATAAAACTATAGAACTTCCTTATTCTCTTAGGTACTTTAAAACAGGAGAAGGTGATGGAAAATTAGAATCTTAGAAAAGGTACTCTTGTCTTGGTTGAGAAGTTTAACTTCTTCAAGCTGTGTAATTTTTTGCTGGCTATGTGCAACACACATTGTCTGATTCAAAGGATTAATTCTTCGACTCAGCTAGAAATGTTCCTGACTTCAGTGCGTTTCTGAGCAGAAGTGGGATGTGTGACGTTCCTAAATGAAGTAAATTTTCTGTGTTTCTTGCATACAGTCTGTGGACAGTGATGCTGCAGGCTGAGGGATCTACAAACTGCAGTGCTTTATTTTTCTTGTGGAGATAAATAATCAGTGATTTTAGACCTGACTGGATTATTAAAAAAGCAAGTTGATCTGCCTCCCTCTATGGTACTGCCTGTCCTAACTGTCAGCTTTTAACACTGACTAATTGATGATCAAAAAATGGCTTTTTCGGAATGTTTTTTTCTGCATTTTAGAAAGAAGAAAAAAACGGCTCCCAGTAATAACTGTGGGATTGATACTATACTGCACTGGCTTGCACAAGAGAGAGTAGAAACAAATACAAATGCCAAGAACCTATTTCTTGTTTTGCAAAATTGAAACATGGAATTCAAGTGATCATTTGAACACTTAAAAAGACCAGTTAAAAGACCATTTTTGAAGTCTTAAACTTAGACCAAGGTTAGAAATTACACACAGTCACTCAAAAGATGATACAGTCTTTGTACCACTGATCTCTTTACTTTACAGATGATAATTAGCTTATATTAGTACATTTTTACAGAAATTGAGATTGCAAGAGGGAGGAGAGTGCCTTAAAGTTCATATTATAAAGAAGGTTGTACTAAATTTTTCAAACTTTCATAAATTAAACTGAGTAAAATTCCTGATTGTATAATCAAAGCTTTTAATAGAGTGACTGTCTTTCCGTAAGGTTGGACATGTTTTTGTACATTCAACAGGTGAGTGCCATATAAGTGAAAAATGGCAGATACAGGAATGTAATGACTGAAGCTGCAGCTCTTAGTGTCCATTACTAGTAATTTTTAAAAATTTGTTCAGGAACAGTTTTCCTACAAATTAAAGTAAAATCTTGAGCTGATAATGTTTCTTCATTTTATATAGGTTGCCACTATTGTTATTTTTCTAATATATTTTCATTTTCACATTCCCATGTAAGGTGAAAGCAGAACTACAGCAGTAACAATTTTTATACCAGTGCATCCCATTAAAATTAAGAATCTGTGTTCCTTATCCTGCAGATCTCAGTTTCTGGCCACTGACTCAAATTAACATGTATTTTTACTCAGGGAATGACAGAAATCTAATCTTTTTTTCTTTCCTAAGTTTTAATTTACTCTTTATGCCTTTTTATAATTGTTCTGTAGCAACTTCAGCTCAAAGTTTGAAATATTTTAGCTTAAATGTTCTGACACTTTGGAGTTATAGTTTGTGTGCATTTTTTGGCATTTGGTGGCCAGCCGTATACCCAGTACCTAGCTGGTAGAAAAGTATTAAAGCTGCTGGTGTCATGTGGGGTTTTAGCCAAAAGCACTAATCCAGTCCTTCTGTTTTCTGTAATTTTTAAGTTGCAAAAGCTACCATTTGATATTGCAGTCTAAGGGGATATATATAATTTAGGATGTGCATTTGTAGACTCTCATCTATGCTGTAGTAACTGTCCCTGAGCACGCTCCTATTTTAAATGTGTTCTTGCATATGTAGCTTTCATTTGAGGAGAGCTGAGTGTCATCTTCCGTAGCAGTGTGTGTTTGTATTGTGAAGATCTAAGGATGCAAAGGGGCAAGGTTTGTTCGAAGAGTGATATTTTTTTATTAATCTGAAGCAGCTTGTTAAAACAAGCTCTATAGGGCATTAATTTGTGCCTAAAAGCTTTTGTGTTCTAGGTATTTCATGTGGGTTTAATAGAAGGTATTTTCTTCATAGGAACTATGCCTTTCTGTCTTTCCATGTAATGTGCTATGTGTTGCTGATCTGATCTCTTGCAGGTAGACTGGGTGCAGTGTGACGGTGGCTGTGATGAGTGGTTTCACCAAATTTGTGTTGGTGTCTCTCCGGAAATGGCTGAGAATGAGGATTACATCTGTATAAACTGTGCAAAGAAGCCAATGCAGGGACCAGGTAGCCCTGCTCATGCACCACCTCCTCCGTTCTTATTGAGCTACAAACTACCAATGGAAGATCTAAAGGAGACGAGTTAGCAACTACTCGATGCCTGGAACTTGTTGGGAAATGGACCTCTGAAACCCTTCAGAAAGAGAGGGTTTGAAGCTAATGTAGCCACTGAGCTTCACTTCCAAGGATGTACAGACCTGCAGCAGAGTTGGTCCCTTCCTTACAGCTGACTTCCTTCATACAATGGGGACGTCAAGGCACAGTGGTACCGACTCATCTATGCAGACACCGCCTGATTAGGAGCTCCAGCCAGTGTTTTTTGACTTGAGTATTTCCATCTTTGAGTGTGGCTGTTGCTCTTAGAGACTGAGCAAACCTGAGGCTGTTAGATCAGACACTTCAGGGTGTTAGAAGTATATGTTGGCAGTGGAGCTGCCCTGGAATTGGTGGGCATAGGCTGGAGCTTTTATGCCTACCAGGTTACCCTAAGGAGGTGACTTCGGAAGTTACCTTTTGCCTCGCCGTGCCAACCCACTGAGTAGGGCAGTGTCTTGGGAGAGTTAAGTTGCCTCCATATCCAGGCAGCTAGCACTACACTATAAGGATGGGAGCAAGTGGATGAATTTCTTTTAATTTCTCTTTTGTAGCTAAAGGGCAGAGGAGCTCATGATCTCAGAAATCAGCAAAGGTTCTGTTTACCAAAAAAGAAAACCCAACTCTACTCCACTAGACAAAATTTTTGCCTTAGTGGGGAACAGCTGATCTTCCTGTCCTGAGGAGGGCCAGAAAATATTGATGATGTCTAGCTAGACCAGAGCTTGGGAAGAGCAGAGTGCTTCCTTTTCCACAGGGGTGCCCTCTCCTGTTCTAGGCTTTGCTTAGAGTTCTGCACTCCTGCACATTAAAGTTGTCTCATGCAGGATGGAGCTGGCAAGGAGGTACAGCACCCACGGCACCAGCTTCTGTGATCTGTACCCAGGGATGGGAAGGAAAGAAGACAGCCCACTTACCTCAGAGGTTACACTGACATGTACTTCTGTGAAAAGTTTCACTCACAACTATTTCCAGTATCACCAGGCTACGGGCATGGCCTCAAGCGATACCAGCAAGCAGTCTGCAGATACTGTTGGCAGCGCAAATCCCCCTCCCTGCTGGCTTTGCTGGATGTGTACCAGTGTACAATCAGCAACAGTTCTTGTTTGAAGTTGCCCCTGGCTTTGCCAGAGGACCAGAGGGCTTGGGGTCATCCTGGGTGACAGTTGTTTTAGTAAATCCATTTTTAAAGAAGGACTTGTTTTTACTTTTTTCTAAATGTCTCAGACTACTGACTTGTTCTATAAATAGATTATTTTTCTTTGATTTTTTTATACTTACCACTGTTAACCAGCAGCACAGACAGAGGTTCACAAAGCAAAAACCTGCCCGTGGGCTTGGGTTTTTTTACTCCATTCCTTCCTTGTAGTACAAGGAATTAGCAGTTACCTTCCCCATTCTAGCCTGACCAGCTGCCTGTGTTTAAATAGGTAAATACATTTCATGTGCTACCTTTGTGTTTGGGTTTGTTCCTATTAGTGGGGCATCTGGGCCTTAACGACTCCAGTGGATGCTGGCTTTGTGTATGTGAATGTCTGAAGCCAGCCACTGGGCTGTCTTGTCCCCCTCTCCACTCGCTCCCTATTGTGTTTCCATTCTTCTGCAGTTCTAGGAGTGTTGTAAGTAGTGTCCAGTCTTACTAGGAGCTGGATTGGGATTTAAAGAAATATTGACAAAACCAAAAGTGTTCTGTCTTGACTGTTCTGTGTCCCTTCTCTTGTTCTCTAATATTTGGAAGTTTATTTATCTGGCAGAATTATCCATCCAAAAAAAATTCAGCTCAGGTAGACGAACTTTATTGGTTTGTTTTATTTGTGCCTGCTGCCTGGGAAGAGGAAGATATGCGAAAGAAAAAGAGCTAAGATGGAGGGCAGAAGATACAGAGTCTTGGGAGCTTTGAGTACAAATTGGGCACAGACTTCTAATTCCTGCTCCTTAAAGACTAATATGGTGTTAAAAGCAGAAACAAGCTGTGGTTAAGCATGTGGCTGAACGGGCACCCTAGCAAACTTAAGAGTATTATTTGTTTACTTATTTATGAAGGAGTCTATGCTATAGCTAGACATACCCTCTTTTTGCCTCCAGTTACATTTTTTTTTCTTAATGTATGCTTAGTTTTGGTAAACTGGTTTAAACAGATGTTACTTTCCTTCAAGCTTTAACTGATGGTACTACATAAATGTTTCCCTATATGGAGTGGATAGACTATCTGTCACAGATGTTTAATCGTTCCAGAAGTAGACTAGTACAAGATTTCTTAAAGAATCCCAGTGTTCTGTATTCTTTCCTGACTCCTAGAATCCGTGACACAACAGGGAAAATATGGTTAGCATATCCTGTTAGCCACTGAGCATATCCTCTTAACCATTCCTACGTTCTCTGTCGCAATAAAGTCATTGTTATATGTAATTATCATCAACTGGAAAAGAGATCTTTTAGTAAATTTGCATTGAATGTTCCTGTTTCCCTGAGTAGAAGGTGTGCTGGAGAATGTTAACAGTAGCACTAGTTACAACGAGAAGGAAACAAACAGCTATATGATGCAACGGTCAATCATTCTGCTTGTAACAAGCATAGAAAAAAGTAAACAGAAAGAAATGTGCAAATAATGTGCAAAAGGTCACATTTTTAGTAGCTGTTTTTCATATTATTGCATGGCTCTTTATTACACTGTCAAAAGGAGAGGTTGCCACACTTTTTCTAGTTACAGATGTCTCATCTGCTTTCGGGTAAGGTGTTCATAAACCGAATACCATTATTAGCTTTACATCTTATTGTTTAAGCTTATTTTTTAAGAGCATAATTCCTCTCAAAGGATTGCTGATAGTATGAACTTACGAATAAATGTTAACTTTTGGAAAAATCTGTAGATATGTAGTTAGTGGTTGAAAAACCTAAAGCTACGGCTGTGGTATTGTCTCCAGATCTTAGAGTTCTGAATTTTTAGAAAAACATATGCAAATAAGCAAGCCAAAGTTAAGCTAAGGAAATAATTTTCTTACATGTCTGCTACAGCTGTAGGAAAAATCTGTCATGCTTTGGGGACAAAATCTCAGTATACACAAAATCTTAGCTTGTGTATCGAGAAAGGTACATGTCAACACTATTCTGCAAAGGATGCTAGCCACTGTTCATGTTATTTCTCTTAATGTGTCTGACACAAAAGGTCAAAGAAATGACCTGAACTGTTGTGAGGAACTAAAAATGGCCAGGACTTGAGCTGTATATCTTATCCAAACCATGTAGTTTCAAGGTTTGTTTTTTTTTTTAAGAACCAGGGCCCGGAATTGGGCAGCTTTATTATTTGCATAGAGATAAACATCACTGCTGAACTTCAGTACCATTACTTTTAGGATTCGTGCTTTTGACACATCATCTGTACCTGAATGCTTGTGCAGACTCGTCTATTTGATAATGAGAGCTTAAGGTAAAATTGATGATACTATGAAAATTATCTTAAGGGATTGCAATACAGTCCAGTCACACAGCATAAGATAAACAGATGTCTGTGTGTTTTGTTAGCCACACTGTGAAGCTTGCATTGATCTTTTCAGCTTTTAGAATCATAGAGTAATTTATGTTGGGGGGACTTCTGGAGGTCATCTGGGTCAACCACCTGACCAAAGCAGGGCTGACTTTGAGAGTAGGTCAAGTTTTTCAGGGCTGTGTCCAATCGCATTTTGAGTGTTTCCAGAGATGGGCATTCAACAACCTCTCTGGCTTCCTGTTCTGGTTTTGTAGCATCTTCAGTGCAAACTTTTGTCTGATGTACAGTCAGATACTCACTTGCTGTAGCTTGCCTGTTGCCTGGCTCCATATCTTCTGTAACAATCCATTAGGTAGTTGAAGACTGCAGGTCCTGCAGCCTTAATTTCCAAGCTGAACAAACCCAGCTCAGCCTCCATTGAGCCATGTCATGTGCTGCAGCCTTCTAACAATCTTGGTGGTCCTCAGCTGGACTTGTTCCAGGTTTTTCAGTGTCTGGTTTTATACTGAGGAGCCCAAACCTGGATATTTTACACCAGATGCAGCTTACAAGTGTTGAATACAGGGGGAAAAATAACTTCCTTTTAACCTGCTGGCTATGGTCTTACTATGCAGCCTGGTACAGCGTTGGCCTTTATAGCTGCAAGGGGGCACACTACTGACTCCTATTCAGTGTGTCCACCGTTAGCCCCAGGTCCCTTGATTTATTATTTCTCAGGTGCAGGACTGATGAACAAATTTTCCATCAGACCATCACTCCAGCCAGTCAAGATTCAACTGAATGGGAGCCTTCTCCCATGTTTTGGGTTGTCCTGCTCCCATCCTCCCCCCATCATTCAGTTTGGCGTCATCTGCAAACTTGATGAGGGTTCACTCTATCCCATCACCCAGGTGGGTAAGACATAAAACAGTATTGTCTCCAGTACCAACCTCTGAGGTACTCCACTTGCAGCTGGCCACCTCCTAGATCTCAAATCGTTGACTACTAAACTCTGAGCACAGCAGTCCACCCCATTTTTCACCCCTGTTGTAGGTTGTCTGTCCACTCTGTTTTTTGCTGTAAGTCAGAGTAAACAACCACTGCTCTCCCTTTGTCCATAGGACTCATCACAGATGACAACCAGATTGGGCTAGCACTATAGTGGTGATTATTACCAGTCACTTTATCCTTCATGGGCCGGGATGTGGCTTTAAGGACGATTTGTTCCGTAATCTTCCCAGGGACCAGAGTGAGGCTAGCTGCCCTGTAGTTGTCTGCATACTCCTCATTTCCTCTTCTTCATTGAACAGGCGTGATGTGCAGAAGGGTTCATCACAATCCATCAAGAAAATGATCCTCCATGCAGACATTTTCCTAGGTTTCGTTCATCATTGTGGCATATAAGATTTGAAGAAGAAAAAAAAAAACCACCAACAACCTGTTTGAACTGCTGTTTGTAAGATGCATGGAAAACTAAATGGCAGAACCAGCTTTTTCAAGTGCTGCTCATACCTAAACTCCATGTGGGCTAGTGAGCAGTTATGTCAGTCCCCTACCTCTAGATACAAGTCCAAGCTCATCTGGTTGAAGTCAGTGTTATTGATGCATGGTTCTTTTGCACACAGTTCTTCACACTGGAAGAAAAGCATAATACAAATAAGCATGAATGGGGGCATCTGATCTAGGAGAAACGAAACACTCTACAGCCTTGTTCATTCAACAGTGGGCTGTTTACTAGGCAGATGTCCAAGGATAGCTATCACCTTTATTTTGTGTTGTTCTAATAACTGTGATTAGAACAAGTGCAACACAGAGTTGTAGCAAAGTAAAGCAAAAAATATTCAGATATTCATCAACTGCCTTGCTGTCATTCTACGTGTTGCATACCTTTAAAAATAATGACTGGTTGAAAGAACTGCTGTACGTTAACAGTCATTTTGTATGTTGGAAACGAAAGATTTTGAAAGGGTGCAAAAAGTTTCTTAAAATCATTCCTGAAATCACTGTTAATGCCCCAGTAAGTAGTTGAGAACTGTAATCTGCTAAAAGCAAGATTTGAGGCTTCCTTGAGTTAGACGAAAATGAAAAGCAGGGAACTCCTTCAAATCCTCTCCAGCTGCGGTCACTAAGAATGTGTTTGGTCAGCCTGCCTGAACCAAACAGGAACTCTGCTTGGAGCACCGAGGCAGTGGGGAGATGCAATAAATCCAGCCCTTATCGAAATTCTAGCCATGCTGGCTTTGGGTGGGTGATAAGTGTGTAGGACAGCTGGAAACTGCACAGCAAGAGATTGAGAGCATTGAGCCTTATGTAATTAGATGGCTTGGTACAAATAAATGTTAAGTTGCAAGGTAAAGGCAATGAATGTAGCAAGGATTTATTGAAAAACAGAAATATTTGTAAGGAGGCATGCTCTGATGAATGCCTTTGAAACAAAAGCCCTGCTGCAGTGAGTAGTTTTAATCCTAGATGGGGCATTGTGTCTCAGCTGGAGGCTTTTCAAAGGCCAATTTTTGGCAGTCTTGTCTATCACCCCCCACTCCCTCAAAAAAAGTCATTTAAAGCCAGGTGCCAGAGGGAACTGCTGTGGGTATTAATATCCGAGGAGAGCAGCCGTGTCTGAACACGCAGGTCCTGAGACGGTTGCTGTCACTAGCCAGCCTGGCATCTGCCTTTAATGGATGGGTGATGTGCCAGCAGATCAAACTGCTGCATCCGTTTCCAGGTTGATGCTGAGTCTTGCAGCAACTCAAGTCACTCATCAGGCAATGGGCACACTATGTTGCTCTGCGGAGAAATAAGGTGGTTTTTACTGTTGTTCTATGATAGTAGCAGTAGGGCCTACACAAATCCAAATCATGAATTTGAGGAATAGCTCAGATTTTAGTGGAATGTGAGATGAGTAGCACATTCTGTTTACTTCTGTCAGCTAATGGTTTAACTTTTCCCTTTTTTCAGCTGGAAATTCAGCTAGCCAGGTCTGGTGTGTGTCTTTGCAATGGCATTATCAGAGTGAAATGCTGGAAAGATAAAAATCTAGACATTATCAGTGTATTGATAGCATCGCATCCCATTATTTCCTTGCCAACCTTCCTGATAGTCTCTTATGCAGGAGGGAGGCAGGAGATAAGTATCTTAGCTTTGCCTAGAAACATTCTTGGGAGAGACAATCACTGCACACCAGTGTCTGAGAATACCTGGTAAAGAAGTGGAATCATCTGGTAGCAACCCTACCTAATGCTGATGGAACCCCCAGGTGAGTGCATGGTACTTCTGCTCTTCACCTATTGCTAGAAGATGGTGCAGCTGTAAACCATTATCCAGGTTTGCATCCCTCCTTATAAGCTTTAAAGACAGCTGGGTTGCTTGCTTTCTGGGTGTTACACTATGGCCTTTTCCATAGTTTTTAACCAAGATTGGCAGATCATCAGTCCTTTTTTCAAAATTACTGCTGTATGAAAGTAAACCGTGGAGTAGCTTGCCAGAGGGAAAGCAGAGTCTTTGCCCTTGAGGGGTGGACAGACTTCCCTGGTAATCAACATGTCTGGAAAGCCTACTGAATGTGAAGGAGGGAAGAAGCTGACATAGTCCAGCGCTGATGCCCTAAGCCCTGGACTACCACTCACTGTGTCTGCGGGGAATGTAAGTGCAGAAGAAAGTGGATTGTAAGTGGTTTTCAGAAGAATTAAGGAGTTTAGGAGAGTGCTTCCCATGTTTATGATGCTTTAGTGGCCTTTCATGTCTCCCGTATTTTTGCAAGCTGCATTTGTTAGAAGGGAATGGATGACAGGTTATGAATTAGTAAAGATGCAATATAGTGCTCTGAAAGGATCCTGCCCTGTTCCTGAATGCGCACACAGGGAATTGAAGGCTGGAGTACTGATTTTCCCTGGCTTCTGGTAGGAATACACTTGGAATGGTGACACCCCAGCATTTAGGGGTGTTAGAAAATTAGAGAATACACAAAACTGAACAAATAAAAAATAATGGAAGAGAATACACAGCAACAGAAAAGTATTCACAACTTAAAGGTTGGTTGTTTTTTTTTTTCTTTTTTTCTTGCTGAGTAAGGCAATTCTAGGAAGCTGATGGGTCAGATTCCTGTTTGGAGCAGAAAGGCAGCACTTTTTTTTTTTTGTAACTCCTGTTTACAGAGTGTGCAGAGAGTGCTGCTGCACAAGTAACACCCAAGATTTCTGCAAGAAGAAACTTGCTTTGCTTTGTCCTAGGAAACAGCTGTTCTAAGTCCCTGTTTCTTTCTCAGCTCCCGTGATCTCAAAGAAACACAATTGCTTCATGTGTTTTTTGCTTTCTTCCCTCAGGCCTTCCCATTGCACCTTGGGAAATCCCTGAGGGAAGTGAGGCCAAAGGAAATCAGGACAAATTCCCTTTACAGGCTCTTTTTGCTCCTCCTCAGCTGCTTTGCCTTCCCAGCAGGGGACATCTCACCTCCCACCCTTCTAGGGCTGCCTGTCTGCTTTCAGAGAAGCTCTGAGACTGCAAACTGCCTCTCCAGAGCTTTTCCTACCTTGCAGCTCAGTATTTCCTTATCCCACTCTGGAGAATTGCGGAGCTGCCATTCCCTACCTCCAAGACAGAGCATCCTCCATGCAGGCTAGCACCTTGCTGCTGTCCTGTCAGCCCTGGCTGATACTCCAGCTTCTCCATCAACTGGTTGCTGGAAGCGGAGAGGCTCTGCAGCTCAGCCTTCCAGGCAGCCCTGAGCTGAGCTTGGGAACAGCACGGAGGCATGTGCATCCTCAGACTACTTTTGACAGTGGTGTGAGGTATTATCTGTGCTGTCATAGTCAACAGGCTGTGTGGGGCATCGCTAGGGTTCCTCGCTGCGGCTGCACGGTCAAAGCCCAGTTTTCTCTCTCCAGGAAGTTGCTCCCTCCTGAAGTCCCTCTCTTTCCTCCTCAGTGAGCAAAGTGCTACGTCCATGTCCATTAACATCAGTAGGACCAGATTTGGACTGCAATAAAAAAGGGCTGTTTTCTGGTTTGCTCCAGTGTAAATCCACATCTTCTCTTCTAGCAGAAGGGTGTATGCTGGTACTGCTATGCAGTTCAAACGTTGCTGTAGGAAACTTGCAGGGTAAATAAGAATATCAAAGACCAGTTTCATTTTCCCCCTAGATCCCAGTTATGGTGTATACCAAGATTAAAGGTTTAATTGGTTCCATATTCTAAATTATTTCCACCATCTGGACACATCACCATGGATGCTTGCATTGTTTTCTCTGATCGCTATGAAAACTTCACATCTGGGCTGTGATTGACTTAATGAAACCACATTTCCAGCACTTGTCAGATGATTGGCAAGCAATACCTGACCCTCTGCCTTAGCTTGCAGTGGCCAGGAATGAAGTGTCTTCTACCAAAAAGACCAGCAATGCTCTGAGCCTGTCTGGCTGAAGGAAATAAATTAATTAATGTTCATGGTGGAAATACCTTGCATTTGTGTGTATTTCCCCCTCTGACCTCTTGGTCAGGTCAGCCCCTGTGTGTTTTATTTCAGGTGGGCATCAGTGTTTGAATTCATGGTGGCAAGAGGGTAACATGGCTTGGAATTTGGTATTCAAAAATGACAAAGAGTGAAGGACGTGAGCAACAGCGCCTCTTTCATTCCCTCTGGAGAAGGCTGCTCTTAAGCAGTGCCAAGAAGCTACCTTCTCCATTTAGCACGTGTGTGGTGGGTTGACCCAGCCAGACCCAACACACACGTGGCTTTGCTAATATCTCTGTGCCTAGTGCCTGGGCACCAAGCCCCTGTGCCACTGCCATTCCTCCTCTTGACTGGAAGGGTTAGCTTTCTTCAGTCATCAGGTGGATCTAATTTGAGACTTAGCTTTCTCATCTCTGACACTCACCAACAGAAAAATAAGATTGACTCTACCCGTATTTTTGAGGAAAAAGTGTCTAAGTCTGAAAGAAAGACAAGAAGCAAAACAAGAGACACAAACTCCTTCTGATGAGCAGCAGCTGGGAGCTGGCAAGCTCTCCGGAGCCTTGCAGGGATGCTTGTGACCGGGGGCATGTCAGGGATGGGCTCCGGACTCCCAGGTGGTGCCTCTCCAAGCACAGCATCCCTGTGTGCTGCGCTGGCCCAGGAGCTCAGCTGGGGCACTCCTTGTGCTGAGATGAGGGCTGCCTGCCACGTTTTGAAGAGGTAGTCTCCTGGCAGCACAGGGACTTTCTAAAATCTGCTGTATTTCTGATTTTTGGAAGCCGGAAAAACTGAGCCCATGTTTTGTTTCTTATTGACCTTTTTTGAAATGCCAAAGTTTTCGTTTTTACATCTCTTAGAAAACTTGTTTCTGAGAAACTTTTAAAAACTTTCTCTCATTCTGTCCACCAATGACTATCTGACTGTTGGATTTTCTTCCAGAATGGAAACTTTGTATTCTGAGTAGTTACCAGCTCAGTAGGTCTCCTGAATGACAAAGTATCCTTTTACTTTTTTTAGAGTGTGTAAATAAGTATGAACAGATTGTCTGAGAACACTGCCTAAACCTTGCCTGTTTAAAACCAGATTACAGGTTTTCTGTGGAAGATCAGTTAAGTGGGTGCAACCCTGTCTCACCTCTGAGAAAAGCTTTTCCTTTTTCCTGCCGGAACATCCTCCTTGCAGGCAGACAGGGTGCAGGGGCATGTAAATCCTAGCCCTATCAAAGGCTTTGATTTCATTCTTTCTGAGACAGTCTGTTTCAGATTTATATCTTCACCTCAGAGGAGTAGGATGTGCAGAGCATAAGGAAAGACCATCATCGCGATGGTCCCAATATACAGGTCCTTCTCTACCCCACAATCTACCCTGTACCTAATCAATCTGCTGATCTCATACTTCTCACTTCTGGGCCACTTAAGCAATACTGCTATTGTTACTAGCCTGAAATTATGAATTCCTTTTGGCATATGGTTCTTGATATGAAAATGCCCTCTAATTAGCTCCTTGGCTGCAAGAACAAACCAGTGAGTTCTATTTTCTTGATGCAAACTATCAATTTTCACATCAGGAGGTCGATGACTAGTCTTCGGAAGGGTGGTGATTCCTGCCCTCTCCCTAAAATGTGCTCAGGCTCTGTTCCCACAGTTACTCTGCAAGGGTTTGTTCAGGCTGCCCAGTTGCTGGCGAAGTGGAACTAGGGAAGAGCCCTGAGGAACTGGTGGTACCTGATGGAGTTGGGAGGAAAGCAGAAGGAGATGCTAAAAAGATTGGACTCCAGACTCAGGAATCTTTGCTTGCTACTCAACTCTTGTTTATATTATATATTATAAGCATATATGTAAGTATCTATACGTATGTGCTTATAACTGCATAACCTTGCAGTGCTTTTGTGTTTGTCCATAAATGACACTTGAATTCTCAGCAGAAAAAACCCTGTTCTTTGCTCCTCTGTGCAAAGGGCCAGTGTTTAACAGATACAAGCTACTACTAAGCAGAAGTCAAAGCAGAGGTAAGATGCGAAGCACTGCAGATCTGCCTGCCTGGGCACACCTGCTGCGCTTGTGCTTGTAATACAAGTGCCTGCGCATTCCTGCCTTAGTCTTGGGTTTGCTGTTCCGGATGGACAAGTGCACATCCAAGAAGCACTGCTGTTTCCATCCTTTTCTGGGGGAGAAACCACCAGCACTGAACGTAGCTGAGATAGCGGCAATGGGAATCAGCAGCTCTGTTGCTGCCCCTCCCTTACGCAGCTGGGAACTCATAATAAGGCCAAAGCAGGTCTGGGGGCACAGTCCTTTTGGTCTCAACTTATCTCCCTCTATGCTCTACCACATTTGACCTTTGATCAGAGGTGCATAGAGAGGGACTCGCCAGCACGCTGTCAGCCTCACACCAAGCGCAGTGCAAGCATCACCCTTAGCTTCTGCGTGCAGAGGAGCGGGGGGGTATGGCAGCGATATCTGCAGGTGAGGGTTCTCCAGCGCTGTACGTGCTCTGAGCATGCTGTCCTGTGTTCAAGCTGGTCCCTGAGCTCTGGCTAACACAGGAGTGTCGTCCGTTTATCTCCTGTATGCAGAGCACAGTGTCCACAGACAGACGTATCTTGCCCCACAAACAGCCTGGGTACAAAAGTGAGGCCGCTGCAGCTCTGCAGGCGTCCAGTGGAGACAGGGTTTTTCTTGCCTCGGGATTCTGGTCATTCGGGTCATTATTTGGAAGCAGGTATTTGCTAGGGAGACTGCATCTGAATGAGGCTGTCCAAATGGCTGCAGTAGGATCTTCTGTCACTGTGGGAACTGCAGGCTCTTGCAATGGCTTTTGGCTCCTGCCATTGTAGTTTCAAAATACATGTGCCTTTCTGGGGGGGACCTTAGTGGCTCAAACAGGAGCCAATCCTTTGTGCTTTGCCTTCTTTCTCTGCTGAGCGGTCTCCAGGTTCCTGATATGTGCCAGCCAGTATCAGCCTCTATTTATCCTCTTTCTCTGCATATTTCTGACAATTTTCTTACTACAGCCATGGTCACTTAAGCTGAATAACATTTTCAGGCTGAAAAGGCCAGTAGCAGGGTGGTTATCAGATAGAGAAAATGTATCATATTTGTTCTGGCCTTTGGTTCCCAGATAATATAACGGCAAATTGTGTTCCTGGAAGCTGGGAGGTGGCTTGCAAGATTACATGGCCCCGAAACGTGTGGAGGCAGTTTGTCACGTGTGGCAGAGGAACGGAGGGGGAGGTTGAAATGAAGAGTGTAGCTGATCTTGGTGCTCAGCAAAGGTCAGACACAGCTGATGGCTTCTTCACCTCGGGAACACTGAAGCAACAGCAGCAATTGTGCTCTGGCCACTCTCCTAAAAGTGCTTGGGTGGGTTAGGAGCATAAGTTCATTTGAAAGTTGCTGCTACTTGCAGAGCTTTAAGAGATTGTGTAACCATTTCCCTCTCCTCTTTTCCCCTCGTCATCCCTCTAAGCAAGTGCCTTTGAATTCCTCCTTCTTTTATATTTGAGCCCCCTCTCCAAGTGGCTGGAGATGGCTGGGTGCTTCAGAGGAAAGAAATCTAATTAACGCTCGTTCCCTGCTCAGCTGGATGTAGGTGTGAAGCAAGACCAGACCTGGGAGTAAGTCCTGTGGTTCCTACTAGAGCACGCAGGGCCAGTGCTTGTGTGTGCTCGCTGTGCAGGATGGGGTGGGCTGGGGCCAGTTCTTGTGCACGCATGACCCAGAAAATATCGAAGTACCTCGTTATCTCCAGAGGAAGCTCATTCCAGGCTTGCTTTGTTCGGGCTATGAGCAGTTCCCCAGGAGTGCAGCCTCAGCTGCCGGTGGAAGACTGGGACCAAGCTGCAGGCAGATATCTTGGCAAATGTTGTAAGGTAAAGAGAAAGATGAGCAAAACACAACATAAATTTCAAGAGAGGAATCAATAGCCATTAGGATCAGGATTTTCCAGCCCTCATCCTGGCTGAGGTGTGAGGTATGCTGACAGAGACCCCCCTGGTCCAGCACTCTTGATCTTCTCAAAAACGGGTGTTGGGGAGAAGTGGCTAAGCCAGCTGTGCACCACTCATGCCACGTGCACCAACGCTGCGCTGCTCTGTGCCAGCAAAGACAGCTTGGCAGCCTCCCTGGACCTGGAACCTGCTTCAGGACCTGCTTGGGGAGGCATCGCTCCAGCACGAGCTGGCCCGATAAATGGTGGGTTACGGCCCTGCCACGTGTGGCAGGGCTGGGAGGAGCGTGGCTGCTCCGGCTGGCACCGTCTTCAGCCCTGTGCTCTGGGAGGTTCCTAAATAGGCAGCCTCCCATTTTGTACCTCTGACAGGTGAGGCCACCCACAAAATTATCCCCTTGTGCCATCCTGGGGGGTGGCGTGAGCGCAATGCACGCGGGACAGGTGCCAGCATCAGCGCTGCCACTTGCCAGAACTTGTAGCATTGGGAGAAAGATGCTCTGCAGCTGCCCGGTGAGGTTCAGCTTGCACCACTCCAGGTGGCAAACACGGCTGCAAAAGCCCTTCCATGGCCATTCTCCTTATTCATATAAATAAAATACACATATGTGTATCTGTCCAAATATTTTTAAATGGCATTATCTCAGGATGAAATTGTTCTCCTGTTACTACAGTGTGCATGTTATCTAGGCTTGTTCCTTTTTTTTTTTTTTTGAAAAAGATTCACATTCTTCCATCTCTCTTATTTGTGTCTTGCAAATCTGTTTCCTAAGGTTTTCTTTCTGACTGTCCCCCTTCTTCCACTTGTCTGAGATATGGTTACAGACTCAAAATCCTAGACATCGAGATTTCATCCTTTGCATTTTTCCCTTTAGATTTTCATTGCCTCTGATGGGCTGATTAAAAGTCCCTCCCAGTTTCTTTGCTTTCTGCAATTTCAAAAATGCATATTGAAAACATCTTTTTCTGTAGTCTTAACTGATCCTTTGTGATATTTGTTAGTTCTCTTCCTATCTAGAGTAAAAAGATCGGTTTGGTTTTTTTTTTTTTTTTTTTTTAAATCTCTCAAGTAACATCTCCCCAAACCATATGGACTTTTTCTTGTTTCACCCCAGAAGATGTGTAAAGTGACGTTTTACTTTAAATATGCTTCGCTTGGGATTTTCCAGCTTGCTTTTGCACTTGTAGATTTAATACTTCCCTTTGCGGGTTGTGTTTACGCTGAAAATTTGTTTCCATTTTCAACTTATTGTTGTGTTCAGCGCAGTCTTATCTCACTGGGCGGAAGTCAAATAGTTTCTTATTGAGTACACAGTTTTCTATCACAGTCTATTAGTTCCTGCCAATTAGCTTGTCGCCTTGTTGATAAGATAATTGCCATCGGTGCGCTGTAGTGATTGTGGTTATCCAGGGATATTTGAGCAGCGATGCTGATGCACACAGTAGTTTTGAGAATCTCTAGAAATGTTTCCTTATTCAATCTCCTCTCTCCTTACACCAATCTGTTGCACAAGGCAAGGTATTATTTGACTTTGATGTTGTTTTTTAATCCCTATATCCTTACCCTAACTATTTAACAACTACACTATTTACTGTGAGATGGTTTCTCCACAGGGATGTCCTCCGCTTCTCACCATCTCGCGTAATTCCTCCTTTGGAACATATTCCCTGGTTTCCAGCAACCACTGATTTGAGGACTGGAGCTGACTGTTTTATTTGGACCATCCTCTTTAACGCTGCTGTGGAGGAGCTGCCTTTTGTGAATTTGCCTGGTTCCTTTCCGAACAATATTCTGTGGCAGTGGCCACAGGTACAATGTTTAATTAATTATGCATAGTGGGAGGAGAAAGTATTTCCTTTTGTTTTAAATCTGAATATTTCATCGCGTGCCATTAGTTGTTGCACTATGAGATGCGGCAGACGATATATTAATCTTCTCTGTCTTTTCCTTGTTTCCTAGACCTTTGTTGTCACCCTCCTTTTATCCTACGTATCTCTTCCTGAGACAAGGAGTGGTCGTGTATTTGATCACTCCTTGGTTGAATCCGTTCCTTACTTCTGCTTGTCCCTCTTCCCTTCCCCTGTTTCTCGTGTAGGAAGTCTGGTGCTGTGTGGATACACCATAGATTAATGTGGTGACACCACAGTGTTTGCTGCTTTGTTCCTGTTGTTCTCCTAATACCTTCTCAAACTGCCTGTACACAGCTCAGGTTTTGCTGCTGCTTTGCAGGCCTGATACCAGGACACTGAATGCAAAAGTGTGATTTTTTGGGGGGTTTTTTTTGGTTTTTTTTTGTTCTCTCTTGCCCCAGATATTTTAAAAACCTTGCCTCACTTACATCCTTGGATCATCACAGCTGTAACACATCTACCATGAACAATATTCCATTCTCTTTGCCTTTTTTATGGCCTCAAAGCATGGAGCTAGTGTTGTCAGGTAACTACCTGCAATAATCCTAAGACCTCCTTCCCAAGCAGCCACAGCAAATTTTGCAGCCCAGTGTTGGGTATGTACAACTGGGGCTGTTTTTCTCCCTGCTGCGTGATTTTTCATCTGCTGCTTGATTGCCCACTCCCATTGTGGCTTCTGCAGTGATGTCCTGGGATGGGCAGTGCTGCTCCTGGGAAAGACCAGTGGCAAAGATCCCTGTGTATGAGGAAGAGAGTTTGTAACCTGCCAAATTTCTGAATGAGGCTGTTTTGGGCGCTTAGGAAGAAGCAGCAGAGAGTTTAGCGGAGTTTATTTCCAGCTCAGAGCTCTGCTGCCTGCCGCTGCTCCCAGCTGTGGAACAACCCGGCTGCCCCTCGGGCACTGCGGGTCAGGCTGTGATGCAGGACCTTGCCCTGTGCCTGTGTCCTCCCCGCCGAGGAGAGACCCCGTGATGGGAATTCAACATGAACGCGTATTTCATCTCTTACCTCTTCCCAGCAGGTCTCAGGGCTTCGGCTCCCTCAGGCAGGGCTGCAAAGGCACCTGTGTGTGGTGGTCTCCCCTTTCTCCTGCACCTCCTGGGACAGCGTTGGGCAGAGAGAAGATGAAGAGCGGGAGTCAAGCAGCCCCTGGCCTGGGAGGGAGAGCACTGGCAGAGGCGGTGTGAGCCCTTTTCGCAGGCCAGGGGGGAATGAGCCCCTTTGCACTGGCCATGAAATCAGTCATGTGTAGGTTTTTGTCCAGCCCTGGGGGGTGGGGGAAGGAATGTGGGTTGGGCGAAGTCTAGGATTACACCACTGCTGAATTTTTTCTTTCCACACTTTAAATAGCCAGCACCTTTCGGTCCTGCTTTCGCGTCTCACTTCGTCGGCTCGCGCCCCGACAGCGCCGTCCACAAGGTAACACCTCTGCCCCTGTTTTCTTCTGCCTTGCTCCCCCCGCGCCCCGCACCCACCCGGGTCTGTTGTGGATGAGAAGTCATGGTGCGCTTTCTGCCTGTTTAATCATTTTCTAGCGTGGAGGGGTCCTCCCAGTCCTTCCTTCGGCTGCTGTCAAACGCCTGCCAGTGTTTCTTGCTCCTCTTCGTGTCCCCGAGTGTTTTATAGGGGATTACATAGGGGGACGGGAGAGGTTGAAAGTGCTGCTTTGCCTTTTTTTTTTTTCTTTCCCCAGATAGGGGAGAGTGTCATTTGCTGTCAGTGCCTTTTCCTGCTCTCCTTGCAAGGGAATTGCAGGCGAGAATGAATGGCAGCATTAGGCTGGGGCTGGGGGAGCTGCCTCTGCAGGGCACGAGTGGGTTCAAGGGCCGGAGGAAGGTGCCTTCTTTGGCACGAGGTCCTCAGTGATCCCGGCTTTGGCACTGGGCATTGGTGGGAACTGCAGTCTTCACCCTTTGCCCCACAGGGCTTGGTGGCCAGGAGGGCATCCAGGCCACAAGGAACAGCCTCAAACACCCCCTGAGCCTCCTAAATGGCTGCAGCAGCGCTGGTGCCACCCATGCTACCCTGTGCCTGTCACCTCGCTGTGCTCTGAGGCACCAGCTGTGCACCAGCAGTCACGCTATGCCCTGGCTTTCCTGGGAGGAGAGGTGTCCTCTCGGAGGTTTTTGGGGGAAGGTGTGACAGTGGGAGAGGTGCCACCTGCTCTGTGCCAATCTTCTACTTAGCAGTGATCTGTTTAGAGATGGGAGAAGCTCTTGCGGGGTGTCAAAGCTTCCCGAGAGCAGTACTGTGGGGAGCCTGTGCAGGCAACAGGCAGATGTTTGGAGGGGCAGACCCTGGGAGAGGAGAGATCCCAGCGGGGCATGGCATCTGCACCCTTTCATTTCCTGCTAGTAGAAGGATAGCACCATCCTGAAAAATCGCCTTTTCTCGTAGCCTGAGAGATTGCCAGCAACAGTTGCCACCACCGAAAGCAGAAACTTGTTTCCCTCTTATTTTGGTTTGTCTTTTTCCCACATCTATGACTTCTGTGCTTTCTGTGGCTTTCCTTACATGGTCTGTAAAACCAGACCTTGGTAAGCAACAACAAGGGAGAAGAGAAACCCTTATAAAATATCTTGTCAAGTACTTGATCCTGCTCTCACCCCTCTCCAGCCCTATGTCTGTTCCTAGTATTTGTCATGGTGGGAGCTCCAGCCTGGCTGAGCTGTTGGGTCTTCTGTGTAATGCTGTGCTTAAAGGATGGGCTTCCAGAAGCAGGAATGTTTTGAGATGAGTAAATTAAAAATAAGGAACCTTGATAGTGGCTTTTAAGGACTAGTTTTGGACTAAGCAATGAAAGCGCATGCGTGCTCTTAGCGCCTTGCTGCCAGCAGGAATTGGTATACGGAGAAAGAGAGGAACGGTTTGTGGGGGGTGCGTGTGTGTGTGTGCGCGTGCATGTTCTCTCCCCTCTCTTGCCTCCCATAGCCCAAATTTCTGCCTCGTTGCGTGGCTTGTGCTGAATGTAATAGAGGAATCTCCTTCTGAAGGTGGGATGGATTACAGAGTCCCTGGCGCCGTCAGCAATGGCGAAACGGTGCCTGCACACCCTGGCATGGAAAAGGAGAAGGAGGAGGAGGAGGAGGACCAGACCCTGGAGCGAGGGCAGTGGAACAACAAGCTGGAGTACGTCCTCTCTGTGGCTGGGGAGATCATTGGCCTGGGAAATGTCTGGCGCTTCCCCTACCTCTGCTACAAGAACGGTGGAGGTAAGTGCAGCCCTGGCCCCGGCCAGCCCCAGGAGCGCCTGGTCACCAGCGTCCCTTTGCGGTCCCTCCTGCCTCTACAACATCTCTGTCTGACCCTGCTCACCCCTGGCAGCAGCTTCTCAGCAATGCCCAAGTCATGAGTCTGAAGAGAGGATGCCAACTTGCCAGCATCGTGTCGCCATCCGGGCCACGAGCCAGGGTTGTTTTGACCCAGTAGGATGTGGGTGACCGAGCAGCAATATCCTAGTGTTTCTGGTGGCTGTAGCTATGTTCCCCTGAGGTGTGCAGAGCCCTGGTCCTGCTGGTGGGGTGGGTGGCCATCTGCAGGGGCAGGCAGGAGGAGCAGGATGGGGGCTCGGCTCTCTGAGCAGCGTGACTCACTCCAGGCACCTCTTCCTTGAGGAGCACTGGGCACCCTGTGCAAATAAGACGGTGGGTCCCGGCAGCATAGCAGGGAGCGGTGTGGGAGGCCATGGGGCACTGATCTCTTTGCAGGCGCTGTGAGGAACTGCAGCATTTCCTGGAGTCTCAGGAGGCCTCCAAGGGGCTCTCAGCCACAGATCCTGGTCTGACCATGGAGGGATGTCCCCTGGGTGCTCGAGCCAGGTGGCAAGGACAGGGCAGAGTGAGGGGATTTTCCTGGCCTTGGTGCAGAAGCACAGCACCCTTCCTGCACCCCACGGTGCCCCCCGGCATCTGCCCGAGCTGTGAGTGCGTGGGAGAGCGGACCCCTGCCTCTGAGCCACACAGCAGGGCTATGAGGTGTATGGATGGACGTGCTTGATGGAGAGAGAGGGAGCGGGGAGTTGCTGTTACTGGCAAAGTGCTGGCACATCGGTGCTGCTCAGGCTGTGCTCGGCAGTGACCGGTGGCTGATCCCCTGCGAGGCAGGGCTGCCCCAGAGCTTGGCGGCAGAGCTGGGCTCACTTTTGCGGGCGTAGGGTTGCCGTGGGCTTTTACAGGTGTTTGTGTGCCTGCTTTTAGTTTGTGGCTGCCTTTTAAGGGAGAAAACTGTTTAAAAAAAATATGAAAGCCTGAAACTTTTCTCAAGTTTGGCTCAGTGGCATGTGGAGAGAGGGAGTTGCTTTCCCTGTCTGGTGATTAATTGCTAATTGGGCTTTCCAGAAGGGCAGGGAAGAGGGGAAATGGTGCTTGGCTGGGAGCTGGTGGGGAGTGAGTGCTGGGGACCTGGGGCTGAAATCCCCTGGCTTGAGCTTGGGGTAGTCTCATGGGCCTCACTAAACTGTTTTCATCCCAGTGGCACAAAAGAGGATTAACCACTGTTTAGCTATTTTCACGCCGTGCTTTGCTCAGCGCTTGTTTCTTTTCACCAGGTGGTCAGGCATTTTCTTTCCCTGTTGAAAAAGGAGTATTTTTTCATGTTTTCTTTTTCCACGGGGATCATTTCTTGGCTGCTTGCTGAGCTGTGTCTGCCCCCACTGCTGCAACCTTCCCGGGTGGCATCCTGTCGGAGGGAGCGGGACCTGGGACCCTGTCCTGGCACCCCTTGCCTTGGGTGCTAGGGGAGAGCTTAGGGAGGGCCCTGGGGAAAGGGGAGCTGCTGTGTGTGGCTGGACAGCAGAGGCAAGACACAAAGGGATTTCTCAGCCTTTTATCCCCTGAGAAATGGGCCTGAAGCAAAGCCCCGTGAAGCGGCAGAGGCTATGAGGAGTTCCAAGTCTCAGGCAAATTTTTCATCTCTGGCCCCCTTCCTATGAGGTTAGAGAAAAGATGGCGCACGAGACTCCCGTGCGGAGAGGAAAGCGTTTCCTATATGGCTTCTCCTGTGACAGGGCAGTGTGATGAGGCTGTGGAGGACTCGAGGCTCCCTCCTGCCTTGTGGAGCCCAGCCTATCCCAGCTGGTGCTGTATCAAATCCCTTGTAATGCCTCAAGATTAATTTTAAAAGCTGCCAGAGGTTTTGTCCTGTACTCCTTTGGGAAGGCTGGTCCAGGCACTTGCTTCTCTGGTACTTCAATAAAGGTGAGGGACCTTTAATTTCCAGCTCCAGGTCAATTCTGGCTAGCCTACAACCATTAGCTCTTGTGCCAACATTACTGTCCAGCTGAAATAGCTCTGCCCCGCTGAATGACTCTTTCTCCCGCAGCTGAATTGTGTGTAGGCAGTGGTGATAACAACTCTCAGCTCTTGCTTGGCTTGCCTAAATATCAGGCTCTTCACAAAAAAGCTATCTGCAAAATCTGAGTTATGCAAAGAGAGGCAGCCGGTCACTTTTCTTCAGGGATATTTCCACATAACAAAGAAAGAGTAGTGAGTATTTAGCGCTCCGTGTCTGATATCAAGGTCCTACATAGTGGAGGAAAAAAAAAAAAGAAGAGCAAAAAAAGTTCTTTTTCTCTTGTTCGCTCTTGCTTTCGCCTCCCGTGACAGGGTCAGGCCCTGCCTGGGCAGGCTGGCCCCGCCGGTTGGGAAATACTGGGGAAGCCTGTCTGGTGGTGTGGCTGCCGGTGCCGCACCCCCTCCCCAGCGCTCCCCAAACCGGCCAGGCCCATGGGCCCACTGCCGCCCCTGCACACGCGGAGGGGGAAGGGGCCATGGTGGAAGACATGTGCGGCAGCATATTGCCCTTCGCCTTCAATGGGGTTCACCCGCGGGAAGGGCGGATGGGGCTGGGCCGGAGGGACGTCAGCCGGTGCTGGGGGGCTGCTTGCTGCGCTGACGGACCCTCTTCTGTGCCGCAGCCCCCCGCCACGGGCCGCCCTCCCTGCTGCCCCCCTCACCAGAGCCATTGTGCAGGGCGGCTCTGCCTTGAAGGCCACCCTGTCTGCCGCCCTTTCCTGCCTGCGCGGGCAAGCAGCAGCCAGCCCGCTGCCAGCTGAAATGAGATGGGGAGTAGCGGTGGGGCTGGCGTCGGGGCCGTCCCTCCCCGCCTGTCCCCCCACCTTGGGGGTGAGGGAAGCCGGGCAGATCACAGCCCCTGGCCCAAACGTGTCTCTGCAAATCCCTCCTTCACCCCACCACAATTTTGCCTTAATTCACAGCTCGCATGCCAGGACCCTCCAGTTAGACTTCCAGAGCATGAAACCTGCCTAAAATCTGAGATAACCGGAGGTGCTGAGGAAGGTGACAGGCCAGACCACAGGCTGCAAATAAGGGAAACCCAGGCTGGAGAGCTCGACCTGCCACCTCAGACACCTCCCCGGGGTCCCCTGGCTACAGTTTAGTTAAATACAAACTTTTATACGAGAATAATCTCCCTTGGAAACAGGCTCCACGTTTGTGATAATACGATTGCATGCAAGCTGGGAGTTGAGGGGATGGTGTTGATAGAACCATTTCCCCTGCCCTTTGCTCTCACCAACTTCTATTTACTGGTAGAGGGAGAGCATGTGGGCAAATGCTCGTTGTTCCCCCAGGGCTGCCAGGTATCAGCATCCCTTCAGCTGCTGTTTGCCCACAGGGAGCTGCCAAGATGCTCTACCTGTCTATCTTGCTGATTGCATTTTTTTGCAAGAAGGGGAGGGCTGTGGCTCTGTACCCTACCGAGATAAGCGTGGGCTGGGACTTCTGGGCAGTCCCTAAAGCCCCCCTTTCATCTCCCTGCCCCTGCATCCTAGCTAAGCTTCTTAATGAAATCTCTTGGTTTTTGAGTTTACTTGTGCACCGGGATTGTTATTTCCCGTACACCCCCACCTACCCAACCCCAGAGCCAGTGAGCATCTCACCGGCACAGAAGAGGCCTATCCAGGGAAAATGCGGTTAGTGGCTGGCTGGGTTGCCACCTGCGACCCTGCGTGCCTCTCTGAGCCTGCCGCAGCCCAGCTGCCACTCTCCACTCGGGGCTACCCCTTTCCACTCCAGCTCCCCGTCCTGCCCTGTGTCCTTGCCTTTGCAGCAGGGCTCGAGCAGCTTCAGTGGCACTTGAGTGCAGCAGGGAATGTGGATCTTGTAGGGCTGTCTCCTGTGCTCTGTGGAGTAAAAGCCATTACTGCACTTAACATTAGCCTGGGGTAATCAAAAGCCTAATGCATTTTATCTGTCCCCACCTGGTTTCATGACAGGGCTTGAACAGGAGGGCAGCCCTGGCTGCTGGCGTGTGGTACATTCTTTCCTGCACTACTTGCTTTTCATTTGCGTGTCTGCTGCTTTTTGGTGAGCAAATGATTGAGCAAACCCACAGACAGGGTGAAGGTGTCAGTCTCTATGTGCTCCTCAGTCATCCATGGGCTTGTCAGCTTATTCAGTCAGGATAATCAATGTGAAAGGAATGACCAACTTGATTAAAAGTCACAATGGTTTTACAGCAGGGTGTTCTCCTGTATTTCTATATAGCTAATGAGAACTTGGTTCACCCTTTTCTGCACAAAAGTCAGGCAAGAAACTTTCCTTTCCTCTCCATCTTTTCTAAGTGTTGAGTTTTTCATGCAATCACATCACTCTGGGAGATGAAACGCGAAGAAAATCCCTTTTTCCTGGCATCCCATCTGTGGTCTTCCCACCCCTGCAGCCCCCATCCCTCCTAGGCTGTTCCCCACCCACGAGGGATCTGCCCGGTATCAGGTTGGAGACAGCTTGATCCCAGTCACCCCACAGGGCTTATTTTTCCTGTCATCTGCTGCTTGAATCTGCCAGGTGCCTTCTTCATCCCCTACCTCATCTTCCTCTTCACCTGCGGGATCCCTGTCTTCTTCCTGGAGACGGCGCTGGGGCAGTACACCAGCCAGGGAGGGGTGACGGCCTGGCGCAGGATCTGTCCCCTCTTCGAAGGTGAGTGGGGTGAGCCCAGGAGGGCATGGCAAGGCAGGGGGACTGCGGGGCCCTGGGGGGACGAGCGGTGATGCCTCTCCCCACAGCCTGGATCATTACATACCTCCACACATCTGTTGCCCATCCCTGGGGATACCAGCCTGGGAGGGCCACCGCTTGTCCCCTTTCCAAAATCACGCTGCAAAAATTGATCGCCTTCCTCACCAAACGGTTCCCTTCATTATGTTGCATCCTGGTTTCCTTCTTCATGGCCATGGCTCTGGCCAGGAGCTTTGCGCCCAATCAAGGTTGTCCTCCAAGAGCTAAATGGTGAAGATACTTCTGGTGGTTATGAACATACTACTATTTTTTTTTTAAGTCAATGCTATGTCAGATAGATATGTCAGAGTTTGCAGATGGTTTAAAACCATAGTGGTGAGAGGTATCAGCTGACTTAAAATAAATTGTTAGCTGTCAGATCCAATTCTGGTGTGATTTCAGCACAATCATCCAGTCTCAAGCCACTTTTTGTGATTTCTCTGGAAGTTTCAGTTGCCTCTTCGCCACGTACCAAAACCTTCACATGCTCCTCCAGCACCTCCCAGAGAAGGTATGTGGTGTTAAAACAAAAGCTTCCCAAACAAAAGTGAAAAGGGATGAGTGAACAAAATAAACAGTGAATTTTGGTAGAAGAGGTGCTATTTAGCAGGTGGAGCACTGTCATTATGTTTCTGTCTCTTTTGGTGACTTTCCAACCATAATCTGCCCATCCCCTGCCCAGACTCCCTCCCATTGCTACCCTTTCACCAGGGAAGGCTGCGGTGAGGTGGTAGGAAGAGGGGGTCCCTGAGGCCCCTGCTTGGACCCCCGATGATGTGGCACGGTGGGCTTCAGGGAGGGGATGATGGCTCTGGCAGCTGCTGCACTGGCATTCATCTGGCAGCACGGTCAAAATGCAGAGCAGCAGATGAAAATGCTGGGTGAGCACCTCCCAAGAGGAGTCCTGTGTCTGTCCCCCGGCGCGTGGGTCACCTGCCTTCGGGGCTCGCTTTCTGCAGGAATTGGCTACGCCTCACAGGTCATCGTCATACTGCTGAACTTCTACTACATCATTGTCCTGGCCTGGGCCTTGTTTTATCTCTTCAGTTCGTTCACCATCGACCTCCCCTGGGGCAGCTGTGACCACGAGTGGAACACAGGTGGGTGTGGAGCCCCCTCCCAATCCCCCACTGGATCCTGGCTGAGGGAGACCTGCTGCTGCTCAGGGCCAAACCTCAGGAGAGTGGCTTGTCCCTGCTTGGGTGGGACCGCTGTTCATAGGGGTGGGGAGTGCCGGGTCACTGCAGTGCTGCTGGCACTTTTTGGGGAAGGAGCTCAGCTGATCTGGGTCTTTGCTAGAGAGCACCAGTGCTGGCACTGCCCAACCACTTGCAGCACCTGGCCAGTGCTGTGCAGTGGTGACCTCCCTGGTGGCTCCGGCTCTGGGCTCCAGCCATGTGGGCACCTTGCTTCTTGGCATCTTCCAGTCATCCTGTGCTGTGTGTTAGCTACAGACCCAGTGCTGGTCGGGACTGCTCACCGTGCCCACTGGAAGGAAAAACTAAATGCCATCATCTTAATTGTCCTAGGTTTCTTGCCAGCCTTACGCTGGAGGGACTCCTTTTGTGCATCTTTGGGACTATACAAAATTTGTCTCAGTCAATGTCAATGAGTGTTGACACTGTGGGTGGAAAGGGAGAGATTTTTGATCCTCCGGTACTCCAACGACTGCTGCTTACGCTCCCTCTCTCCCTGGGCCTCTCCCACAGGGAACTGCATGGAGCTACAGAAGGCGAACACAACGCTCAATGTGACCAACGAAAATGCCACCTCCCCTGTCATCGAGTTCTGGGAGTAAGTAAAGGACAGGCCTGTACCCCCTTTCCTCTGGGACATACCTTCCCTGGGCAAGGAACAAACCCTGCAGTGGCATGTCCTATTAACCCATCCTTGCCAGAAGAGGACACAGGAGAGGAAGCTGAGCAGGTCAGAGTGAAGGCTCTCAGGGGCAGCACCATCAGTCAAGGGTAACATCGCTGGGCTCGTGGTGTTTGTCTGGAGCTGTGCTGGCATGACTCAGAGTCATCTGACTTTGTTCTTCTCTGATGCCATATTCCTGTCCCTGTGGACCTTTTGGGCTTCTTGGTCTCATTGACCTTGGTGATGGCTAGCTGACTGTGCAAGACCTTACCTCACTGATGCTTTGCCTCCTCTGGTCCTTGATATTTTGTTTATTGTCCTTTTCTCCCCTATTCCTCCTCTGCTGTTGCACTCTCCTTTTCTCCATTTGTGCTGCTCCTCTCCCTGCCTCCTCCCTTGTTCTTCATTGCCAGATGTGAACTTCCTTATACAGTTGTTTCCTCCTGCAACATATGTGAATTGGCTGCATGTTCCCCATCCCGAAGCTTTGGTTCAGACTTACCTAGGGTGCAAACCTCAACAAAATTAGTGGCACTCCCTCAGGGTATAGTGGCCATTACCCTACAGTTTATATATCTGCTGGATTATCCATTGCTCTTGTTCTGTTCGGAGCAGTCTGCCCCATGCAGTCGATCTGCCTGGTGGCTGCATCCAGTGTAACTATGCTCAGGACACAGATGCCAAGAGTATAGGTGGGAGTGGGATGAAATCTGTGGTGATCCACAAAGCAGGAGCTCTGCAATGGGTTTTTGTCTGCATGTTTTGCAAGCTGTAGTGTGTCCAGCTGTTGAAGAGGCGACCTTAAAGCTCTGTGATGTACTGCAGGAGTCCATGCCGGTGATGCAGTAGGTGATCTCTTTCCTTTGAATCCGTGCTACTGTGTGATACCAGCATGTTCCCAGGAGGCTCTGGCATGGTGGGTGGTGACTTTTATATGTGGGCTAGACTTCATCTTAAAAATAGAAAAAGAGGTGATGTTTTCACTTTAGAGTGACTAATATGTAAGCTGTCCTGAGGAGAGAAGCTCACCACAATTGAAATGAAGTGCTAGGGTCAGCTTACTTCACGCTGAAATTTTCTTCCTAATATTTTCATTGTTTTCTCCCTTTGTGTTAGTTACCCTGAGGTACAGAGCAGCTTTATTTCTGGCATGAAGGCATAGGCCTGTTGGCTTGGTATCTCTGATGCTCCTCAGCATCTCCTGGGAAAACAGGCCTCGTTGAGCACTAAGCCCTGGCTAATAGACCGTGCAAGTTACCCCTCTGCTGCCACTGTGAATTTCTCTTGTGGGTTTAGATGGATGGAGGGCTCTGCCCTCCCTGCCCCCAGCAGCACTGCTGGATGCTGTCAACACGCGGAGTGCACAGTACCTCCAGGGCATTCCCGACTCAGCACAGGCATGCTGTTTTTGAACATCAAAGTTCTTAAGTTTTTAAATTTTCTTTGTCTCCTGTGTGCTCTCTGAGCCTGCACTTTCCCTCTGCCTGCTGCTCACACGTGATTAGATGGTGGCCTGCCTTAGACTGCTCTTCTTGAGGCTGGCTGCTGGGAAAGGTGATGTTCCCATCACTGCTGTGACCATGTCTGTGTTACTGGGGAATAAACACACAGGACTGGAAATTTCCACTGTCCCTTGCTTCTGATGCGACATCTGTTTCTGCCCTCTTTGGGTGGGGAAGTAGTAGGCCACTGTTTCCTCGAGAAGCGCTGACCTGCCAGTGGACTGATGGCACGTTTCTGAGAACCCTTCTGGCTGAAGTACAGTGCCGAGTTAGTTACAGTCGGCTGGCACCCTTTCTTCACTGGTTACAGAGTCCACGTCCTTAGAAGCAGGCAAAGAGCAACATGTCAAAAAGTATCTGGCAGAGCAGCATGATTTTTCTGAGCCCCCTCTCATCATCTCAATCCGCTGCGAGGCTGTGGAGCAGGAAAGGAGGCAGTGTGTCTTAGACTGTGGTTCTCCAGGAGTGTGATCTTTATTTTGGGATAATGGCTGTCTTTTGCAGCAGGGCGGGCATTGCTGCTGGGCTCCAGGGTAGTGCATGTGCCTCTCTGCCTGCCTCAGGCTTTGGGTTTTGGGACAGCACCATGGTGTTTCATGCTGAGATCCATCTGTGTGGTGTAGGAGATGGAGGAAGGTGAGTCCTTACTTCTGCAAGTGATGAGGAAGATTTGCAATACACATGACATGGAAAGCTGCTATATGGCCAGGGTGAGACTGTAAGACCTTAGCTGAACCAAGGTCCATCAAGCCCAGGATCCTATCTCCACACTGGCTGAAAGAGGATGCCCAAGGTGGCCTCTTCTGTCTGTGCAATGGGGATTATTGCAGTCTTGGTTGGGTCTTAGTCATGGTATGGGATGTTATGCTGCTCTGGGTCCTGAGGTGAAATACGTAGATGCTCCTAAAGACAGAATTGTGCTGTGGAGAATGGGTTGGACAGCATTACTTCTTGGGTGGTCCTGACGGATTCTGCATGGTAAGTGCAATGTACCATTCACTTTGAGGTTTGAACCATGTCAGAAATGTAGATGGACTTTGTAACGTGCATGAAAAAGGCCTGGGAAGAGCCTGTGTGTGCAAAGTGCTGCATATTCTTGCAGAGAGAGAGCTCTTACCGTAGAGGACGGGGCAGATGAGGGTCGGAGGAGGACAGGAGAAGATATGTCTTGGCCCAACAGGCCAGCACTGGAGTGAGTGTAGAAGCAAGTGTCCATGTGTGATCTGCCAGGCTGGTAGTACTTTTAAGAGGGAAGCACTGCTTGATTCCTCTGAGGGCCTCAGACCTGGGCCTTGTTAGTAAGACAGCTCTTCTCCTCAAAGCCATCAGGTGCTGTGGAGGTGTGGTGAGAATTAGCGTGGTGTTGGGAACGTTGGTGGCCAACATCAGTGACACTTGGATGTTCCTTTGCTTCGCCCCAATGCAGGAGAAGAGTGCTAAAGATTTCTGATGGCATCCAGCACCTGGGCAGCCTGCGCTGGGAGCTGGCTCTGTGTCTCTTGCTGGCGTGGATCATCTGTTACTTCTGCATTTGGAAAGGGGTCAAGTCCACAGGCAAGGTGAGTCCTTGGTTCAGATCAAGCCTTTTCCCTTGATCATAGCTGGAGCGCTTTATCTACCCACCTTTTGTAAGTTCAGAGAGGTCCTAGGGATCCCCTGGGAACCACCTTCTGATTAAGTTGGCAGGAGCCTGTGGGGCTCAACTTGTAGCAGGAGCATGAGCCAGGCTCTGTGTTTTGGGTAGGAAAGGATGGGAGCACTGAGACGTCTCAAAGCATTAATTTCCAAGATGTATATCCCCATCTGGTCCCTCTTCATCCACAGGCCCAGGAGACCCTGCAGTCTTCCTATTTATGGGGTGGTTGCATGTTCCCTTCCCTCCCACCACAGTGTGAGCAAGCAGCATCTTTTTGCCTCTGCTGGCAAGTGCAGCTGGAAAATCTTCAAATTGATTAGATAGTAACAAAGGTAAACCTGATGGCCTTAAAGCCCTCTCTGCCTCATCACCATGGGGATCTTCTTTTTTTCTTTTTGTTCATCCCAGCTCTTCCTACAGTTGCTTGCATTCCCAGGCAATAAAGGTCTCTTTTCTTCCCCACACTAGTCACCACAGAGGTATTTCTTTGAATGCTTCTGGGAAGGGTTGGTGTGACTGTCCAGCTCCATCCCATGCTCCCTCTGTTGCAGTGTGCCACTGTCATTTGCACTGACCCCATTACTTAGTTTCTGCTACTGACCCATTCCCAGACAGCTTTGTCTGGAGCCAGCAAGAATAGATGGAAATGAAAAGGTTTAGTATGTTATCTAAATGGTGTCTTTTCTGCATGCTTTGAATAAGACATCATGTGTGATGGGGTACAAATTTTAGCTGCATCTATTTCCATCAAGTTGATGGCCTGGATGTTAGCAGTTTCTCCGGCTTCCAGAATGGTCTGGGATTATGAAACATGACAGGGAAATCAAGCAGCTTACTGAGATGATGTTTCCTGGTTTCCATGGAGTAAAATTAGAAGAAAAGAGCAACTGCTTGCTGTGGTGGCCTGGTGAAAGAAGGCAGAGGCAGTCTAATAACAGCAAATATGACACGGAGATACAGCAAACATAGTGTGGGAAGTGCTGAGAACAAATTCAATCTATTTTAGATACAAGTTCTAGGTTAAATGCAAGTGCTTTTTAGCAAAAAGGACTAGTGACTGTGAAATCTTCTTGAAAACAGAAACCATCTTCCAGTGAAGCAACAGTGTCCATAGGTTTATCAACCCTCTGCATATTTAATAATCCAGTTAAAATGATGTCTGTGGGAACACAGTCCCACTGGGGAAGACATGTACCTTAGTTCTGGGGATTTGCCTGCGGAGGGACAAACACCATGAGCTGAAATTATCCCACTTGGAACAGCGGCAGTGGTTCGCAACCTCCAATGGGGGGACTGCCTGTCCCTGAGGAGCGCTCGCAGATGCAGGAGGTTGTCACAGATGGAACCACTTTGCCGAGGCATGTGGATCAGATTCAAATAAAACCCTGGATGTTGTTGACCAGCATGTGACAGAACGATCACACTGATCCCGGCAAGGTTCCTAGTGATGTAGTTAGTGCTAACAATGCCCGAGAAATAAAAAGATTGGGTCTGAGCCAAGCACTGAGTAATATCTCATTGAATCCAGATGTTCCTGTTGTTACATAGAAGTTTGGCACTCTTAATCCTGCAAAACATTCTCCAAATTCAGGCCTCTGGTCTCAGTGCACATGTGAGGGGCTCTTGAGTGAAAAGCTTAACACGCTAGTGCGTGCAGGCTGTAAAGCACATAAGATGTTACCAAAATCTGAATGCAAATCGTATGCCAGACAACTACCAGTTTGTGTTCTGAGCTCCTAAAACTGATGTTATTTAGAGATCCAGCCAAGAATCAAGAATGCGCAACCTGGCATCCTGGAAGAACGTGCGTAAGGGTTCAAAAGCAATGTGTTGAGTTTATGATTTTTGTTTTTAATCTTGCTTTCATGAGCTGAGAAAGATTAGATTTTGCATCCTGTCATTTCCTGAAGGAAGAATTTGGTTGCGTGGTAAATACAGGGATGATTGTTAAACTCACGGGACCTACAGGTTTGATTAACTGTCACTGAAAAGCTCTATATCAGAGACTCCTTGAAAAATTGAGAATGAAATGAATGATGGTGTTTGCCTGTGTTGAAGGATGCTGTCCCCGGGTTCCTTCAATGTTCAGGATGCAGATTCAGAGGGAGAGGGATGGATCTGCTCACATCTCAGGCAATCATGAGCCCCAGCAAGGAAGTGTTTTTCACCAGCCCCTGTGGCATTACCCAACACTGCCGTGATATATAGAGCAGGGCACATGAAATGCATAGAAAACCTGGAGCTGCAGGCAGAGATGATAATCTAGTAGTGTGGTTTTTCAAGGATGGGATATCTCTCAAATCCTTCTGTCCTTCTTGCATTACAAAACTGAATCACCAAAGAGTATGTATCTCAACTTAAAGGAGAACTATCATTGCAGTGTCAGGTGCTTTGGACATTGCATTATTCAGATGGAGTATATCAGGGTAGATCCAGAAGAAAAGGCAGTGCTAGGTTAACAGTTGGACTTGATGATCTTTAAAGGTCTTTTCCAACATAAACGATTCTATGATTCTATGAAATCTCCTTTTGAATCACTACTCAGATCCTAAGGATTATCCAGGGGCAGAGCGAAGGTGATCGTACTGTCTATGGAAACCATACGCTCATTCTTAGTAGGACCTCCTCTAATGCAGAAACTCCTATACCTGTGGCAGAGCCTAAGATCCCTGCTCAGGGATGGTGGGCTTCAGGTGGATTTTGAAACAACTCATTCTAGATGGATGGGCAGGGGTGAGAAATAGATAATTTCACATCATTACATTTTGTAGTTCCTCCAGAGGTGAGCTTTAGGTCTCTGGTACGTAACTGCCAAAGCTGAGAAAAGAGCTGTAGGGTAGCATTCAGGTGAAGCGTGCTGATGCGAATCCTCATTCAGCACGTCCGCACAGGAAAAACCTGAAGGAGCAACATTTCTTTTTTGGCCTAGCATGATACAACGGACTGAACAACTTTTTTTCAAGGTGGTCAATAAGTCTTGAAGGTGTGGAAGCAATGCAAAGGGATTAATGACACTACTTGAATTGCTGGGGAGGCTGCATGAGCCCTTGATATCAGTTTGTTTGCATAGGAAACAGACTACAATGTGTTGTTGTTGTGGCATACTATAGCAATTAGCCTGAACAGTCCTGAAAGTACCCTGGTAAACCCCAGACTGAATGTTATATTTGCCAGAGTGGAGCCCCTGAAAAAATCAGCTGTTACTGGCCTGTAGCATTCCCCCAAGGGATGTGGCTCCTTTGCTAGAGGGAGGGATTTTAACCCTACCTGAGTATGTCTGCATTGCTCATGGGGCTAGGGGCGTAAAAAGCAAGTGGAAACAGGTTAAAGGTCCTGTTTGGGTCTGCGTCCTGGTGGCAAGTCTGGGATGTGCTGCCCTGCTCTGCCTGAAATGCCCGTGTTGGGTATTTGAACAGGGGTCAGTCAGAGGCAGCGGCTGCGAGCCACCGCAGCGGGGAGCGGTGGACACAAGCCAGTTGCCAGTGCCAGCCCTGAGTGGGGGACCCCCACTCTTTTCCCTGGTGGTCCTTCGGTAGCAATCATGTTTCAGTGTGCATCTCTTAGCACACGCCTTCACCTTTGCCACTAAATGCTGCGGAGAAGAGACTTTCTGTGTGTGACTCAGACCTCTATTTGGGGTAGGGATGTGCAGATGGATACTGGGGGCATCTTCTTCTCTGATGCACATAGATATTACCCCACTGGCTTCAGTAGAGCTACTCTGACTCCAACCTGGTGACAGCCTGGCTCAGGGTCTCTTAGGACTAGGAAGGTTTTCTCTGGCTCTAGACATGCCATGGCACGTCACAAGTTTCCTGGGCGCATTTTAAAATGCATTTCTTTCTACCGCAGAGGACAACAAGGTGCTTGGCGAGGCAGCCTGACCTGTCCCCCGCTGCTGCCCATCTCCCCGAGCCCGGGGGTCAGTGCTGTGCTGCCGGACGGCACTATGTGCTCTGGCCCGTGCTGCTTGCTCACGCTTGTCCCTTCATCCTCCTCCCAGGTGGTGTATTTCACAGCTACGTTCCCATACCTCATGCTGGTCGTTCTGCTGATCAGGGGAGTTTCCCTGCCTGGGGCGTCCCAGGGAATCCTGTTTTACCTTTATCCAGACCTCAGTCGCCTTGGGGACCCCCAGGTAAGGTGGAGGGGGGCACCGAATGGCTGAGCTGTGCTTGCATGGGTGCCTGTGGCTGTCGTCTCTCTCTCCTTTTCCTTTTCTCACTCTCTTTCTTCCAATTTCTTCTTTCTGTCTCCTCTTTTTCCCTTCTGTGGGCATAAGGCAGGGCTGTGATATTGGTGTGTACTCTGACGGTCCCCGTGCTCTCTCAGCCTTGGCCTTCACCTGTGCTGTTACTGTATTTTCTAGTCTGAGTTGAGTCTGAGTTGCCCAGCGGCGTGGGAAGTGGGATTTAACCCTTCATCACGAGTGGCGCCAGCTGTCCCCCTGCTTTCTTGGGGAGACTCCTCTGCCGCGGAGGCAGCCGGTGCATGGAGTGCCACTCTGCACCATGCCGGCAGCTCGCGGGGATGAGCCCTGCTCCTGGCGTACTTGTTCTGGCTTCTCTGGAAAGCATGCCAGGCGTATGGATGGCGGGAGCTGTGGCATACTGCAGCAGCAGTCCCCAGGACCTGGCTGCACTCCTCGCTTCCCGTCCCTGGTGAGAAATTCCTGCCTGTCTGACAGGAGGGTCAGCGCCCGACTGCTGCTTTTAATCTCTTTGGGACAAGTTCTTCCACGTTAAATCCTGGCTCCAGCTGAGCTGCTGTACCAGCCTTTGTGTGAAGGTGTTTCCAAAGGAGATTAAAGGGTGCCTGCCTGGAAAATAGGCCAGCAAAACCCCTTTGTAACCCCATTAACTCTTTCTGGTCTAGCCCCAGTGCTGCTTCGGTTATTAATTTTGCAAACGGGGGCATAAATGCTGGGAGAGGAACAGCTCTGGCTGATCCTGCCCCCCCGATGGAGAAGAAAGGATCCCTGTTCCCTGGGGGGGTGGGTAGCAGCGTGTCAGGGCATCCCTGGGACCCGCCTGTGCCACTGGTGCGGTGTGGCTCTGTGCAAGTCAGTTTGACTTATGGCTTCCGATCTGGGGAGCTAAACACGAGTGTCCAGTTTCCAGCTCTAGGCAGTCTGGTGTTTATCATGGGAAGGACTCAGTTCCTGCTCAGCTTTCTGGAAGTCACTCTCTGGTCAAGGCTGCGCCTGAGCAGGGGGTGAAAAACCTCGTTTTACAGCGTCGGCTGCTCTCTTGCTCTCTTGGTTTGCCTGTGGACAGGAGGTGGGTAGGACAGCTGCTGCCTCAGTGTGAGGGTGCAGCGGATTGCAAAGTGAGGACAGGTCTGCGTTTGCAGTGTTTGTGGCTCCATTCGTGCTCATGAGGTGCAAGAGACTTACAAAATGAAATAACATTTTCGAATGGTGCTCATTCACTTATGAAAAGTCCTGTTGTTACTGTGGTTGTGTCGCCCAGGGGACTGAATTAAACCACTTCAGGCATGGCATGGTTTTGCTGGTACTAGCTATGTCCTCATTAGGTCTATCCTGGCAAACTTTTCCAATTACAGCTTGAGCTTTAGAAGCGCAGCTTCCTTGCAGCCTGGAAAATGCTAATGTGCTGGTGGAAAGGGAGAGTAACCCTTCAGAGCAAGAGGATGGCTTATCCTCAACGGGGGGAGGAAAACTTGCTTCTCCCTCCCCACTCCATCATTCCCCAATGAATGCTTCACTTCTGCGGGAGAAAAGCAGGAGTTGGTAACAGTGGTTGCCTTCCTCCAGCGTGCTTTAACCTTCCTAGTGAACTGGGTAGCAGGGCTTGAGGTTTCTCTTCTGTTTTCCCATCAGAGAGGGAAGGGAAGGGTTAGTGCCCCAAGCCCCTGACGTTCGTGGCTGTGCCCCCCTCTCTCTGTGGAGGGACAGCGTGAGTCCTGCCAGCCCATCGGGGCCAAGTCAATTATAATTGATTTGTGCTTAGAGGACGGCAAGCTGTAATTGTTTACCCGCAATCCTTCACTGCCCAGAAAGATGGAAGATTCTTTAATGCCTGGGAAAGGATTCTGGAAATTAAAAAAAAATTTTAAAATACCCTCTCCAATCTAAGCCTTATGATAAGGCATCTCAAGGGGAGGTTTAAACAAAGGGCAAACCACATACAAGGAGACAAAATCAAAACTCCTTTAAAGTCTATGAAAAACTAGGTGAAAAAAGGGGATGAATTATTTAGCAGATTCTACCAGAGAAGCAGCAGCAGCCGAGATGTGATGAAGTGTCAGAATATCAGACTGGTATGTGGAAATCATTGCTTTTCACCTGCCAAATGACCTTGGACAGAACTGGGAAATCCTGCCTACGAGAGCTCAGGCTAGCTGATTGACGGTGGTCTCTTTTGGTCATGAAGTCTACAATGCCCTAAATCTTCCTGCACCTTCATTTGCTAAATCTATTAAATGCTTATAATTAAAATGGTAAATAAAATGCATTTGATAGGTAGATCAGACTATACAGAGAAACTGCCAAATAAAAGTTTTGAATAATGAAGTCCAGTTCTGCTCAAATACAAGCAGATAGCAGCAAAACTGTTGAAGAGATCATCTGTTTTGAACTGTGTGCCCCCAAACTAAAAAATCCAAAAAAGCAACCCTACAGTTTGTTTTTTATTTGTATAATATTTGGTATTATGTTGTTAGCATGCCAACCATTACTAGGCCCAATTTTTTTTCCCCCTCCTTGATTGCATTTTCTGTGCTCCAGAAGGTTCCTACTTATTTCATAGCACGGGTTGTACTTTAGCTGAAAGGGGGTCTCGGGGTTGTTCACCATCTCCACTTTTGATCACTCTGCCCTTTGCAATTATCTTTGCAGCAATTTTATCAATTGTTTATTTCAGTAGATAACGATGGGGATTTAAAGATATGATTAAGGAGATGGATGCACAGTGTGATCCACTAGCGGGAAGCTGAGATGAGAGGAATTCAGAGTAGAAATAAGGTTTAAGTGTGGGAAACTTGTCATTAGAAGAACTTTTCTCAGGCCCTGGCAGGCTCTCTGTTGCTTGATGCTTTCATACAACAAAGAGGCACCGTTTTAATAGACAGATTTAAAGAGAGGACTGATGGGCTTGATGCAGAAGGTGCCGGCTGTGTGTTTGGGTTTGCTTTAAAAAGAAGAAATGTAATGGTCTCCTTTTACTCTGGTATCAAGTCGCAAGCAATTTTAGCTAAATTTCATTAGATTTAATGAGTGAGAATGGAGAATGAGTTAAATTCAGCAGCCTCTGAGCATATCCCTCTCTGGAAAAGCAGCAAATGTTTCTTAAAACCTCCTACTCCTGTTTTCCTCTTGAAATTTCCAGAAAACCCACCACCTTGCTGTATGTGCTTGTACTTTATCCAGCCTTTACATAAAGGAAGAACTTTTTGTGATGAGCTGCTTTCTATCTGGTCCAGGCTAGCCAAAGGCCCCGGCGGGGGCTGTGCCCCTGGTCCTGGGGGCAGAGAAGCACTGGTGGTGCCGAGGACCGGCAGAGGACATGCAGCCCTGGGGACACCCTGTAAGCAGTCCCCACCGCTGCACCGGACACCCGACCCTGCACAGCACCGTGCTGGGACACCTTGACTTGCTCTGCGCGGCTAAATTCCGAGCATTACCTTCGTTGAACCTCTGCTTCTTGTTGTGTCTCCCTCTCTCATCTGCACTACTTTTTAAATAACCTTCCCTACATCCCTCTTACTTTCTTTCACCCATTTCCCTGGCGGTTGCTTTTTGGAGCAGCATTTGGCCCTGCAGAGTCCCCACAGGCTCCTGCTTCCCGATGGATGCGGCAGGAAGGGGAGGCAAGAGATGAAGGTGCCCCCAGCTCTTCAGGGGGCTGTCTGCTGTGCCTGCGGCTGGAGAGGGAGGCTGCCGGGGTCCGGCTCATGGTTTGCACCCGAGCAGCTCTTGCTGCCCAAGCTGTGCTGAGGATAAGCCCCTCGGGCCACCGCAGGGAGGACGGGAGGTGCGTGCATCTTGCAGGGCTGTGACCTGCTGGGCTAACCGTGGGCCCCCGTAGCCACGCTGGGGAGGGGGACAGAGCCCCCACATCCTCTCCAAATTCAGGCCCCTCCTGCTGCTGCTCCATGGCCAGTGAGAGCTGCTGCTACCCAGCAAGAGGGGAGGGCGACTGTGGGTCTGCTAAATATTATTTGTTCCCCTTATTTATTTTCTTCCCAGCAAGCCTTTGACTTGACCCCGCGCGCTCCGTTTGCGCTGTCGCCGGCCCCCCGCTTCCCCTTTCTGAAGGCGAGCCTGTTTGTTGTCGTGCCGGAGGGCAACCCGCTGCGCCGGTGCGCGGATGCCTGTGCTGGCAGGGCTGCTGCTGGCACGCTGCGCGCGCTCCCGCCGCGGGGCCCCGCGCCCCCCCCCGCCCCGGCAGAGGGTCTGCGCGCGCGGGCACCGCTGCTGTCCTTGCCGGGGGGGCGGAGGGCGGGCGCCGGGCAGCAGGGAGGGAGCGCTGGCAGCTCCCGCAGCGCGTCGGAGGGGCTCGGTGCCGGCGCCCTCTCCTCCAGTGCATCTGCGTGGGGTGAGCCACAGCTGTATTTACCTCCTCCTCCCCCTGCCAGGCCTCTCAGCAGCCCTGCCGGCGTGGGACACGGGTGGCCAGCCCGCCGCGGCCGCGCAGCCCTGCTGAGTCTGATCTCAGCGCTGACATAGCAGGGAGGAATAAAGCCGTCTTGCTGTCCGCCCGCAGTCCGTGGGGCAAGGGGGACTGTAAAGCCTGGCTTCCCGGGCAGCGAGGAGCATCCCTCACCCCTCCGCACCGCCCTGGGGCAGGCAGCTGTGCTCTTCAGGACGAACCAGAAACCTGTTTGTTTTCTTGTGGTGTTTACAGAAACCCAGCGGTGGGAGGGCTCCCCGCGTGTAAACCGTCCCTGTGGGTCGGTGGGTGCCCCAAGGTGTGGGGGTTACATGAGGTCGGTGCTCACTGGCAGGGCATCGAGGGGCCCTTGAGTGCTGGCACTGGGAAACAAAGACTCCATCCCTGATTCTTAAGGAGCCCAAGGACGTATTTTCCAAGCTGCTGGGGCTTGGAGCTGGGAACGTGACGCTTGGCTGGGCATAGGGCGGGCAGAAGGACCAGGAACAATTTATGGAAATGTCAGTGGCTCGTTTCCTGCCTCCTGTCTCCCGGGATAAATGAGGATGAGGGAAAGCATTGGCCTGGGCTGTGCAGCATGGCGGTGGGCTCTTTGTAGCAGAGCCCAGGGCCGCACAGCACTGCGCTGTTGTAGTGCTGTGGGACATGGACTGGGTCTCTGGGCTGGGGCCAGTGGGCCAGTCCTGAATGAAGGGAGAAAGACAATAATCTGGAAATGGTGCCCTGGGCGTCTTGAGGTGAAATCTTAGGAATCAAGATCTCCCCTTTTAAGGCTGGGCTGAAGCGACGTGTTTGTATGGTGCAGTGGGTGGCTGGTGGGTAGCACCAGTGCCCCAGGCTGAGCTGTGAGCCATGATGGTGGGTGCGAAAGAAATGCTGGTTGAACTGTAGCTCAAGACTTGAGCGGTTTTTGCTCTCTGCTCTGCATTACGCCGAGCGTAAACCTCCATGCAGCATGTACCAGCTCCGTGCTGTATCATCTCTGCTTGCTGATGGGGACAGTTCGGTGCTTCTCAGCGTGGCACCTGTATTTGATGTATGGCATGCACTGGAGTTCAATAACATTGTGCTCGAAAATGGTCTTTACTGTTATTTCTAAGTGCTTTGAGATCTTCCTAAGGAAGGCTCTGTTTCAGTACAGGGGACTATTAAATTCCAGTACATGTAATAAAACGAACATTGCTGAGAAAATTAAGGGGCAAAGGGATATGTCCTCTTATAGGCCATAACCATCTTGGATAACTGCAGCTCAGGTGTGAAGGCTTTGGCTAAAAACAGAGAGTAGGAGGTTATTACAAACTGGAGTAAACAACATGTTCAAGGAAATTGAATTATGAACTAAATAAACTGGATGGCTTAGAAAACTGCAGACAACAATCAAATCAAAATACCCATGCTGCCAATGTGCCAGTGAAATCTGAATAGGATAAACTTTACCAGTCTCTTTGGGAGCAGTGGCCGGAGAACAGCAGCACACATTTATCTGCAGGGGAAAGAGAACCCTGCCCGACCCCAGCGAGCCCCTTTAGTCAGAGTGGAAATATTAAAATAATGAGAGGCTGTTGATCAGCAGCACAGGGGGGAAAGGGGGGTCTTGGAAGGGCTGAAAAAAATATTTCTCTGAGTCACCGCAGGGAGAGAAATGAGCAGAGGCAGCAGGTTGGGGAGGAAGATTTGGGTTGTTCTTTCCTGAAACGAGTGGTCTGTGTAGCCCCCAGGAGCCCGCAGGGCTGGGTGGGCAGTGGTGCTTCTTGTGAGGGGCTTGAGGAGGAGGGTGGATCACAGATGGGCTGAGGCCCCTTCCGACCTCAGTGATCCTGCAGTCCTGGGATTTGCTGCTGCTGCTCGGCTCCATCACTAGTGGGTCAGGAGCACCCACGGCATCAGTCTTGTTGCATTGCATTCCATTGACCCCCAAGCAATTTGGGAACTGCCAGGGGGCTGGGAAGGACACAAAGGTGGCTTGGTCTTTGGCCCAAGAGCTGCAGTAACCTTTTAAAATGGGAAATAAAGTGCATGCAGCCTGAGCTGGTGCTCACAGTCATGCTGACTAAGTAGGATCATAAGCTCTGCAAGCCAATCTTAGCTTTATTTACAGTTTCAGCCACAGGCTGCCTTGCTTCAAATGGGAGCATATAGTAAGGCAGGTCCTATATTCCCTAAAGAGACCCCTTTGGGGTTGGGCTCCCACACAGCCCAGTGTGCACCCCACGGGTGTTGTGTTGGGCAGAGCAGGCAGCAGAGCAGGGACCCCACAGACCCCACGTTGGTCTCTGCTATACAGCCAAGGGTATCACTGGGTTTTAGAAATGAGCCACTTCATAAGCCACAGAGCTAATGAAGCTTGGTGTCTTGATATTTGGCTTCTACCAATGGCTGGTAAAACACCAGTTCTTTTCCTGCCCCTGGGACATTTCTCATGTCTCTTGCTTGTGTGATTTATCTGATATTTAACACTGGTTGACTCTTTCTCCCTGTAGCTTTCCACTCAGTGGGGGATGCTGAGTTCCTGTCTTTCTCCTGTTCCCTGGTTGTTGTGAAATCCGTAGGTAGTTCATATCCTTGAGGATTCTACCAACTGTTAAATCTGGTTGAAACTTGCCAGGTGGGTCCAATGTTATGGCAAGCATGGGGTAGGCAGTCTTGTTATCTTGACAAATTGAACTAAAAGGGCTCCAAAACCCATGAGAGGGTGTGATTCAAGCTCAGATTTGATGAAAAACCAGACCTCTAACAATGAACAGCAAAATAAAAGGCAAACCTAACAAAACATTTCACCCCAATCTGTGCAAAGATGCTGACATTATTGATACAAAGGTGTCAGCTCATCCAGCTCACCTCAGTGCCTTGCTGTGCCTAAAAAGCAACGGAGAAGTGAAGGTTGTACCCTTACTGCTCACAAACACAGTGATGCTTTAGGAATTAATTAGAAAAAGGGCTTTGTTTTTTTTCTAATCTTTTTGAAATGCAAAAATGGACTAATACCCTACTCTCTAAACCCACCTCCCCACGCAGGTCCTCCAAAAAGAGTAAAATACACCAAGGTTAATTACTTTTCCAATGTCCCATTGCCTCAAACTAGCTGTCCCAGTCCCACCTCACCGCTTGTCCCTTCACATTCTACAAATCAGAGATTTGATCTGACTTCCTGTGAAATTGTGAACGGGGCTTCCATGGCCCTAAGAGAAAGTGGTGGGGCTGCACATTAGCAGAGTTGCTTGCAGGACAGTCAGGGAGAGCAGTTTCACCAGATGTAGCCCTAGCTAGCCCTAGCAGCACTTCGCTTTATCTCCCTGCGGACCGCGCTGCTGGGTGTTGCAGCGGTGGGCAGGGAGATGATTTGTTCTGTGCAGCTGTCCCTTGAGCTAAAAGCAGAATTTCCTCCAGAAAATCACAGCTAATGGGATCGTAACATTCCTTTGTAAGACCCATTGACTTAGGAAGGAGAAGTAAATATGAAACAAAACCTCTGACCACATGATTGCTCTTTGGCCAGTAAGGAAGAGGAAAGGCAGAACCATGCATTGGTGAGGGTGGCCTCAGCAGCAGGGGTGGTTGGGCAGGTGCTGCCCAGCTGACCATTGCCTCAGGACATGAGGTCTTGGCTGACAGGTAAAGGTGTGATTTGGAATCATCAAAACCGCTGTGGTGCTTTCCATTGACTTCTGTTCTTCTCGGAGGGGATCCTGGGGCAAGGCTAGTATTTGTCCGAGAGCTCGCCAGCACTGCTACTCTGGGGAAGGAGGGTATAGCCAAATGGAGGCTTTTCTCATTAAAGTTCTCCCAGTAACACTTTTCTTCTGCTTTTCTTTCCTGACTAACTTCTCTTTTGTCTCTAGAATGTGGCTGCCCTTCAGCATTGGTTGAATGATTGTCTTATCTCTATTTTATAAACCCCTTAGGAAGAAAGATCTTAGAAAACAGCGTTTAATTAATAATCTTTGTCATTACTTCATTCCTCACTTGGTTCCTGCTTTTGCTGTTCTCTGCAGAAGGCAGTGTCAGTGGCTGCATTGGCGACTGCACACAGCTAGGCTTTCCGACCAAATTTGGCATTGACAAATGTCAGCCTCGGAGCACTGGGACATGTTATTGACAGTGAGAGTGAAGTGGAGTTCAAAGGCGCCTCCTGGGACTAACAGTGTTCTTGTATTTTCTTTTAGGAGCTGTCTTTTGCAAACAACTCTGCTTATTTCTAGTACTCCTCTCCTCCTGAGTTAATTTTCTTTTAAGTTTTGGAGCCTTTAAAATAGGTCTTGGAGAAAAGGGCCACCACCAGAAGCTGTGCCACCCAGTGGGAGACCAGGCTTGCCCAAATCAAGTCTCCCTCCTCTGCTAGCAGAGGGCTCCTTCAGCTCTTGTGGAAAGTGTTCATTTGGTCTCTCACTGCTGGGAGGCTCTGCAGAGTCACAGGGTTCTGCAGATTTGTCCAAGGAAGAAACAGATGATGATGAAGAGCTATACGTGCTGTGGGTTTGCAAGACTCCCGGCACATCCCTTCCCTTCCCTTTAGCACTCTTAGCACCCCGTGGGTGCCTCACTGAACACTGTAATTCCTGGCACTATATAACCTGCCCCTAGAAAAGGCTTGTCTAAATGCTGGGTATTGCTGACCTCCTGATCGCTGGCCTTTCTGTTGGTTACAGCAGCCTCTGGGGCTCTGTCTCTTCGCATCCGTGCAGTGTCTGCGCTCTGTGCTGACCTTGTCTTCTCACCTGTGTTTGCATCTCCCTTGCAGGTCTGGATGGACGCAGGCACTCAAATCTTCTTTTCATATGCAATTTGCCTGGGATGCCTGACAGCTCTGGGCAGCTATAACAAATACCATAACAACTGCTACAGGTAACTGAGCATGGCTCTGCTGCCTAGAGCCTTCCCCTCCCTGAACATCAGTGCACATAGGCTGGTGAACTGCTGGAGGCTACTGGCTTTTTGAAGTGTCGTGTTTTCTGTTTCTACCCAAGGTGTAAGAAAACTCTTTCCAGGTGTTTTCTCTTCAAATCCAGCTCTCTGTGCTTTCTACCCAAGGGAACTTTCTGTCCATGTCATGGATGACAAATCCCCTCTTCCTTATCAGCTGAAACCCAGCAAAGTCAGATCCTCTTCACTAGCTTTGTGACCCCAGCTGACACCCCAACCTCCCCTATTACATGGGTGCATGAGTAGCCATAGGGGAAGCAGAGCTGTGAGATCTAATGGCTCTAGACTGGAGTCCTTTCACCTTGTAATTTATCCTTCCTTGGTTCATTTGGACCTAGTGGTTTGCACAGTTGTCAGTGCTCTGCGTTCCTATGTGCTATCTATGGTCTACATATAAGCCTGCAGATATGACTTCCGTTTCTTGCGTACTCTTCCCGTGCTGGACTGCCCTTGAACAGAGATAGGCCAAGTTGCCAAATAGAATCAGGCTGTCAAGGTGAAGTGGTCAGCTGAAAATAAACTCATTTTGCTGTAGATGTATCTAGCATCTGGGGCTGCATCCCCAGGGGTAAAAAGCTAGGGTGGGTGGAAGAGGCCACCTCTAGGTAAAACTACCCACCTCAGTTCCCTCCCTTTCTCTGCTGACCATGTTGCTCCTGGCACTGGGTTCTCCCCCCATCTTTTAAATTCAAAATTGTGGTTGTTGCCATGGAAGGTCCAGTCAGACCACTGGCTACATGGTCCTTGCTCGGCATCTTTCTCTCTCTTCACCTTAGGAGAAGTTCACTCCTGCTGTAGGGATGCCTCTCCAACAGCAGCTGGGCTGGGAGTCCTCTTCCTTTTCATGTCCCTTCTCACAGATGGAGTTTTGAGAGAAAAAGCTTTAGGAAAAGAGGAGATAATGGATCTGTCTCTGGCCTGCTGCATGTCCTTGGGCATTAGCCCTTTGCATCTCCAGTCTTGATGTGTAGCATGAAGATGATGACAGGGGCTGCTTAGCAGCAAGGTTTTTAAGAGCTTCTGTAACTGTAGCTGGGAGATGCTGTAGAAAGGCGAGAGATGTCTGTTTGCACACAGGTCCTTTATACTATTTGGCTTTGGTAGGGAAATTGTTCTTAGTTTTGGTGTCAAACCTCTGATCAACCTGTTCCCAGACATGGACCCAGTTTTAATGAGTCGGTCCTGTGCTCTGCAGCCTTGGTTTGCCTAGGAAGACAGGACGAGGCTTTAACAGGGCAGAGGGACACCAGCATGGTGACCCACTCAGTTATCCCAGGCCAGGTGTAACCATTGGTGACCTGGAGGAGAAAAGGATGCGGGCAGGAGGAACCATTGTTCGTATGGCAGCAGTCCAAGATGGTGCCAAATGGCATAGACCATTTCTCGCTTTTTGGGACAGTAAGGGATATCATCAGGACTCCCTGGCTCCCTTTCGGGTGAAAATCTGGAGAGACCTCATTGCTCTGGCCATTTCCTGCATGTTACCCTCCACCACGACACCCCTTTCCACCTGCCAGGTGACTGGAGAGCACCTCCCAGCCCATGCCTTTCCAAGGAGGGTTTGACCTGTCATGCCTACATCTAGGGGAAAGAGGAAGAAACACCAGGAAGGAAGAAGAACTATTTGAAATAAATGGGAATTTGTATAAAATTACTGAGAATATAATTTGAGTGGAGAGCAGACAGTTTATACCAACTGGAGAAATGAAGTTCTGGTGTGGGCTTCCCACTAGGTTAGCTGATCTTGGTGGAGCGTGACCCTCCTTACCAGCCACGAGATTCGTGGGGACTCACCCTGCAGGCCTCTTTCAGTCTCTCCTGCCTTAGAAACCAAGTGCAAAGGCAGAGCAAAGGTGTTAGGTGCTGTACAGTCCTTGACAATGCAAAGAGCTGTGCTTTGGAAGGCATAATCTGAATTTGTACTGTGTAGTGGCTCTGCGTGAACTGTACTTTCTCTCTAGAAATGGTTGCAGACCGTTAATAGATCTAGTTAATGTGCAGGGAGGAGCATGAAGCCCCCAAAACACTAGATACCTAAGGACTGATACAGAAAATCACACTGGTTTTGCAGAGTATCATTTATTAAAGTCAGAGCGGGCCATGAAATGCCAGAAGAGGTATGTCCAGTTTGGTTCAGAATATCTTGGAAAGATGCTGCAAATGTTATTGTTGTCCCCAGGGTTGCAGTCACAAGAGGACTAGGGAGACTGGAGCGTGAAAAGGAATTGGATAGATAAGAGATGTTTAGTTTAAAGAGTAGATGGATGAGAATGAGATGAAACAGAGACAAAAGGGAATAGATCAGAGAAAATAAATTGGATGGCTCTGTTCAACTTTTTCTCATATTGCAAGGACCAGGGGATACCTAGTAGTGCTGAGAACCAAGAAGATTATAACTGGTCTGAGAAATCTATTAAGGAAAAAAACCATGCCCCCTTCTCAGACAAAAATAATCTCTGGTACACTCTGCTACAGGAGGGACCTGGGGAGAGAGAGGAAAAAAGAAAAAAATCAGGCATTTAGATGTGTAGCAAGACTATCTCATGAGCAAGGAGCTTAGGTGAGGAACGCATCTTTATGCTGTCCTTGGAGAAGGCTTTGCCTGAGGGAGATCCTGCTATGTTGCCCACCCTGGGGCATCCTCCTGCAGCTCCTGGTGCTGAGCTGAGACGTGAGGGTGCTGGGAGAGAGGCCCTGCTGTGGGCACAGTGGCTGGGGCAGGAGAGCAGGTGCTGCCCAGAGGGGCTGCCTTGGGATGTGGGTCATACCTGAACCCCCTACCTGGCTGATGCTGTGCCCCCTCCTCCCAGGGACTGCGTGGCCCTCTGCTTCCTCAACAGCGGCACCAGCTTTGTGGCCGGCTTTGCCATCTTCTCCATCCTGGGCTTCATGGCAGGGGAGCAGGGCGTGCCCATTGCTGAGGTGGCCGAGTCGGGTGAGTGGGGCTGTGGTGGGACGGGGCCACGGGGGTGCTGCTGTTTGCCCCCCCTCAGCAAGGGGAGCATGCCCACAGGATACCCACCCTGGGGCAAACGGTATTGCAGCTGCAGGTTCCCATCCTGGCGGGTAGCTCTGCTTTCTGCCTCCAAAAACCAGGGAGAAACAAATGCACGCTCGTGAAAAGTTATGATGCAATGGCCATGTCTTGAGGTCAATATAAGTCACTATAAGGGTCAGAGTTAGGGTTAGGCAGCTGCTGTCTCTCGATGGGGTTTGAGGTGCCTGCATGGCATACACCCAGGCTTGTGCTGTGCTCCCCTGGGCTCAGAGGCTTTCCCTGGCTCCCAGCCTTCGCGTCCGCGATGCAGGCAGAGCTTGCTGTGCCCCCTTTCCCTCGCATCCTGCTGGGCTCCTCCACCCTTCGAGAAGCCTGGGTTTCATGCACAGTGCTGGTATAACTGGAGCGAGAGGCTGCATAGCTGCAGGCTGTGTCTTGGCCGGGTGGCTGCCTCAGGCGGGTCTGCATCAACTGTGCCATGCTGCTCCCACTGCCATGCCGCTGCCCGCTCTGAAAGCCCTTCTCCCCGCAGGGCCTGGCCTGGCATTCATCGCCTACCCTCGGGCTGTGGTCATGCTGCCCTTCTCCCCGCTCTGGGCGTGCTTTTTCTTCCTGATGGTTGTTTTGCTGGGACTGGATAGCCAGGTAAAGACACAGGTGCAGGGCAATTCCCTGTCAGACAAAAGCCACCGTCCCTTCGGGACAGGCTTGAATTTGGCTGAGTGGGGGGCAGCGGGGCTGGGGACCTGGTCAGGACAGGATGACGGAGGTGGGATCTCTGCTCTTTGCAGTTTGTCTGCGTGGAGAGCCTCGTCACAGCTCTTGTGGACATGTACCCCACCATCTTCCGCAAGAAGAACCGCCGGGAGACCCTCATCCTGCTGGTCTCCGTCCTCTCCTATCTGGTTGGGTTGGTGATGCTCACAGAGGTATTTTGGGCTCAGACCACCTGCACAGTGCTTGCTGGGTCTGAGTGCCCCCCTGACAGAGGGGGGCGTGGCGGATGGTGGGGTCAGTGCTGGGGCTGAGAGCTTGCTGGTGAGCCCCATCCTGCTGCACAGTGCCTGGGGGAGGCTGCCCTTCCCTCTCTGTGGTGTTCGCTTTTTCCCTTCCAGCCCTCACCCCTTGTGCCAGTCACAGTCCGCACACCTCTCCTGCCAAGACTGATAATTGGAGCTCTGGACAGCCCATAGTTTGGTTATAGATTTATCTTTACATGAGCCAAACCTTTACAGCTGTAGCCTGTTGCATGGTGAGGGGAGTCCCTTTATCCTCTTTCCTCCTGGATGGAGCTACATGAACACTCGGTGTAAGGAAACTTGGTGGGGCTGAGTGTGCCCCATATCTGTTACACTGATTTCCTATATATTCCCCTTGTTGTGATTAATTGCCTGGGAGTTAAACTGTTCTGGTTTAAAACCTTTAACTCCTCCTAGCAGTATTTGTGTGGGGATTGATGCTGCCATAATGCTGTTTGCATCTTCTGTTTTCATTTGGGCATAATTTTGCAAAAGCTGCCTTCGGTGTTGTACCTGCAGGCCCATTTTGTAGACAGCCTTGCAGACCTGGGCAGTGAAATAGCCAGGCTGCCAGCCTGTGGGCCCACAGCAACAGGTGCTTGCAAAATTGCATGCACAGCTACTTCTCTCTGCAAATTAGGAGGCTGCATTAAGTCAGATGCATTGTGTCTCTTAAGGGGGTTTCCACCCTCACTTCTAGCTACGAGAGTTGCTTCATTTTTGTCTTGTCCTAAAATATCCCCACGATCCCTGGCAGTCATTGCCCTCCCCTGCCCTGCCCTGGAATGAAGGGTGGCAGAGACTCCAAAGAGCAGGGCTGCTACATGTCTCCATCAAGCCTTGAGCACTAGGGATGTGGCCTTTGCTGTTGGCTAAACCCCTGCCCTGGAGAGAGGAAGGTGCCTCCAGCGCTGGGGAAGATGTTGAGTTAGTTTGTTTCCTGCTCTGGCTGGAGCTCTTTGCCTGTGCCTGATTCCTCTCTCCTCTCTCCCTCCCCACCTTGCCTCACTGCCCGCTTGGCTCTTCCCAGGGTGGGATGTATGTCTTCCAGCTCTTTGATTACTATGCTGCCAGTGGCATGTGCCTGCTCTTTGTGGCCATCTTCGAGACTCTCTGCATCGCCTGGGTCTATGGTGAGTATGAACCAGGGGAGTCCCCAGCTCTGGTCTCTCAGGCTCTCGCTTGGTCCATCCTAAAAATGCTGGTCCATAGCTTCTCTTGGCAATCGCTTCGCAGTGCAAGGCAGACCTCTAAAACCCTTGCTTTGGTGCCCATGGACTCAGCTGGTGGAGGCTTCCTCACAGTAATGCCCTGCGGGATCTACTTGGCAGGTGTCCCCAGCATGTTCCTATGTTCTGCTTTTGAGGCCCTGCTTCCTTGGGACTTGGAGCTGGCTGGGAAATCTTTTCCCAGCCTGTGTATAGAGACGTCTGAGAGCCTGAAACATTTTTGAGAGCTATCTCTCAGCCTTGACATTCACAAGGAATGGGTAACACCTGTGTTTAGGTCCTAGCCTGAGAGATGCCAGCTGAGGGGCTGGCCCTGCTGACCCACCACACTGTTTTGGGGGGCAATAGGATGTTAATCCAGGATAAAGACTGAAGCTTCCACACTCCTGGTGAGCTCCCCGACTGGGCTGTTGGCTATGCTGAATCTGGAGAGCACCCGAACGGTGGTGAAGCAGGGCCCTGCTCGCCATCCTCCCCCAGACATGCAGATGTTGCTGCCCTCCTTCCCTGGTAGCAGTGAGGCATCCTTCCCCTCTTCTGCAGGTGCCGAGCGTTTCTATGATAACATTGAAGATATGATTGGCTACCGGCCATGGCCCATCATCAAATACTGCTGGCTTTTCATCACCCCAGCGGTTTGCATGGTGAGAGCCCACAGGAGGAGGAGCGGCTGTGGGGAGGGAGACAGGCAGAGCTGGGTGCCTCTGAGATAGCGATACCTACATATATACAGAGGGATGTGCATATGTATAGGGGGTTGTGTGGCCTATACTTTGGGAGCCTGTTGTTCTCTGTGTGTGTAGCTTTGGGGGCCAGGTGTGGGGCTAAACAACAAGGAGAGGAGCCTGGCTCAGTAGTGATAACAGTGTCTGCTGGTGGAGCGAGCTCCTTGCTGCCATGCCCAGTGCTGCACATGGGGGCTGTCCTAGCAAAGCTTGCTTGACTGGTGTCTCCTCTGTTGCTGTCCTGGGGAGCTCTTTGTTACCGTGAGACTCTGTGCAGGTGTGGACTCGCCAGGAAGATCTCTCTTGGCTAATGGTGTTGATTTTCTTCCTTTTTTTCTCTTGGTCTCTTCCACCTTGCCAGGCAACCTTTCTGTTTTCTCTGATCAAATACACTCCGCTGACCTACAACAAGAAGTACGTGTACCCATGGTGGGGAGACACCCTGGGCTGGCTGCTGGCCCTCTCCTCCATGGTGTGCATCCCTCTCTGGATCGTCTACAAACTCTCCACCATCAAAGGCTCCCTCAGAGAGGTGAGACTGGTGCTCTGGGATCAGGGCATGGGCTGTGCCTTGGTGTTGAAGTCCAGCCTTTCAGGGGGATCATTTGTGTGTTGCAGGTTAATAAGCAGGGAGCCTAGAATAAATTGATTGAATGAGTCCATTGCTATAACTGACTGTTGGTTTTATTAAGTTCTGGAGGGCTGCTCCAAGCTGGCTGTTACCTCTTGGTGCCCTTTGTTTATTGCTTCTGTCTCTTTGCAAGCGCCATTAGGAAAAAGTTCATTAGATGGAGAGGATAAAGATGATCTACAGTGCCTCAAATCAGTTTGGAGGCTGCCCTTGACTGAGGCTTGGGGACTTGCTCCGAGAAAGCTCCAGATCCCATGAGTGTTGTGGGCAGCTGAGTTCCCCAGTCTATGCTGAGGCTATAGGGATGGGCGTAGGGGATCGTCAGGAGTTTGGAGTTTGCATTGCAGCCTCAGTGGCCTGGGCCTGCCCAGCTCCCAGAGCTGCTGTGACCCTTTGCTGGCTGCCCTGGATGTGCGTTGGGAGGGCAGGGACCTGGCAAAACAGACCTTGCTCCCGACAGGCATCCTGTCCCTGCCATGGCTCGTGGTTTCAGGAGGAGGTTTCACAGACAGTCCTGAAACCCCAGGATCCTACCCGTTCCCTGCCTCCCACAAGTGCTCAAGAATGGGTTGTGACAGCAATGGGCCCCGACCCCTGTGTCCAGCACAGACAGGGCGGAGTGGGCACAGCTGCAGGAGCATGGCTTGGGCCATGTTGCATGACATGGAGAGTAGCCCCTTCAGCACTTGCTGTCCCAGTTAAAGCCAGACCTGTGTGCACAGGCTCTCCCTTTGCAGTCTGTGCTGATGGAGGGGACGACCTGTAGGTACTTGGGTACCAACCTTTCTTTGGACTGCTTTCTAGACCTGGCCTGGAGCAAATGGAGGACAGAGCTTTCCTACCATGTCTCAGGTCTCTCATGGGCTCAGTGCTTGTCTTGGGACAAGTGGTTCAAAGATGAGTTTATCCCCTCAGTCTCTGAAGTGCCGACTGTCCTAATCTGGGACATCTCTGGCACTTAGGGACCAGACCTGCAGCTCTGCCTGGCGGGCTGAATGATACCCATGAGAGGAAGGGGAGGGCCCAGGTCACCTTTTGTCCTTGCGGCTGTGTTCAATGCCTGCCTTTGCCTTCCAGAGGCTCCGCCAACTCACCTGCCCACTTGAGGACTTGCCTTCCATGCCGGGCACGGGACAGCCCCTTCCCTCCACCAGAGCTGGCCTCCTGATGCTGACAGATCTTGAATCTCATTGCTAGGACCAGTGTGGCTCTCCCTCTCTCCCCCCAGGATGGTTTCTGTACAGCCTTTACCACCTGTTGGATAACACAAGGATTCTTCACTCACCAAGGAGAGAGGGATTTGTGGGCTGAGCTCCCTTCCCTGGAAGATTTGAAGGGCTGAGGAAGAGGCTGCTGTGGAGATGGTCTGCATGGAGTTAGCAATGCACCTTAATCCTCTCTCTGGAGAGGGCTCTGACGGGGCAGATCAAGCACTGGTATTCCTGAGCATCCCCAGCCTTCTGGTGGGCAGAAAGGAAGGACTGATTCTGGAACGGGGAGTGTCAGAGAGTCTCAGAGGTGTGGCTCCGGTGTGGACTTTGGGAGCTTCTCCATTCATTCCATTAAATCCTTGTTTTTCCCCTCGAGATCCTCTCTGTCTCAGTTTTGTCTCACCAGCATCCCTTACTCACAGTGTGTTAGGTGGGGTGTGTGTTAGCGGAGCTGTGCTGGGCATTGAGGTCTGGATCTCTGTTGCACTGGCACATTGGTATGGGAGGGTGGCCACAGGAGAGGAAGCTTGGTTAGGATAGGAAGGAAAGCAGGGAATGCTGGTTTGGAAGGCCCCATAAGTGGTAGGCCTGGGGTACCTAGGTGAAGTGGAGAGTGCAATGCCACTTTCTGCTGGAGCCACTGCTAGCTCCCAGCCAAGAGAGTCATCCGGCTGATGAGTCACTGGGCTATTCCAGGGGTCTGAGGGAAGTGCGTGGGTTTGCGTTTTTCTTTTGTGCAAGTGAAGGATCATGGGAAACTCTCCCTCATCTCTGCAGGTCTATGTCTTTTTTGTGCTGACTGCCTTCCAGGTGGTCTAAAGTCAGTCGTTTTGGTTTTCCTGTGTAGGGAAGAAGGGCTGCGTGGTTGAAGTGGGATCTGCATGTTATGTCAACAAACAGGTCCCCTTGTTTCCAGGCTGTTTGGGTAGGGAAAAAAAAAAAACCAACAAAAATCAAAGAGCTTGTGTTTTAAGTGCTGTAGCCCCAGCATCCGAGGAGGGCAGCCAGAAGACACGTAACCCCAGGAAGCTGGATGGCTCCCAGGAAACCCTGAGGAAGCTGGAGCCCGGGCAGAGCTGAGCGAGCGGCCGGAGGTGCTCGGCTTCCCCAAGCGCACATGGACACCCGTGGGCACCAGGCTACGGCCACGGCTGCTGGTGCGCGGGGAGAGGAAGACGCAAATTCAAGCAGTCCACGCCATTAGCCACAAGGTGGCCCCAGGACTTCACCTACCGCCGCGGCGCGGGGCCGGGGTCCCTGCGGGGCGGGCCGGGGGCAGCGGGCATCCCCCCGCCTCCCCTGCTTCGGAAGATGCTCTGAGCTGGCTGTTTGGCTCTGCGGGTTGGGTCGGTGGCTGCCTGTTCACTAGCAGTAGGGCCGGGGACAGATTTTCCCCTGGGTCACGAAGACCCGGGCATTTCCCCCCCTCCCCGTTGCCTGTTGAGGTTTCCTCTGCAGAGAGCTGCCTCCCGCAGGGGCCGGTCAGCCCAGCTGTGGCACAGACTGGTTTAGACCTCTAGGCAACGGCAAGTTCTTGGGCCTGGTTTTTCCCAGTTTAGTGTTGTTGGAGCCTGGTGACCTGAGATGGGAGACAGGTTGATGGTGGAAAGCGGTCACAAGCTTTCAATCAGAGAGGTGGCAAAAGTCTGATGAGCACCAAGTGCTGAGGGGACTGCTGCTGGGAGGGTTTGTGATGATGCAGATTTAACCTCCAGGAGGGAAAGCCCACTGACCTGTGGCCCTCTGAGGCTTTGCTGGCTCTGTTCCAGAGTGGCTGTGGAAACCTCATCTCATTTCCAGTCTGTTTTCCCTTTTCCCAGCCTATTTTCCACTGGGGTGGGCGGGTTCCTTTACTAGGCTGCATGTGCAACTGTGGATGAACCCCCCCCCCCCGGGTCAGCCCTGCACCACCCATCAAAATCTCAGCCACCGAGTTTCTGCACACCTCCCTCCCTGCCTCTGGAGAACACCAGCAATGCTGAAGGCATAGGGCTGGGGAGCAGGAGGTCAGGGCTGAACTGGCTGTCACAGTTTTCCTGGGTGGTCTCAGAGGTCCGGATTCCCCAGCTTCCACAGCACTTCGTGGTGCTCATGTGTGAGCTGAAGGTAGGAAAGAGCTTAGAAACCCAGGGACAGCCCCTTTTGGAAGACTCAGAGTGTGATGGAGGATGGAGCCATCCAGCTGCCCTGCCACTTGGATACTGTACTGGCTGGTAGAAATTAATTCTAGAAATGAGTGAATGGAATTCAATATAGAAGTTTTTTTCTATTGGCTTTTTCTGTGCATCATATTAGAAGCTCCAGCAACAGATATTTTTATTCGTGTAATTCTAATCTTAAACAGAATTATACTTTCACTTTCCAGCAATATCTATAAGAGGTTTGGCCCACTGGGAAGATATTTTAACCCTAGTAGAAAATAGTAATTGTCCACAGCTATCTCCAAAATATGGCTGATGTAGAAAGCCTGCTCAGCTGCATGTAGGCAAAGTGGGAGTCTGCTGAAAGGCTCTCTCTGTTTCAAAATAGTGTGGTGTCCACTGAATTGGGGATGTGGTTTATTGGTCTGGTTATATATGAGCCAGGAAACCTCCCAAGCCTGTGTTCCTACATGACCCAATTGCTGTAAACCTATGGATGAGCTAGGCAGGTCAGATAAGCAAGAAAACCAAAGGTTTTGCTGGACGTTCTTAAATAAATGTCTTATTTCTGATAAGACTTTAAAACAAAGTATTGGAACCTGTGACGCCTGGCTTGAAATATGAATCAAGTATGATCTGTATTGCTCATTGAGAAGGTTGATGGACTAAATCTGAAATTAATATATTTGAAACTTCCAGACATGACATTTTTCACAGCACTTTTTAAGACCCTGTGGTTAGAGGGAATTCTGGTGAATTTTGGAATATGGTGACTTTGGCATATGGTGATTGTTCATGATTTGGAGTATGGTGAAAGGGATTTTCATTGCATACAAGATCAGCCTAGTACTCCTCTTCTTGCAGTCTGTGGAATTTACCCCTACTCATACCTTTTCCAGCTGGGGAGATGCTGATGTCCCTTTAGACAGGAGATGTGTGGTTCCTGGAAATTCCCCACCTTCAGAATCCAAAATATGCAACTTAGCCTGAGAATTCAACTCATTATTTTCAGGAAAATGGGGATGAGATTAAAGACTCAGGTTTTTTCATATTTCATTGTTTTTCTTTTAGCTTCAAATGAGAAGTTCACATAAAAATAAAGAAGTCCGTGAGATTCTGCCCCAGGTTATTACTGCTTGGAAAGGATGACTGATCTTTCTGTCCATGAAAACCAGGCTCTGCTTTTCCCATACTGTGGTGCTTGCATCAGTGGTACCTGGGGAGGAGTCTCAGCCCCTTGATCATGCAGAGAGATTGTTGACTCTGCCTCCTCCTCCGTAAATAGAGATGCCAACATAG